>NC_054483.1:117874930-118199305 GCF_017639515.1 Carcharodon carcharias | reverse complement strand
ACCAATCGGCGGCCCAGCTGCGGATTTCCCCTCCCTCCTCCTCAACACACGCACACACGCACGCACACGCACGCACACACGCACACACGCACAGTCGCCGTGTTTCATGTGAAAAGCACATGTCGGGAACGTATCCGAGGGGCTGGCGGGGGCGCACACGTGCCGTGCACGTTCTTGCGTGCGTGTAGCGGGAAAGGTAACATTTTTAAAACTCCAAAGGCGCTCCGCGATCCTGCACTGGGGAAGCCCAGGTGGTCCTCATTCACTTTATCTACCAGGCAAACCCCTGCCTCCAGCACCATGCGTTACTGAGGGTCGGTCCGTGAATGCATCAATATCGAAGACTTTGTTGCAGCAAGTTGGACCGCTCGACTTTTAGCTCTGTCGAAGGGCATCATTCGGAGTGACAGTCAAAACGACTGATTTTGGCGTCACGCCTGTCTCGTCGTAAAAAAAAAAGGTACACCCCCCCCCCCCCCCCCCCCCCGCTCCCCCCCTCCTTTAAACGGAGCTGTCTTGATTATCACCAAGAACGTTGCTTGCTCAAAACTGGGTGGGAGCGCTCCACCAAGTTGACCTACGCTTCCCTGAAACAAAAGGTAGAAACATGCTGGAAATAGCGGAACAAAAACAGAATTACCTGGAAAAACTCAGCAGGTCTGGTTTTCCAGGTAATTCCTGTTTTTGTTTTGGATTTCCAGCATCCGCAGTTTTTTTGTTTTTATCTCTGGAAATAGCAGAATTGGGGCTGAGGTTTATTTGGCAGTTTGGCTGAATTGTAGCCCTTTTTTTCTTTCTGGAGGGAGTTTCCTGCTTTCCTTCCGATGAGATAAGACACTGAATCCCTTCTGCCCGTTTCAGCGATTCAGGTAGATGTTAAAAGATCCTGTGGTATTTTCTGGATGCTGGCCAAGGTTCCAACTTCAAACAGAACAAAAACTGATTAACTGGTCATGTAACTCATTGCTATGCTATGTTGTTTGCGTGCATAATAGGCGATGTACGAAAGATGTGATGTATATCTACCAAAGTCTTCAGTCAGTGATCTCTAGATATGTTGATGGCTGTTTAGTTGTTCAGAAAGAACCTATAATCGATGATGAGGTTGTGAATAATTTTAAAACCAGAAATTTTACTTTTAAACAATATGTGAATATTGATTCTACTTTTAGAAGTGTCTTGTCAACAAGCCTAACGCAGAACAGCTTCTCAGGCAATACTGTTTCATGTAAAAACTAAATCAAGTGACCCATGACTACCCACATCTAAACAAAAAACACAGCAGAACGGATTTTTGACGTGCGTGCAGAGCAAAACATGTTTTCAGCCCTTAAGCATTATTTTGTTTCAAGTGATTGTAGTAGCCAGTCCTGCTGAAAATGTATTTTAACAGAAAGTTTAAACTTTATCATATTTCTCCTTTATTGTTACTACTATGGCCTGGGCAGTTTTGTTAACTGGAGTTGACAGTGATTTTCAGGACCCCTTTAAAGTTGCTCTTCGGCCCTCATGTATGTAACTTTTCAGTCTCCACCTAGCAGATTCGTTTAATGAACATTTGGATAGCACCTTAATTTTGTTGCAATTCTATCTTAATGGTTGTTGTTACAATACATGGTCACAATTGTGTAAATCAAAATCCGTTTATATAAAAGTATATATATATATCATGTCGTTTTTAAGTGTCATAAATGTTGCAGCTCCAAAACAACATTAAGGAGAAAAAAATACGATTGGGATTTAAAAAATAGACATATCCTACTTGTTTTTCTGACCTCAGTAGAATAGGTTTTGTCCAAGTCTAGGAGCTTGGAGTTTATAGGCAGTTAGTAATGTAGAAAATTAACTCAACAATAAGCCTCCAATTAGCCAAGCTAAGCTCCTATTTAGACCATTTCTTTGCAAGATCAGACCAAATTGCAAATCTCTCAGCAGTGCTGGGAGTTTGAAAGGACGCTCGTCCTCCTCCAGGTACCATGCCCTAAGACAGCATTGGTGACCATGGACTTGTATTGGATTGGTCCGTGATTATGCTCGGCAAAGTACTGCAGTGGTTTGCCATTGCCTTCTGCAGCATAGCTGACCAGGAACCTCTCCCACTTAATGGAAATATTTACAGGCTGATAATCAACCTGTTTGGCACATTATGAACACATCTTCTGTGGCTCAGAAAGAACTCTGAGCTTCCGGTCCAGAGGTAGGGATACTCCCACTGCACCACCAGATCTCCAGTTGAAAGGACACTAAGTTTGGCTTTTTGAAGGATGAGAAAGTAATTTTAAATAAGAATTAAGCAGTTTCTGCATGTAGTCACATTTTAACATTACAAGTTAGCAGACATTCAGGATACTGCAATTAGCCTCACCCACCTCGTATAGGAGAGAGGAAAAAACAGACCTAGAGGCCTCTGGTAAAAAAAAATCGTGCATGGGTGTGGATATTGGCTGAGAGTAGGCTGTACTACAATACGTCTCTCAGTTAAATAGATGGCCAACATTTACTTTTCTAGCCTCACTCATGAGGAATGGCCAATTGAATGGAGAAATGAATAACTGCCAGCAACTGTGGGAATGTGTCCTGGAACAGTGTTGTCCAATAGAAATTGCTGACTTGCCAGAGATGGTAATTATGGTTGCATTTAATAAAAAATGCCAAACACTATTTCATAATACAAGTAAATATACTTGTGTATATTTATATAACATCCACCACCATTCAGCAACCAAGGAAATTAAGTATTCTAAATTGCAAACTGCTCTTCAGTCCACCATTTTGACAAAAAGTTTAAGTTCATACGGCTATATTGTGTGAATGATTATTAAGATCACATGCCAAATGACAGCGTCTATTACTCTTTCACTCATCAAAATGCAATTATCCACATCTGAATTCCCAAATAACCACAAGTGGCTATTGTTTTTGTATTGGATGACCATTGTCCTACTATGACTCTCAATTCTCAAGAAGAATTAAGGAAATAAAAACAATGAATTCTGATTCATTAATACCAGTCCAATTTGTGGTTCAACTAATTACACTATTTTGCCCATTTAAAGTAGATTTTTATTGCCTCAAAGAGATTTAAAAAATCAAGCACCTGTTATAGGCCTCAGTCTGTGACTTTGAGCAGTCACTAGGTGTTTTAAACATAGCCTAGATTGATTTGCTTCCTTTTTTTGCCCTGTAGGGAAACACTTCTTAATTTGGTTGATATCACATTTTCTACACATTATCTCTCCTGATTCTCATTTGCATTAAAATTAGAGTGGAAGCATGAACCCGTTACACTGGCATCAGTGCACAATTTTTTTTTAGAATTGAGAAACCTAAGATGTACTTGCAACACAAGTGTAATGCAGTTTTATTATCCTTGTAGCTATAATATAAATGCAGCCTAAATCCTGGAAAATGTTCACTATGTTTCCCTCTGGATTTACATTATGCAGGTTCATCATTTTTTAAAAATCACCTCACACCAATACTAAACAAAGTGTAAATACATCCCTGAATGAGAGCTAAGGGGCCTCAGCATAGGACATCACCAAGTTGAAGAGAGTAGGAGAGAACAGATGGATCAAGAGGTTGTAAAGATAAAATAAGCAGTGCCCTACCCGACTTGCATATTATTGGTATTCAGGACCAGGTGGTTACAGATCCTGGATTTATTAACCCCTTAGAGCTGGTGAAGTTCTGTGGGTGAGCAGAATTCCACCCTGAATGCTGCCTATACTGGGTTTAATCCAAGCTGCTGAATAGCAAAAACTGACCTGAAAACCAGTTCCCTCTGGCCTGCCTATTAATCTACAGAATATCACAAAGCTGTGCAGCTTCACAAGTAAGCAAGCTCCCAGATACTTAAAACGGCGACCTGGTGAGATGACTGTACAGTTACCTGATGTGTATGGGAGGGGGGTGGGGGGGGGCGGGGGGAAGCAAAAATTGCAAGAACAAATTCAAATGTGAAAAATATGCTGTTTCCCTCAACTGAATTCTTTCAAAATCAATAATAATGGCCTGCTTTTAACCAAGACATAATACGTTAGGGTCGTTGATGCAATGTAAATTGATTGTCATTTTAACTTTGAACAGTTGAAAAATCATGCAGACTAGGTTGTAGTCATTTCGAAACAAAGTAAAATCAACTCGTTACTCTCGTAGAGCCAATTATAGGTATACTTGACCTAAACGACTTTTGTTCCTCTTTCCATGCTGCATGTCTTGCCGGCTGAGTATTTGCAGCATTTTCTATTTTTATTTCAGATTTCGTGGTATTTTTCTTTGCTACTAAATCTATAGTAAGGCATTTCCCCCTCCATTGCACAAAGCGACCTATGTATCAATGAATTGTGTGTTCTATCAAAGTCGATTGAAAGAGAAAGGTACGAGTTCTCCGAGTGTTAATAACTTAGTTCATCTGGTGTTTATCGGTAACCAAGGCAGTAGCATTTTTTTTTTACAAAGAGGTTCCCCATGCATCGTCTTCATGCGATGCACAAAAGCGTTAATGTTTGTTCTAGCTTGTCATTGTCATCGTGACATTTAACAAAGCGTAACGTCCCTACTGAGGGGAAAAAACAAATCTAATTAATTTCTCTAAATAAATAAAAAAAATCAACCGTGTCGATTGCAGATCAAAACGACTGTTTTACGGGCGCATTGTGACCGGGTTGGCGGGGGGGGGCAGAGAGTCCCAGGCATCTGGTGCATGTTACAACACAACACAGTTGGCGATGTATCCTTTGCCCGTGGCTTTCAGAGCACGTGGCGAAGTATTTTATACACTGTCGCACCGAAAAAAAATTTACCTGCCATCACATACACAGAACGGGATTTACCAGACAGTGATGCCGAACTTTAAAAATAAGTATTAAAGGGATCCTAATAATTCGAATGGAAACACCTCGTGTTGAAGAGCTGCGCTTTGCAGCCTGTCCTTGTCTCTGTGTGGTTACACACGGAATTGTCTGGGAAAGATGAGACAAGGAGTTTAACAGCAGATGTGTGTCCCTTCGCCTCCAGTACGTTTCAAAGGTGAAAGAACACAGAACGTTAACGAGACTGACTCTGATTTTTTTTTTAACCCCAGTTACAAAAGCAACTTTTACTGTACGATACATTATTTTTATTCACCGCTTTCAAACCGATCTATAAGCCCAGAGCGAAATCTTTCCTGTGAATATGATCATTACACTAACCGAGGGCACTGACTAAAAACAAGAATCACATTGTTCACATTTTGTCTGTTCAAAACTAAAAGTAGTAATCAGGTGCCCTAAGATTCGTCTTCCTTTGCATAATAGCTTCTCTGTACTTGATTCTACCTTCCGTTGTTACACAATACATAGTGTAAAATATAAAGAATATCTATAATAATATAATCATCTACAACCTCTTGCCTCCAATTAGAAACTAAACTTTTCTTCGAAAGTGTTTATAATCGTAAACCCAAATGCAATATTTTCCGAGTTCCCTCTTTAAATATATTTTAGTTGCTTTGTGGAACACACACACCTGTGATGTAGAGTTTTTTTTTCAACACGTATTTAATCCCGTTAAACCTTAGGGTTTCAGTCGATGGCTAAATGGTTAACTTCATTTTCTGCTGTATTCTGCAGCCCAGCCACATCTAAAAGCACAGGCAGTAGAAAATGTGTGTGTGTGTGTGTTTTAAACTAACACGTGTATTTTCCATGCACATTTTAGCCGACAGGAATGGCCCCACACTTACTCTCGTTTTCTGTCTCGGTCCTTTCTATGTGACTGGCCGCATCCAACAGCATTTGGACATTTTGCAGGAAAGTGTTGATCTGGCGCATAGACTCTTGTGTGTTCAGGATGTTATTGAGAGGGAACCGCGACATTGTTACAAGCTCCAGTCGGGTTACAGGCGCCACTGGCTGCTCATCGGAGAGCTGTGGATAAATGACAGACAACTGTTCGTCTTTCCTGGGCCTTGCGCGTTTTCCCATTCTCTCCTCACTTTCTCTCTCTCTCTCTCTCTCTCTCTCACACACACACACACACACGTGAGACTCCGACTGTCTGTCTCTGTTGCCGGGGGTGAATAGAGTTTATGGAGCGATTCCCGCGGGTCTCAGCGCCTGACCCAATCCAACAGAAAAATGCTCTGGGACGCGGTTCTGCTTGTTTCTTTTAATTATACACCCGAGCGCGCTACTCTTGTGTCCTTTAAGCGCCCATGTCTCAACTCCAACCAGACAGAAGATTAAACCAATCCCACCCACAGGCATAGTTTGGGAATAAAGCGGCAGATCATTGCGGTTCTTAGATGCCTCCCCGCAAAAAAAAATATCAAGTTTAATGTCTCATAAGGTCAATCCATAACATTTATTTTTGAATGAAGTGAAACAATGAATTTGTGATGTTTAAAGTCATGTCGATGCGCCTCTGCTTTAATTCCAACCAGTTTGCAAACTGCTTTATTCTCCTACCCTCACTGACGTGAATCTCACTTCATTCAGCACCTTGTGAAGCCTTGTACAAACTGTCAATGTGTTGCACATTGTAGCAGGCTCAGCACTTGACTGATTTGTTCCTTTGTCGTGTAATATTCGCAGCAACATTAAACTTTCTACATAAAATAATATTTGAGAAGTGGATTTTTTTTTGTAACCAGAGTTTCTCCCCCCCGCCCCGTACCCGCTCTCTTTTACAAAGTTATTTTCTCTACATTTTAGTTCTCTCGGCATCACTGGTTATTTAAAACCATAACAAAAACAGAATTACCTGGAAAAACTCAGCAGCATCGGCGGAGAAGAACAGAGTTGACGTTTCGACTCGAACAACTTTCAACTCTTCTTCTCCGCCGATGCTGCCAGACCTGCTGAGTTTTTCCAGGTAATTCTGTCTTTGTTTTGGATTTCCAGCATCCGCAGTTTTTTTTTGTTTTTATTTTTGTTTTTATTTAAAACCATGGCGGCTGGAGAGGGAATGGGAGCAGCCTGTTCCCAAACCTGAGCTGAATAGAGTATTTCTACCATATGTAAGGAAATCGAGAACACACCAGGGGATCGTCAACTGATTCCCCCTTCAATAGACCATACAGAGCTGAATGCGCGCCCCACCCTACTCAAAATAATTGGAGATACCTAGTCTCCTCCCCCCCAGACAGTGATGATTTTCGCGAAGATATCTGGATATTAGTAACTAACTGGTCATAAAGGAGAACCTGAATTTATACAGTGCATTTCACGACCTCAAGACATCTCGAAGTGTTGTACAGTCAATTAAGTACTTTTGAAGTCTAGTCATTGTTGTAGGAAACAGGGCAGCCAATTTGTACACAGCAAGCTTCCACAAACAGCAATGTGACATAATGACCAGATAATCTGATTTTGTGGTACTCTTTGAGGAATAGACAATGCCCAGGGATAACTCCCCTGCTCTACAAAATACTTTTAATGTCCACTTTAGGGAGCAGAGAGGGCCTCAAGTTTAACCTCTCATCTGAAAAATGACATCTCTGGCAGTGCTGCAGTTCTTCATTATGGAGTGGGACTTAAGGGAAAATCATGCTTAACTAACTTGCTGGAGTTTTTAAAGAGGTGACAGAGAAGGTTGATGAGGGTAATGCTGTTGATGTGGTGTACATGGACATGCGTTTGATACAGTGTCACACAACAGACTTGTGAGCAAAGTTATAGCTCATGGAATGAAAGGGAGAGTAGCAACATGGATATGGAATTGGCTGAGCAACAGGAAACCAAGAGTAATGGTTTAGGATTGGTTTTCGTGCTGGAGGAAGGTTTGTAGTGGAGTTCTCCAGGGGTCAGTGTTGGGACCCTTGCTTTCCCTGATGTACACCAATGATCTAGACCTAGGCATACAGTTTCAAAGTTTATAGATGATACAAAATTTGGAAGTGTTGTGAAATGTGAAGAGTATAGTGTGGAACTTCAAAATGAATAGACAAGTTAGTGGAATGGGCAGACAGGTGGCAGATGAAGTTCAATGCAGAGAAATGTGAAGTGATTCATTTTGGTAGGAAGGACATGGAGAGTCAATACAAAATACAGGGTACAACTCTAAAGGAGGTGCATAAGTCATTGAAGGCGACAGGACAGATTGAGAGAACAGTTAATAAAGTATACAGTATCCTGGACTTTATTAAGGGGCATAGAGTACAAGAGCAAGGAGGTTATATTGAACTTGTATAGGACATTAGTTTGGCCTCAGCTAGCGTATTGTCTCTAGTTCTGGGCACTGCGTTTTAGGAAGGATGTGAAGGCATTAGTGAGGGTGCAGAAAGGATTCACAGGAATGGTTCCTGAAATGAGGAACTTCAGTTATGATGAAAGATTGGAGAAGTTAGGACTGCTTTCCTTAAAGAAAAGAAGGTTGAGAGGATATTTGTTAGAGGTATTCAAGATCATGAGGGGTCTGGATAGAGTAGATAAAGAGAAACTGTTCCCACTTGTGAAAGGATCGAGAACGAGAGGGCACAGGTTTAAAGTAATTAGTAAAAGAAGCAAGTGACATGAGGAAAATCTTTTTATGCAGTGAGTGGTTATGTTTTGGAATGCACTACCTGAGAGTGTGGTGACAGCAGGTTCAATCAAAGCATTTAAAAGGGAGTTAGACTGTTATCTGAAAAGGGTGAATGTGCAGGGTTATGGGGAGAAGGCAGGAGAATGAGCAACTCACCTAGTACCATTCGGAGAGCTGGTGCAGACGTGATGGGCCAGATGGCCACCTTCTACGCTGTAACAGTTCTGTGATTGAAGTAACAACCTTTTGACTTAGGGGCAAAAGTGTTACCCACTGAGTCAGACCAGGCCTGAAAGTCTAGGCAGCAAGCCCCAAATTAATTTTTTGAACAAAAAATTAGGACATTGCCTGTTTTTCTTAATAATTGATTATCCACTTTCAAGATTCCAGGCTATGGCTCTGAAACTAATGAGTATCAAATTTTATTGCTACAGTTTTCTCAATAATTAGTATTAAGGTTTTGAGGAAGTTAATCCTGAGCATCCACATGTTATGTAGCCATGAGGGCACGTGTATCAAAGTCAAACCAATGCCTTATATGGCAACAGTGACTACATTTCAAAAGTATTCAATTGGCTGCAAGGCATTTTGGGATATCATAAGGTCACGAAAAGCGCTATACGAATGCAAGGCTGCTTTCCCTCCGCCAACATGCAGACTTCTACAGTTTCCAGCAACGCTTGTACAGTGTGCCATCCCACAGGTCAAGACTGCCTCTTGGAGGATTATGAAATGGAAACAAACCCAGATCATCTAGTCACTGTCGCTGGAAATATTACGCAAACCTTTTTTTTAAAATTGACTGAAAATAGTAGCTATTTTAGAATATTAAAAACATTCCAAGTGAAAAATTTTAAAAATTCTAAAAATGCAGGAATTAACTTATTAAGGAGCATATTTTAAAATCTAGTTTTTAAAAAATAATTATGCAACATAATATACAATACACGAGAGCAAATAAAAGGTGATGTTACATTAAGGGCTATAGTAGACCTGTTGACTATGTCCCAGGCTAATAATACAGCTATATCACTGCAAGCCATAAATACATTTTGTCCATTTTTCACTAACTTACTTCCATTCCTTGCTTGCAGATCCCTCGGAAGTGTAGTCTTCAGATGCCAACCTCCCTTTGCCCAAGTGCTTCCAAGGATCAGATCAGCCATGATCTTATTAAATGGTGGAGCAGACTCAATGAGCCGATTGGCCCACTCCTACTCCTATTTCTTAAGTTGCTATAGGTCAGTCTTCATGTATGAGTCTAGACAGTCAATGGGTAAATTGGTCGGTGCCCATAGGCTAGAAGGAGGGTTCCTGCTTTTGATTACTATCCAGTTATTCTTGCTGGAAACTGCGTACATCAGGGCATTTGTTTGAATTGGGCTCAGCTAGGATGCGACAACTTACTGTTTGGTCTTAGACATACAAAATGGCCATTCAGATGAAGTAATTGGGGGTAGGATGTAGCCATCACCTATAAAATTACATTGACAGGAACAGAAGGTGGTGGGGGGAGGGGGAATGGTGTTGCTGAAGGGGGAATTGAGAACATTTATTAAAAAAAAAACTTTTAAAAGCTTCTGTTCTTAATGATTTGGTGATGAAAGATGAAGTTGTCCTAGTCAGTGCTAAAGTTTTGGTTTGATGTCAATCCAGATATGCCGTAGTATGCCACATACCAGCCTGACTTGCAAATATACTCACTGTCGCTGCGTTAAAATCCTGGAACTCCCTCCCTAACAATACTATGGGTGTAACTACATCACATGGACTGCAGCAGCTCAAGGAGGCAGCTCACCACCACCTTGTCAAGGGCAATTGGGGATGGGGCAATAAATGCTGGCCAAGCTAGCAGTGCCCACATCCCGTGAACGAATAAAAAAAAAATATAATCTTCCATTTCCATTGCTTATTGAACTGATAAAAGCAACTATAAAATGTGTGTAAATTGTATATCAGCAGCCTCAATATAGTCTTAATCTAAAGTGACTGCATCCATTTTGTTTGCTACAGACAAAAACTACATATTGCAAGTGGCACATTTCACCCTTGCACGCACTAATCTGCAGAAAGATGGAGCTTGATGCTCTCTTGCTGCTCTTGGTTATTTAAGTGCATCAATTCAAAAGTTGCCACAAGACACATTTTTGTACCTATGTCTTCATTCATAATGAGAGACAAAAGAATCCACCCTTCCTTCCTGAATAACTAATATAAGACACTGATATTTAACTAAATTTGATAAGTTAGAATGATTTTGCAAAAACTTGTTTTTTATTCATTAGACTTGCACATCAGTTGAATAGCCTGAATGTCTCCACTGCTTTTTCCACAGGGTTTTTCTGAATCCCTGTGTTAATTCTAGATGTTTATTTGACAAGACAGATGATTTTTGTCCATGAGTGAACTTTATTTACCAAAAGCAGTAGTAGTAAAAAAAAACCTAAAAAAATAAACCTTATTGTCTTGTGAAATGACATCATCTGACACCAAAAAAGTGTGAGGTGACAATTATTCAGATGCTGTTTTGCTCCAGTTCATCTTAAACAGTTGACATGTACAAGTATGCAGACATTGTTTGCAGCAAGATCTCCAAATGGACAATCGCTGGATGTGCCCATGTGCAGGAAGTGATCATCATACGCCTCAACAAGAAACTTTTTCTCTTTCTCTCAAGTGCTAAGGAACGCAAGCTCCAACAACTCATCGACACCAACACCCATCTAGGACCCTCCAACCCTGCCTGTCCCTCCGTCCTCACCCCATCTTCCAATCCCGGCCCCAGCCGTGTATTCACTATACCCCCTGACCTTCCCCTCTCCGAAGCTGAACGTTCAGTGCTCAGCAAAGGACTTAGTTTCATACCCTTACTCCCTCACCTCAATGAATTTCGGGCTCGGCATGATGCTGAACTCTTCTTCCGCCGTCTTCGTCTCCGGGCTCACTTCTTTGGGCAGGAGTCCTCTCCCCATTCAACGGATCCTTTCACCCACCTCCAATATTCTCCCTCCACCTGGACCCCTCCCTCTGGATTCTTACCTTCTCTTGATCTTTTCATTGAGAGCTGTCGGCGCAACATTAGTCGTCTCAATTTCTCTGCTCCTCTCACCATTCTAACCTGTCTCTCTGAACTTACTGCACTCCATTCTCTCAGGTCCAACCCTGACATTGTCATCAAACCCGCTGACAAGGGTGGTGCTGTTGTTGTCTGGCGCACTGACCTCTACCTCGCGGAGGCTGAGCGTCAACTCGCAGAGACTTCCTCCTACCTCTCCCTGGACCATGACCCCACCACTGAACATCAAGCCATTGTTTCCAGGACTGTCACTGACCTCATCTCCTCTGGGGATCTTCCTCCCACAGCTTCCAACCTGATAGTCACCCAACCTCGGACAGCCCGCTTCTATCTCCTACCCAAAATCCACAAACAGAACTGCCCAGGTAGACCGATCATCTCAGCTTGCTCCTGCCCCACAGAACTCATTTCTCGTTATCTTGACTCCCTTCTCTCTCCCCTTGTCCAGTCCCTTCCCACCTACATCCGTGATTCCTCTGACACCTTACGTCACATCAACAATTTCCAGTTCCCTGGCCCCAACCGCTTCCTCTTCACCATGGACGTCCAATCCCTCTACACCTCCATCCCCCACCAGGATGGTCTGAGGGCCCTTAGCTTCTTCCTCAAACAGAGGCCCGAACAATCCCCATCCACCACTACTCTCCTCCGTCTGGCTGAACTTGTTCTCACGCTGAACAATTTCTCCTTCAACTCCTCTCACTTCCTCCAAATAAAAGATGTGGCTATGAGTACCCGCATGGGCCCCAGCTATGCCTGTCTCTTTATGGGGTATGTGGAACATTCCTTGTTCCAGTCCTACTCCGGCCCCCTTCCACAACTCTTTCTCCGGTCCATTGATGATTACTTCGGTGTTGCTTCATGCTCTCGTCGGGACTTGGAAAAATTTATTAATTTTGCTTCCAATCTCCACCCCTCCATCATTTTCATGTGGTCCATCTCTGACACTTCCCTTCCCTTCCTTGACCTCTCTGTCTCAATCTCTGGTGATAGACTGTCCACCAATATCCATTACAAACCCACCGACTCCCACAGCTACCTCGACTACAGCTCCTCACACCCAGCTTCCTGTAAGGACTCCATCCCATTCTCTCAGTTCCTTCGCCTCCGTCGCATCTGTTCCGATGATGCTACCTTCAAAAACAGTTCCTTTGACATGTCCTCCTTCTTCCTTAACCGAGGTTTTCCACCCACGGTCGTTGACAGGGCCCTCAACCATGTCCGGCCCATCTCCCGCGCATCCGCCCTCACGCCTTCTCCTCCCTCCCAGAAACATGATAGGGTCCCCCTTGTCCTCAATTATCACCCCACCAGCCTCCGCATTCAAAGGATCATCCTCCGCCATTTCCGCCAACTCCAGCATGATGCCACCACCAAACACGTCTTCCCTTCACCCCCCCTATCGGCATTCCGTAGGGATCGCTCCCTCCCGGACACCCTGGTCCACTCCTCCATCACCCCCTACTCCTCAACCTCCTCCTATGGCACCACCCCATGCCCACGCAAAAGATGCAACACCTGCCCCTTCACTTCCTCTCTCCTCACCGTCCAAGGGCCCAAACACTCCTTTCAAGTGAAGCAGCATTTCACTTGCGTTTCCCCCAACTTAGTCTACTGCATTCGTTGCTCCCAATGTGGTCTCCTCTACATTGGAGAGACCAAACGTAAACTGGGCGACCGCTTTGCAGAACACCTGCGGTCTGTCCGCAAGAATGACCCAAACCTCCCTGTCGCTTGCCATTTTAACACTCCACCCTGCTCTCTTGCCCACATGTCTGTCCTTGGCTTGCTGCATTGTTCCAGTGAAGCCCAACGCAAACTGGAGGAACAACACCTCATCTTCCGACTAGGCACTTTACAGCCTTCCAGACTGAATATTGAATTCAACAACTTTAATTCTTGAGCTCCCTCCCCCATCCCCACCCCCTTTCTGTTTCCCCCTTCCTTTTGTTTTTTTCCAATAAATTATATAGATTTTTCTTTTTCCACCTATTTCCATTATTTTTAAATATTTTAAAATCTTTTATGCTCTCCCCACCCCCGCTAGAGCTATACCTTGAGTGCCCTACCATCCATTCTTAATTAGCACATTCGTTTAGATAATATCACCAACTTTAACACCTATGTGTTCTTTTGTTCTATTGTTGGTGACATCTTTTGATGATCTGCTTCTATCACTGCTTGTTTGTCCCTAGAACCACACCAACCCCCTCCACTTCTCTCTCTCTCTCTTTCTCTCCGCTCCCCCCCCCCCCCCACACACCTTAAACCAGCTTATATTTCAACTCTTTCTTGGACTCGAACTCAAGTTCTGTCGAAGGGTCATGAGGACTCGAAACATCAACTCTTTTCTTCTCCGCCGATGCTGCCAGACCCGCTGAGTTTTTCCAGTTAATTCTGTTTTTGTTTTGGATTTCCAGCATCCGCAGTTTTTTTGTTTTTATGCAGTAAGTGATGTGGCTTTCACAATTTGAATGGAGTTTGCACATCAGAAATGGGCAGTGATGAATATGGAGGCTTAATTTTGAGGTACAGGTGGTGGCTGGAACCATTGGCATTTTACTAAGAAGTAATGGCTTGGAGAGGTGGTATGATAGCGCATAGTCATTATCTTATGGAGCTGGTAATCCTGAGGCCTGCACTAATGATCTGAAAACATGACTCCAAGTTTCACCACAACTGGGGAATTAAATTCAATCAATTAAATTAAATCTTTAATTCTAATGATGATAGTGAAAGTACCGGATTGTCTTTTTAAAGAAGCAACATCAGGTTTGCCAATGTTGTTTAGGGTGGGTAATCTGCCATCATTACCTTGTCTGTCCTATATGTGGCTGCAAGCTCACAGCAATGTGGTTTACTCTTAACTGCCCTCTGAAATGGTCCAGCAAGCCATTCAGTTGTGTTCTAGAAAGCGGATCATTGCCACCTTCTAAAGGGCAATTAGGGATGGGCAACAAATGCTGGCCTAGCCCAGCGATACCTACATCCCATGAATGAAGGTATTGATCGTTCACAGACTGAATGCTGGTAGCCAGAACTGTTTTGCTGACACTTTTTTTTACTTTTAAAGAAAATTTGTGTTCATTTGCTCAACAACTTTTAAAAGTTAGATTTTCTCTTTTTTTAATTTAAAATTGTTTTTAAACTTGCTTGAATTACTGAAAGTTTGCTTGCTCTCTTTTCAATTTTCCTTTTCATTTCTTTATCCTCATCTACTTTCTCTTGAAGCTTTTAAGCAGCATGTATTAAGGCTGCATCCAAAGATTCCTCTTATTCCTTGGAATAGGCAAATCAATTGTATCCTTTAACACTATAGTTTGAGGAAAGCAACAGGAAATTATCTCAGCTATTCTTCATAGTGAATTCCTCATGAATCTCATGTGAAACGTGTTGGGATCACCCTGGTGGCAGATTCCAATGGACAGAACCCCAGAGTTTTCCTTCCCTACTGAAAGCAGGGAATATGTACTGAATCCTTTGCTACTCCACCAAGTAACACATGAAATAACAGGTAAAAGCAAAATACTGTGGATGCTGGAAATCTGAAATAAAAACAGAAAATGCTGCAAAAACTCAGATCTGGCAGCATCTGTGGAGAGAGAAACAGAGTTAACGTTTCGATTCCTTGTGACTCTTCTTCAGAGCTAAACATGTAACAACAGGAATGCCTCACAAGGGAAAATTGTGGGTTTAAGTCCCCCTCTTAAAACTTAAATACATAACCTAGGCTGGTATTTCAATGCCATATTCGAAAAGTGCCAAGAGCAAACATGCATTTATATAGTGCCTTTTACATCCCCAGGTTGTCCCACAGAGCTACCAAGTTAACAAGAATATATTTTACTTCAGAGAAGCAAAGGTAATTCTGGATAGTTTTGTGACACAATATATCGATGCTGCAAACAAATCAAAACAAGTGTGGCGTGAAATTGAGGCCACCTGCACTTCCCATACTTATCTTCAAGCTAAATATTCTCAGCATACATCACGGCACCAATGTAATGTTCAATTTCTAACAAAAAAAAGTAGTTTAGCGTTTTATTGTTTCAAATTCTTTGCTCGTGATAAAACTATTCAACAATTACTAATATAACTTTAGAAGATATCCTGAACAATGTTTCCATTTCTGTAGTAAGAATTGGTGATTCTTATCTCTAGTTTCTCATAGGGTTTCATTCTTGACTTCAAATTGAAAAGAAATATAGATCAGGTCATGAATTGATTCGGTCAAATTTTTCTCAGTTAACAACATAAAGTGCATTAACGTGATTGTGAGACATGGTGGCGTGTAAATGATTTTGGACAAAAGCCTTCACGTTTGTATGCTGCTGTTGAGCACAGTAACATAACTCATGATAGTAGATGGTGATGAGAATAGCTATAGGCTTCAGAATGATGAAACTGGCAAAAGCATGGCAGGTGGCGTTCAATGCAGAGAAGTGTGAAGTGCTGCACTTTGGGAGGACTAATATGGACAGACATAGGCTGGAATTTTCCAGCTCCATTGTGGCGGGACCCACAGTAGGAAATTCAGCGGCCCAACCAAAAGCCCATTTCGGCAGGACTGAATGGTCCCAGCAGTGGGTGGGGCCGGAACATCCTGCCCATAATGTGGCATGATAAATAGCACAACTTTGAAACGTTTTGATGCTCAGAGAGCCCTTGGAGTCAATATACACAAATCCTTAAAGGAGGCAGAGTAAGTTGATAAGGTTTACTTGGGTTTATAAATAGAGGGACAGAATATACAAGCAAAGAGATTGTGCTGGAACTTTATAAATCACTGCTTAGACCTCAGTTGGAAGATTGTGAACAATTCTGGGCACCACACTTCAGGAACCATGTTAAGGCCTTAGAAAGGAGCAGAGGTGGTTTCACCAGAATATTAACAGGGATGAGGGACTTCGCTTCTCTCCACAGGTGCTGTTGCACCTGTTGAGTTTTTCCTGCATTTTCTGTTTTTGTTTCTGAAAAAATTGTCCTTGGAGCAGACAAAGTTGAGAGGTAACCTCATGAAGGTTTTCAAGATGATGAGAGGTTTTCATAGAGTAAATAGGGGGAGAAAAAGCTATTCCCTGTGAGTTGGTCAATGTCATTGGAAAAAGATCCAGAGGCAAATTATTGAGAAATTTTTCATTCAAGAGTTGTGGGGATCTGGAATACTCTACCTGAATAGGTGTGCAAGTTGATTCCATAAATAGCTTTTAAGGGAGCTGTACAGGTATTTGAGGATTAGAAACTTGCGGAGTCACAGATCAAATGCAGCGATGTGGGACTAAGCACAACTGGTCTTGCAAAGAGCCATTATAAGGGATGACAGACTGCATGGTCTCCTTCCACATGGTTACATGATTCTAAGAGTTGCATTATCTTGTTGAAAAGACTTTGATTTAAAATTCTGAAGGAAAACAAAATGTTATATAAAACATGATGAGCTTCACTTTGCAGAAAGACCTTTGCAATTTGCTTTCAGGTAATATTGTTTAGGCTGGTTTGCTACCCATTTGTACATTGTTGAAGAATTGTCTCCAATATATACATGTAAACAGTAAAATAGTAACATGTACCCCATTCGGTCTAATTTTAATTTTTGACAGGTTCTAAACCTTGTGGATATTATGCACTTGTTTATTATGAAATTAGGACAATTTTATTTAGAGCTTCCTTTTTTAAAGTGTCAGTTTGTCTCAGATGGTGTCAAGGAGATAGTAGGTTTAAACCTCACCGTAGACTTGAGCACATAATCTAGGCTGACATTTAGTACAGCAAAGACAGTACGCTCAAGAGGTGCTCTTTGAATGAGATGTTAAACTGCAGCCAGACTGCTCAGCTTGGCATCGAGTGATCTCACCGCACTATTCAAAGCAGAGCTAATACTGTTCCCTAAAAATATTTTGTCATTCATTTGTTGTTTGTTATGTGTAAATTTTCTGCCTCATTTGGTCGTTAACAGCAGGACTTCAAAAAATAACTCACTGGTTGTAAAATATATTTAATATTGTATATAAAAATAAAGCCTTTATTAATTATTATTGAAGACAATTTTTCATACAGAATTGAAATTGCTTATTGATCTCTTGGTACTTATTGTTACTCTCCATTCGCTTTATTGTGTTGCATCTTTTGATAAACACTTCCATTAAAAATAATCTGAGAAAATGCAAATCACCTTCATCAACTCCAGTTTATAATTTTCACCTATTTTCAAAGAGTTGGCCCATATTGCCTAATGTTCCATACAGTAATCTCTGCTGAGTGGCTCCCTGCTTATTTTGGTAGATAGAGACTGCTCCTAGGGTCAATTTGGAAAAAGCAAATACTGCAGATGCTGGGAATCTGAAATAAAAGCAGAAAATGCTAGAAATTCTCTGCAGGTCTGGTAGCATCTGTAGAGAAAGAAAAAGGTTCACATTTCAGGTTGATGACCTTCCATCAGAAGGGCTACAAAGTAAAGGTATTGTTCCAGATCTGATGCTCGCTTGATGCCAGTGTCCCTAGCCACTATGGTTGGATAACTTGTTCTCTGCTTTTACTGATCAATTGCTTGACACTGCTGATTTGGCCTCTGAGATATTGGCTGCCCAGGTGTTTACAAAACAATCACATGGCACAGTTGGAATAAAGGAAAAACATTACTTGCATTTATATATTGTCCTTCACACACCAAGACACTTCAAAGTCAATGAAGTGTTTTCAAAATGTAATCATTGTTGCAGTGTTAGGAAGTTGTACACAGAATGGTCCCATGAACCATGCTAAATGGGACAAATTTCAAATAGATCTAGCAACTCAAGACTGGGCAACCATGAGGCACTGTGGGCCATCAGCAGCAGCAGAATTGTACTCAACCACAATCTATAACCTCATGGCTTGGCCTATCCCCCAATTTACCATAACCACCAAGCTAGGGGATCAACCCTGGTTCAATGAAGAGTGCAGAAGGGCATGCCAGGAGCAGCACCAGGTATACCAAAAAAAATGAGGTTAACCTGGTGAAGCTACAACACAGGACTACTTGCGTGCCAAATAGCATAATCAGCAAGCAATAGACAGCTCTAAGTGATTCCACAACCAACTGATCAGATCTAAGCTCTACAGTCCTGCCACATCCAGTCATGAATGATGGTGGATAATTAAACAACTCACTGGTGGAGGAGGCTCCACAAATATCCCCACCCTCAATGATGGGGGAACCCAGCACAGCAGTGCAAAAGATAAGGCTGAAGCATTTGCTACAATCTTCAACCAGAAGTGCCGAGTGGATGATCCATTTCAGCCTCCTCCAGAGGTCCACAGCATCACAGGTGCCAGGCTCCAGCCAATTTGATTCACTCCACGTGACATTAAGAAATGGCTGAAGGCACTGGATACTGCAAAGGCTATGAGCCCTGACAATATTCCTACATTAATATTGAAGACTTTTGCTCCAGAACTTGCTGTGCCCCTAGCCAAGCTGTTCCAGTACAGCTACAACACTGGCATCTACCCAACAATGCAGAAAATAGCCCAGTCATGTCCTGTATTCTAAAAGCAAGACAAATCCAACCTGGCCAATTACCGCCCCATCAGTCTACTCTTGATCATCTATAAAGTGATAGAAGGGATCATCAAGCGGCACTTGCTTAGCAATAACCCGCTCACTGATGCCTAGTTTGGGTTCCACCAGGGCCACTCAGTTCTTGACCTCATTGCAGCTTTGGTTCAAACATGGACAAAAGGGCTGAATTCCTGATGTGAGGTGAGAGTGAGGGTTACGGCCATTGACATCAAGGCAGCATTTGACCGAGTGTGGCATCAAGGAGCCCTAGCAAAACTGGAGTCAATGGGAATCAGGTGGAAAACTCTCCACTGGTTGGAGTCACACCTAGCACAAAGGAAGATGGTTGTGATTGTTGGAGGTCGATCATTTCAGACCTAGGACATCACTGCAGGAGTTCCTCAGGGTAGTGTCCTAGGCCCAACCATCTTCAGCTGTTTCATCAATGAACATCCTCCCATCATGAGGTCAGAAATGGAGATGTTCGCATTGTGATGATTGCACAATGTTCAGCTTCATTCATGACGACTCAGATACTGAAGCAGTCCATGTCCAAATGCAGCAAGACCTGGACAATATGCAGACTTGGGCTGACAAGTGGCAAGTAAAATTCACACCACACAAATGCCAGGCATTGATCATCTCCAAGAGAGAATCTAACCATCCCCCCTCCTTGATATTCAGTGACATTACGATCACTAAATCCCTCACTATCAACATCCTGGGGTAATCATTAACCAGAAACTGGAGTGGGGTGTGAACCTAGAACTTCCTGTCTTGAGGTGCGAGTGCTCAGAGTTGAGACTGACAGCTAAAGAAGATCTCAGGAGTTTTTTCTAGCCCATATTTCTTCCCAAATGTTGCCCCAAACAAAATTTAACTGGTAATTCATTCATTTGTAGCATGGGGAACTTTGTCATTTTGACTATGCGTGTGGCCATGTAACAAAAGTTAGTTTGAAGTCAGGGCGGACTTCAAAAATAACCTATTTGTTTTAAAGTGCTTTGGATCACCCTGAGGATACAATAAGGAAGCAGATGAAAACAAGTCCTCTAGATAGAGAAAGACTTGCATTTATTTAGCACCTTTCATAACATCAGGATGACCCAAAGTGCTTTACAGCCAATTACTTTTTGAAGTGTGGTCACTGTTGTGATGTAGGAGTGTTATAGGACAAACCCAAGCCCATTGTCCGCACTGTAATGCAAGCAAGGTAGCACGACTGCCACAGGAGGGAAGAAACCCCTCAAAAGATGATGCTTGGCTGGCAGCTAAAAATGTAAAGAGCTGCCACCATTTTTCAGGTAAGTGGGCTGAAGAGCCAGCATGTAGTGATCAGCATTGCAGTGTTCTCCAGCAGGTAGGTCAGCCAGAGGCAAACGCTGGATGTACGTGCTGTTGTAGACTTTGTTGGTGGCGTGTAGTTACCAGAGAATCAGCAGCTGCGACCCGCCCTCAGCTGAAGTAGAAATAATCTGACGTGCAGGGAACCAGGATCGCATCTGCTGCCTGGTCCAGCAGCTACTGTTGTGCAGGCAAAACAAGGGAATTGAGTCCTGTGCATCTGCATTCCTTTGTAATCTGGTCTCCCTATCACAGCAAAACCCCTACTGGGCTACAGAGACCAGCATTCTTTGACAAACCTAAAAGAGGGCGAGGTTATCTCTTCCCCTTGCTGGAATGGGGGAACATTAAAGGAAATTGTAAAGTTTCTTTATGTTTACAGGAACACAGTTGGCTACAAGAGCCTCCTTCCTTGGCTGCACTCCAGAATGTGACCAACCCCGGGGACTGATGGACGCCCAGGCAATCCCACTGTACCTTCAGAGATTGGAGAATGTGATAATGGGATGCATGATGCTGGAATTGCTCTCTTAAAATGGATCTGCTGATTGTGTATGAGTATCATAAGGGCACATTTATATTGTAACAGTTTCCACATCAGCAGTACTAAAGTTACAGAATAACTGCAGAGTTGTTACTCGACTTAAGAACAATTGGAGGAGCAAGTCTCAGACTTGAGCTTGGCACCACAGGAATATCTGAGTCAGACCTGGTTTAAAATTGTGCTGAGGGGGTCTGACCACTTTTCAAAGTTATCCAAAATTGATTATAATAATTAGAGGGCGTGCTTAAACCTGCTTGCACTCCCAGAACATTTAAAATGTCATCAGAAAGGAGGGAAGATCCATACATGTCTGTGAATGGGAGCAAGGTGACTAGAGTCAGCAAGGGTAACTGAGGCTTGCCTAGAGCCCATGCTGCAGACAGATCTCAGACAAAAGCTATCACTGTACCTTCATGTTATTCTGATATCGAGCAAGTGTGAGTGTGAACACTGCACTGTAGATTAATCAGTTACAATTTCTTTAAGTACTGCCTATTTAGATTAAGGCAATGAGGTGTTTTAACGGACACATTCAATGGAGGCTGGGTATATGCAGTTGAATACAGTGGGGGCTGGATTATATGCAATCGTATTGAAGATGAGTTTGGATAGAGAAAGTGAAGGCTGGATTTTCCGATCATCATTGAAATAAAGCTGATTGCAAAATCTGGTTTTAAGTATCAACAAACAATTTAACCATGAAAAGTCTTGCTACCAAACCTAATCACAATCAGCTGATGTGCACAGGGTTGTTGGATAGTGAGCAGGAACACTGGCTAAAATGTCCTCTCCCTCATGCTAGAAGAATGACATCAAGTGCAGTGGCCCCTGTTAATGTTCCAACTGACATCAGTTAAAACTGCGTAGGGGCTTGAACCTGAAACTCTATCCAATTTGTATTGCTCATGCCTTTACCAAGTCAACCAGATTTGCCACAACTATTAAAATTGGGAATCTTTATTTAAATAAGTAACTTGCACCATAACTATTATACTCTTAAGTTCATTCAGCCAACATTGTAACTCATTAATCAAAAACTAAAGTATTCATTCCAATCTTGAGGCTGGTCAGTGTCTTAAGCTCATTAACTGAAGCAAGTGATCTCTGCCATGCTAAGCAAAGCAAGTTTAAGAGTTGATGGTACTATGTGTTCTTATTGTCTTTTGGTTCCCAGATGTTGTTAATAATCATACTTTAATTTTGTAAAGATCAGAAACTCTTCATGTTTAATTTTGCCATGCTGTCTGGTTTAAAAGAAGGGCCAGATTGAACTGGCTATGGACACGTCACTTCAGTCTCTAGTTCCGCTGTGAAATGTGACCCCCTGGAACGCTTGCACATAAGACATCAGTTCCTAGCTAAGTAGTTCCTAGCTATTTACAGATATTTACAGATGGTCTGCTTGTTCTTGTTGTAGGGAACAATACATGATCTGGAGAGGAAGGAGAGATGGGAGAGGGGGTGGTGGTGGATTGAATAATTTTTATATTCATTCATGGGATGTGAGCATCACTGATAAGACCGGCATTTATTGCACATTCCTAATTGCCCTTGAAGCTGCCTCCTTGAACTGCTGCAGTCCATGTGGTGTAGGTACACCCATGGTGCTGTTAGGGAGGGAGTTCCAGGATTTTGACCCAGCGACAGTGAAGGAATGGTGATATAGTTCCTAGTCAGGATGGTGTGTGACTTGGAGGGGGATTTGCAGGTTGTGCTGTTCCCATGCATCTACTGCTGTTGTCCTTATAGGTGGTTGAGGTCAAGGGTTTGGAGAGTGCTCTCAAAGAAGCCTTGGTGAGTAGTTGTAGTGTGTCTGGTAGAAGGCACACATTGCTGTCACTTTGTGCAAGTGGCGGAAGGAATGGGTGGGGTGCTGATCAAGTGGGGCTGCTTTGTCATGTATAATAAACTTTTTGAGTGTTGGAGCTGCACTCATCCAGGCAAGTGGTGAGTATTCTGTCACACTCTTGACTTGTGCCTTGTACACGGTGGACAGGCTTTGGGCTGTCAGGACGTGTGTTACTCCTGGTCTTACTGCATATGTACGAGGAACGCTGCTGAACCTGTGCAATCATCAACAAACATTGCCACATCAGACCTTATGATAGAGAAAAGGCCATTGATGAAGCAGCTGAAGATGGTTGAGTTGAGGGCACTACCCTGAGGAACTGCTGAAGTGATGTCCTAGGGCAGAAACAATTGGCTCCCAACAACCACAAACATCTGCCTTTTGCTAGGTATGACTCCAACCAATGGGGAGTTTTCCCCTGATTCCCATTGACTTCAATTTCACTAGGGCTCCTTGTTGCCACACACAGTCAAATTCTGCCTTGAAGTCAAGGGCAGTCACTGTTATCTGACTTCTTGAGTTTAGCTCTGTCCTTATTATGACAAAAATCTCTGAAATTGGAATCGATTTACAATAACAACAACTTGCATTTATATAGCACCTTTAACCTAGCAAAATATCCACGGCACTACACAGCAGCATATCAGACAAAATTTGAAACCGAGCCACGGGAATGTTAGGCTGGTAACCAAAAGCCTGGCCAAAGAGGTAGGTTTTTAAGGAGCAACTTAAGAAGAGGAGAAAGAGTTAGGTTTAGGGATGGAATTCCCAAACTTGGGGCCTGGTAGCTTGTATGTTGCAGTTGATTTGATAAATATGAAACCTAAGAAAATGTGGGGCCATGGAACTGCCACTTTAAGAGATGTTTCTCACACATGCAATATTATTCTTCTGGAGCGAGGAATCACCTATAGTGCCCAGAGAATAATATAGGTGGAGAAAAGCAAGTGACACTTGCAGGGTTTGGATGATGTCAGAAAACCACTAGGGCATCTTATGAATGCTAGCAGGCCCCAGAGATGGAATTACAAGCATTCAACTTACTTATCAGCTTTTGCTATTATATCCTGATCTTTAAAATTTTTTATTTAAGTTCCCTCTATGCATGAACTCCGCCAACGGTGATGTGATCAGGCATCTGACCACAACTTTTGATCGCATGGCCGGCTGAAGTTTTACCTGGTGGTGATTACAATATTGCATTTCAACTATTTGGTACACATTCTAGATTTTCTCACAGAACCGATTTTTGGAGAATGTTTAACAGAAATGTTCACATCTTTCATCGTTTGAGCTAGTTTCAGCTGCGCAGAACTTTCAGTTGCCAACAAACTGCAAAACGTGTAGGAAGATGTGCGAGCCTGTTTCATCCTTTCATTTCTGTGCTCTTGAATGTTAGGGGAAACAGCTGGTAACACAGCTGTTAAAATAAACATGAACAGTGTGGAATTAAATAGGATATTCTGCAGCTGAAAACCAGTAGATCAGTCACACGCCCAGCCCTTTTACATCTCCAGCATTCCAATCAGTAACTAGACTGGCGGGGCGGGGGAGGTTTTAATGTTTAGTACAGATCAAGCTAGCTATATAACATCATTTTTTGTTTCCTTTGTTTGGCTTTGAAAAATTGTCCCACCTTTCAGTGAGCCTTCAAACTGCTCTGTGCAATGTTTGTGGTACTTTTTCCTAGGCCTTACAATTGTTTGTCAGTTACAATATACAGTCTTGCATTCCAATGCACAGGTATATACATTGGTGTCGTATGTAATGTTTACAATTCAGTGTATGTAAAACAGGTTATATTGGGCGAGAAGTGGCTTAGGTACAAACTTTTAATCTTTGCTGTATCACGACAGCTTTATGAACTTCCAATGCCCAAGTGGGTTGGTACAAGTGGACATACAAAAAAAAAGGACAGTAAAAGACCAATTGGTCCATCCAGTCAACCCTGTCTACAAATGTGATGCAACCAAAGTCCATCATTATTCCGAACACCCCCCCGCACCCCCCAGTTCATGCTTGGAGAGCCAAAGAAAAACTCAGAAAAACAATGGGCCAATTTAGGGGGCAAAGAACTCTGGTAAGTTTCTATCTGACCCACAAAGATCCAGGGGACTTGCACTCACTATTAAAGACCAGTGATTTCTGTCCTGCATACCTTCTGTAAGATACTCCTCCTAGCTATGGTCTTTCTGTGGTTTTTCCAGCTGCTGCTCTGACCCTGCCACAACACCCACCCACTTTTCTGGGTCAGGGTTCATCTCATGTGCAGAGTGGGATCCTGGTGATTTTCTTAACCAACAAGTGGGAGCCTGCCATTGTCCGCATTCCCCCCTCAAAATCCTAGCAGCACAGCAGCTGGGTAAGCATTTGTGCAGCAGACATGGTGGCCGGACAATGGAAGGGGCGGTAGCACCCCAAGGATTGGCACATTGCTTGCCTTTTGGCCTTGGCTGAGATTGAGAACTACAAAGCAGAGTAAGTGGGGTCTGTAACAGAAGGCAATGAGGTGACTAATTGTCCCTCTTGCTCGCAGGGCAGGCTAACAGAGGAGATGTCAGGAATTCATCCAACTCCCCTTTTGAAAGCAAATCCACACTCCACATGAGATTTCAGCACCACTGGGTGAGGAAATAAGTCAAAAAAATGAACCAGGGTTTAGCTCCTTTTACAATTGAGTAAAGACCTGAAAAGTGCGGAATCAGATTTGGCTTTAATGTCCTTCAAATTTGAACAGCCTGCTGGGATTTAGCACCTCTGGGTTCATAGAGTGGGTGCTTGACGGACAGGCTGCACTCTGGATCTGACTCCTGACTCCCAGCAAACATTCACCCGTTTGGCGTTGAAGAAACGTTAAAGAAATGAAAACTGAGGATGTCCCACTGATCATTTTTATTTTAACATCATTTAATAGAAAAGGGGTTGGTTTCTTTTAAAATTTTAAATTCTTGCACATTTAAACAGCCCAACATGGAAATTGTACAGGTCAAACCTGGCATTAAGGAACAGATAAAAAGTGGTCACTTAAGTGAGCTTCAAGTTAATACGTTTACTATTTAAATCAGTCACAAAGTACTGCATTTGAGCAACATTAAAAAAAAGTCTCAAATTTTTATGAATAGCTCTTTTGAAAAAGTGGTTACAGCACTTGAAAGCCAATGAATGCTAAACTTAGAAGTACTTTAAAGCAGGAGGAGACTTGGGACTCTTTAGAGGGACATGCACTGTGTGAAAAACTTGAGTTCAGCCAAGCATGCTTGTACTAACTGGCTGTAAGAGAAACAATGAGTGTAGATGGTGGTAGTTTTACAGATGTAGCAGGGTGTGCAAACGGAAAGTCATGTAGATTGTGTAAGCATTACAGTGTGAGAGCAGGTCAGTGGATAGAACGCTGTCAGCAGAGATTATGGTCATGCAGATTTAAAATAAATGACACATATCCAGGAAGTTCATTCTGCACCTCAGAATAATCCGCAAAATCCAACTCTGCTCTCACCTGCATTTGGTTTAACCAGCAGGATACCAGAAGCAGTCTTTTGACACACACGTTTCTCTTCAAGTACAATTGATTTGTTAGTCCACAGTAAGGTCAAAGTAGACATACCACACAGGCATTCAGACAGACTGCCATCTGGTCCTTTGTTGTCTTTCTTTTTACACATGCATTAAGGCGCCTTTTTCACATTGTTTGCTTAGTGTCTAATGCAGCCCTGGAAGATTAATTTAGGTCCTCTGCACATAGGCTGCCGATAAGCTACGAAAAACCCAAAGCCTCTTTCCGTCAATGAAATGTGAAACCCCATATATTTTTGCACACTTTGTTTATACGAACATACTTATAAGAGCTGGTTTGGTGCTATGGGTAATTGTGGTGCCCAAAATGGTGTTGAGTCAGTCCAGGGAGATCCCAGGTATGAGCGATCATCTCTGCTAATTTTGTTGCTCTCAATCCGGAAAGCAATGTAGGTACTATGATTGGGCACAGTGCTCCAGGATAGGGAGGGGTCCCTGTTCACTATCCTATACTTGTGTGTGTGTGTGTGTGTGTGTGTGTGTGTGTGTGTGTGTGTGTGTGTGTGTGTGTGTGTGTGTGTGTGTGTGTGTGTGTGTGTGTATTGGACTTGCACATAAAACCACTCAGGTGAGGTACTGGATGGTACCTTGTGTAGATGTGCCCTTGTATTAGTCAACATTATTAAGAGAGTGGGGAAGCAGTTGGGGAGGAAACTAACTTAGATTAAACCAGAAATGAACATGCACTCCCTGAATAGGAAAATTAAGGCCATTGTCACAACAGTTAATTTTGACTCATTCCATTCCATTAATCAGTACCCTTACATAAAGCAATAGATACGGTGGGTAACAAGGTCCACAAAATAACATTTGTAAAGAAACCAAAACAGTAAAGAATTAGTAATAATTGTCTGAGCAGGTTTATCAGCAATACAGTTCACATAAAGAGCCCCATCTTCCTTTCTATGGGACGTAATTTTGCCCCTGAGATTCTCCACATGACTAGCTCACACTCCAGGTGGTTATATCAAAGGTGGATTTGGGGGAAGGTGTCTTGCTGAGCCCTGAGTGACAATATTGGAAATCTAGAGGGAAATGATTTAGTACTTAATTAACTAAGTTGATTTATTAATACCTAGATAGTTTCTGTGCCTTGCAGTCTGGTACTAACCAGCACCATATCCTAATATATCTTTACCTCCCACCATCAGATTTTCACTCAAATTTCACCCCTTATCGAGATATGAAGACCTGTATCTTGAAATGAGATTGGGGTGCAGTTCCATAAATCTACTGTCATCTTCCCAAGTAGCCATTCTTCACCAAGAGCATAATTTAGGCCACCAAATGGGGGTGAGAACACAGGCAGGCAGGTATTTTCGGCCATTGTCCCAGCGGTGGGATCAGGGGGCAGAAGGGCTACCTGCCTGCAAGCAGTGGGTCACCACCAATTAAAGTGAGTAAAAGGTCAATTTAGGCCAATTATTAGAGGCTGACTGGAATTTTCCAGTTGGCTTGTGGGCCCCCCATGACATTGGGGACAGACCAGCTGTTTGGAGGCAGCCCAGCGGCAGATTGAGAAAGGGGTCAGGCACAGTCCAGGCAGGCCTTGAGGCCCTCTTTGCCTACCTGTTCACAGCTGTGGCTTTGGAGGTTTCCACTCCACAATGCTGGCCTGGCAACAATGGCTATTTTTAAAATTTAAAATTCAAGCTGAGAGGGTGAATCAAGATGGAGATGCCCTCTCCCTTACCTACAATGGCAGGCTGCAGCTCCTTCAGGGCTCCCTGTAGCCCCTCTAGCTTCGAGGCCCCGCTCACCATCCTTAATTGGATGGTAAGGGCATCCTCTCGCTACTAATTGGCCAATTTAGGGAAAATCACTGCCAGCTGACTGCTCCCATCACAATGCGGGGTCACCCAATGTCGGGGTTCCAACTCAAAACCCTGCCCCTAGTGTCTGCATTTGACAATTTATTCCAAGATCTGTCTTCCCCAATAGCCACACGTTCACACTTTGAGGAGTGGAAAGCCTAGTATTCTCCCTCCAATCATGTACTCTGGGCATGTTGAGCCCAAGCATGTGGACCACTGCCTATCGCACACGAAGAATGATATTCAGTTGAATGGTGTAGGGCAAATGATGCACACGTATTGAATGTGCTCTACAACCTCAGTAAATGCAGTCCTTAAGATGGTAGATGTCTTATGTTAAGCTCATTGAGTTTATAGCATGCTCACTTCTGAATTGCAAGATCATGGGTTCAGGTTCCACTCCAGAGATCTGAGAGTGTAATCTAGGCTATACTTCAGTGCAGTACTGAGAGAGAGCACTTCATGGTCAGAAGTGCTATATTTTGGATAAGGTATTAAACTAAGTTCTTGTCAATCTGTTCAGTTTTTTTTTAAAAAACAAGAAGTTCAGTAGCACTATTTCTTTTTAGGCAGTCCCTCAGGATCAAGGGTGACTTGCTTCCATTCCGGGTTGATGGGTTCTGAGATGGATCATAAGTCCAATGTGCGATCTGTGAACTCTGCCACATGCAGGGCAGGTGGCATTTGGAAGTTCAGGTAGATGAGTTGTTGGGAGATTTTTGCGTTCTCTCCAATGTCTCAACTTCACCTCTCCCTAGAAAGAAACTTTGTGTTTGTTGCCATCCCGAATGAACCTTCTCCATTCCTGTCGGTCACAGGAACACCCATGAGTTGGCAGGGATGCTTTGATGCCACCCCTAAAGCTTTTCCAATGTCTTCCAGACCCTCCTGTCACAGTTGAGTTCTGAATGGAGTAGTTGCATCGGAGTAGTCGAAGGGTCATGAGGACTCGAAACGTCAACTCTTTTCTTCTCCGCCGATGCTGCCAGACCTGCTGAGTTTTTCCAGGTAATTCTGTTTTTGTTTTGCATTGGAAGTCAGGTGTCAGGGGTACGTACATGTTCTGCCCAGCTGAGCTGGTTTTGAGTGATTAGTGCCTCAATGCTGGTGAGTTGGCTTGGAAGAGGATACTGCTGTTGGACCGCCTTTCTTGCCACTGGATTTGGAGGATCTTGTGAAGGCTCTACTGGTGGTACTTCTAGTGCTTTGAGGTGTCTGCTGGTTGACTAAATCTATGAAGCAAATTGGAGCACAGAGATCACTGCTGTCCGGTAAGCCATGACCTTGGTCCTGGGTTTGAGGTCATGGTCCTCAAATACTTTTTTCCTCAAGCAGCTGAGGGCTGGGCTGGCAAATTGGAGATGATGAATTTTGTGGCCTATGTCTGCCTTTGTCAAGAGGAGGCACCCAAGATATGGAAGGTCAACATTTTCTTGCCATTGATCTTTATCAATGGAGGGAGATGTTGCGCTGTGGGAGCTGTTTGGTAGAGGACCTCAGTTTTCTGGTTGTTTAGTGAATGGCCCATTTTCTCATATGCTTTGGGGAAGGAATCATCAGTGACCTGGAGTTTGGTTTCTGAGCAAGCACACACAAGTGTTATCTTCATACTGGAGCTCAGTGACTGAGGTTGGAGTATTTGGATTGAAGGTTGAACAGTTTCCTTTCTGTCTGTAAATTATCTCCATTGCTGTGGATAATTTGCTGGAGGCGAGGTGCAGTATTGCAGCCAAGAAAAGGTTTGGTGCAATGACATAACCTTGTCTGACCTCTGTTTTCACTGAGTTCGGGTCCATGGTGGTTCTGTTGGTGAGGATCATGGCTTGCATGTCATCATCGTGGCATATGTGGAAGATGGTGACAAATTTGAAGGCAGCCAAATTTCAGGAGGATAATCCATAAGGTTTCATGGTTGACCAGAGTCAAAGGCTTTCATGAGGTTGAAAAAGCCATGTAAGCAGTTGGTACTGTTCTTTGTATTTTTATTGGATTTGCTCTGCAGCAATGGGCAAAAGCCACAATGCAAACTCTGGAAGGGCTTCTTCAGCCACTGGAAAGAGGTGATTTGAGGAGGATCCTTGCAATGTTCTTCCCCATGGCAGACAGCAGGGAGACTTTGTATTAAAAGAAGAGCAACAGAGATGACCTAGGCAATCTTCCTCCTTTGGCTAACCCCATTAGAAGCAGGTGAATGGATCATTTCTTTAATTTTCTGTTTGTGGTATCCAGCTGTGTTAATTGGCTGCTGTATTTGGCTACGTTAACAACAGTGACCACAATTTTGAAAGCAATTAATTGGCTGTGAAGTATTTTGGGACATTTCTGAGGGCATCAAAGGTGCAACAAAAGCAAAATACTGCAGATGCTGGAAATATGAAAATTTTTAAAAAATGCTGCAAAACTCAGCAAATCAGGCAGCATCAGTGGAGAAACAGTTGACATTTCAGGCCGTTGACCTTTCAAAGGAGCTGGAAGAGGTTAAATGTAACATGTTTTAAGCAAGTACAGAGCTAGGGGTGGGAGGGTTGGGAGAGGGTCCATCTTAGGGTGGAGAGTATAAGTGCAAGTTGTTGCTATAAACGTGGGGTCAAGCCAGAATCTTCCCAATTTTATACAACTCTGGATACCACTTAGTAAGATGGAAGATAAACCTCCTTGTACATAACTGGAAAAGTCTTTATCATATTGAATTTTTGGCAGGATGTGTGTGAGGAACTGCATAATATCCGCCCACAGGCATTTACATTCCTGTCTGTCCTTTGAAACAGTTTTTTTTGTTTGATAAAAGTTATTTGTAGAACTGGGTGATGGTTTTACTGCTTGAGAGCCTCCATAAACACAGTGTCTGCAATCTCCATGGTTTCTGCGCTTGCAACAGAGGAAGAGAGATTCTAGCACTCTAGCAACCACCAGTGACTTGCATCACATGCTGTAACACTGACCCAATTCATACTGAGGCCTGTTCACCAATATCCTATCACCTACAAATACTCCCACTGTTGCTAAGACTCAGATTTTCCTTTTCCCTCCTATTTCCATTATAAAAAAAAACCCCACTAGAGCTATACCTTGAGTGCCCTACCATCCATTCTTAATTAGCACATTCGTTTAGATAATATCACCAACTTTAACTTTAACGCCTATGTGTTCTATTGTACTATTGTCGTTGACATCTTTTGATGATCTGCTTCTATCACTGAGATAAAAACAAAAAAACTGCGGATGCTGGTTTTCCAGGTAATTCTGTTTTTGTTTTGCTTCTATCACTGCTTGTTTGTCCCTACAACCACACACCCCCCCCCCCCCGCCCCCACCTCTCTGTCTCTCTATCTCTCCGCCCCCCACACACACACCTTAAACCAGCTTATATCTCAGCTCTTTCCTGGACTCGAACTCAAGTTCTGTCGAAGGGTCATGAGGACTCGAAACGTCAACTCTTTTCTTCTCCGCCGATGCTGCCAGACCTGCTGAGTTTTTCCAGGTAATTCTGTTTTTGTTTTGGATTTCCAGCATCCGCAGTTTTTTTGTTTTTATCTCATTATAATACTGTCTGTTTTGTTCACATGCCAGCTCCACCCAATCAGCTCATGTAAAAAAAAAATCTGCTTTAAAATATAACCTGAGGAAAATGTGACAAGGGTCGGATGTGTGCAAACATAAGACATGCAATAAAATAAGGCAGTGCCATTGTTCTAATGCTTACTCTCTAATTTCAAACAATCGTGCTGCAGCAGCTGCCACTGGAATGCATGTCTCTGCACAGTAGCAGCTACTGTAGGTTGAACAATTATCTATCTGCCTGATCTCCAGCTCTGTAACTTGTAAAGGGTTAACTCTGATAGCTACAGAGCATGTGCGTAAGAAGCTATGTCATAGTGATATCACTCATGGAGAGGTGACTGAGAAGCACCCAAGAGAGGGGCTGTATCTCTTATGTTCTGTAACGTTGTACATAGTTAGTTATGTAAATAAGAGTTTTGAAAGAAAGACCATTGCCTCCAGCAAGACCTCTAGAGGAAGAAAAGCAACGTACCCTGGGATAACCCAACAATATCGTATAACCCTCTGATGGACTGACTGGTTATTTTTGTACAATTTGCTTAGGGATCCCCAAACTTTAATTTCTAGCTGTAAGGTGATATTACGCCCATTTTCCTTCCTAATTTTCCCTCTCCCTTCCCTGCGAGTATGCTTCCCATGGTGGTAGCAAGTTCTATAGTATCTCTCCCAATTCTTCATGTGCAAGACTGGACATTGAGCATTCGCATACTATTTGGCTGTGGGCACAGCCTGGTTTTCACTCTATATCCAGACACCATTTTCCAGCTGAGAGTGGGGGTGGGGGGGGAAGAGGTCAGTTACTAGATTGTAATCAGGGAAGGAATGCTTCAACCAATTTTCCTCTTCATCAGTCCAGGAGAACAGCCTAACTCTAGTGACTCAATTACTACAATGATTTGGATTAGCTAACTTGACAGTCATGACCTGGCATCTCTTTGGTCTGTATTGCAGTGGAAAAGGTGCTGATCAATGTCTAAGTCTATAAAACCTCTCAAATATAAGGCCTCCTTGACTGGGAGGGAATTTGCTTCTATTTATTTTCATTGGCATCAGTTTGCTGAGAATCACAAGTAGATTTACTTTTCAAATTTCAGTGAGCGCTGGAAGTCGAAGATACATAATACCTTTTGTCCTGTGTTGGGGTGAACCTGTCAGCTGCCCAATAGATTTGGTGACATATCTTTTGTTTAGAAAGTGTTGAAACATGCTGTGTTCTTTGTTATTCTTAAAGGGGTGCCGTTTCCACAAACAAAAGTCTGGCATAAGTTTTTGACTTGTTTACAAATTCACATAGTGATTCAAATTTCATCCCAGTGCACTGTCAGGTCACTTTTGGTGATGTGCAGAAAAGAAGCAACGAGCTTAATCCTTGCCATTAAAGACCAGAAGATAATTAAAGATGGGGAAGGTCATCCAACCATCGTAATTTACCAACACAAAAAGATTCTAAAGTTCTCCCACTTCAGCATCCAAATGTTTCTTAAAGAATTCCAGGGCAGTCACTTCCATTACTCAGAGTTTGATCAATGAAGATTTTCATGACTCAAATTCAAATGAACCAACAGTAAATTTTGAATTGATAGCCTCCTAACACAATTTGAGATATTATTCTGCATCTGCATATTCCATTTTAAAAAATAGTTTGCATGATCACCTCTCAGCCAGTTGCATTCCAGACTGGAAAGTCCAAGCCTGGTCTTCATAATAACTGTTTTTTGACATTAAGGATCAATCTTGTGACTCTTCTCTGCATTGCCTTTGACTCATGCATGTCTTGTGTCTCAATGACCAGAACTGAATGCAGTATTCCATGTATGATCTGACCAGAGCAATGTACAGTTTAGTCATGACTTGCCCTGACTTGTACTCTACAGTTTTAGCTATGTAGCTTAACATACTGCTCTATATTGGCTGGACACATTAAGTGCGTATTTGTGATAGAAATTGGTATGCAGCCCTGTTGACTTGACTGCAACAAGTATTAGGCCCCTTTGTATTTGTTAATGAGCAGCTGAGCACCTGTTTTAGGACCCCACTGCCAAATTGAGTACCTGAAAGGAAATTTGCATTTTTCAAGATTGATATGGAGACAGGGGGAGGAGAGTTCCTATTTGCTCTACAATACACCCAGGGGCTGCTGCTAGCCTACAACTGCCGCCCCTCACCAAAAACTTTGATCTGGAATTTACTCGAGGGCTTTGCTGGTGAGTCAAGTGACCCAAATTTCAACCTGCTAAAATGGGTCAGCTGTCTCTGAAGGTGCTGCAGGATCTCTGCTTTCCTGGATGGCTCTGGTGTATTGAGTGGTTTTGGCAGAGGAAAGCAGGACTGGACAGTGACTAATGTAGTCCAGTAAAATTTGACAACGAATGGCTAAATCAGTGTGCACTAGATGCACTCAAGTCTGTGTCCCTTGGATTTGAAATGAAAATGGGGCCTATACCATGGTGAGGGTTAAGGGTTTAACTGGGGACAAGGGCACAAGAGTAGTTAAGCAAATTGATGTCTGCAGAAATATTGTGACAAACAGAAAGGCAAAGCCTAGGTAGGTGGAAGTTTTAAAGTGGAGTTCTACTTGGAGGGAGATGGTTCTTTTTTGGTAGACACCAAAGGAAGTTACAAAAACAGAAAATGATGGAAAAACTCCACAGATGCTTAGACCTGCTGAGTTTTTCCAGCATTTTCTGTTTTTGTTTGATTTCCAGCATCCGCAGTATTTTGCTTTTACCAAAGGATGTTAGATTGGAAAAGGGTAGAGGGATGTGGCTGATCATGGAATTAAGGAAGTGGTTGGAGATTGTCTCAAACACAGGCAAGGCTATGGAAGCAGAAAGGTCACAAGATTGAAAAGTTATGTGGAGTTGGGAGGAGTACCCATTAACAGGTGGGAGGCAATACTGTTTGACAAAAATCAGCCCAACACATCAGGATGATGCTTTATGAATGTGTGTGTATTCATTCCTAACAGATGAAATCAGAAACAAATTAAATATGGCCCAGGATGCAACAGGCACCACTTGTGGTATCAGGACTGGAGGCACACCTAGTGTAGAAAAGCAGAAACACACCACAGAATCAAAGAACAGTTACAGCACAAGCAACCATTTGGTCTATCTGGTCTGTGCTAGGAACTCAGCTAATCCCACTCCCCTGCAAATGTTGTCTGGCCAGGTGCTTATTCTATTCCCTTTTGAAAGCCATGTTTTAATCTGTTGCCATCACTCTCAGGCGGTGGATTCCAGATCCTAACCACTCACTGCTTATATAAAAAAAAGTTCTTCTGTTGCTGCTGGCTCTTTTGCCAATTGGCCAAAATTGTTGACCTCTGGTTTTTGACCTCCAGCCAATGGGAAAGTTTCTTTCCATCTACTCTGTCTAGGACCCCTCATGATTCTGACATTACTCCATGTACCTCAGTCTATTATTTAACTTTACAGAACAGGTAGGGTTTTTGCATTGGATGGAATCAGTGAAAAGGGCACAAAATGCATCCATTTTGGGATGTGTTCTTTAAGCTTCTGCTCAAACTCATTTTCATAATCAAAATCTGCCATGATGCAGCACAATCAGGCAATATTTTAAAACGCATTTAAAAAAACTTTTTAAAAAAATGCTTAATGGCAAATTGGGAGTTTGATTAATACAGCTGAGTTTCACCAAAAACATGCATTTTTAAACAGTGCCAATCCACCGCCTGTGCATAACTATTTCCTGATTATATTGGGGTACAGTTTTATAGTAAAAATATTCAAATTTTAAAGTTCCCCTTTGCATTTTTGGGCTCAAAAGATTCAGCTTAATTTTTAGTCTCTTCATGAAATGAGTGCAATTTTAAAAGCTGCCAATGGTGATCCACTTACCCTGGGCATGGCTAGTTATTTTTGGGGGCAAGGCCTGCTTCTAGCATATGCTCTTTAAACTAGCATTAAAGATTGCAGAAATTCAAGCTGCATAAAGTAAGTTGCATCAACAATCTGCACAATTAAGCAGAACGTGCAGGCCACGTTTATTTTAAATGAGGAATGTGCATTTATTTCAGGATATCTCAAAACTGTTCACACCCAATTAATTACTTTTTAAAGTTTGATACATTCTTTCATAGGATGTGCGTGTCACATGCTATGCAAACTCAACAGTAATTTTTCGTACAGCAAGGTCCCCTAAACAGTACTGAGACGATAGACCATTGATTTTTTTTGGTTAGAATATTGGCCAGGATACACAACTCCCTGCTCTTTTTTTTGAATAGATGCAGGGCTGGGGGGGCTTTGTTCACCTGAATAGGCTGATGGGACTTCAATTTAACATCACCACCTAAACGTAAAGGCACATTTGACAATTCTGCACTACAGTACCAACTTAAATTCTGTGTTTATCTCTGTGATGACTTAACTTTCAACTTTGCGACTCAGAGTGCTAAGCCAATTAGATAGTTACATTAAAGCAATCCTTTACCTAATTAATTTGCCTTTTCCCCCTTTTTAATAGAAAATTGGTTTACACCACAGCTCAATGCTGCCATCTATAGTCTAAATTGCCTAACTAATGTGAAATAATGAAAAATGCTGAGATAAAAACAAAAAACTGCGGATGCTGGAAATCCAAAACAAAAACAGAATTACCTGGAAAAACTCAGCAGGTCTGGCAGCATCGGCGGAGAAGAAAAGTTGACGTTTCGAGTCATCATGACCCTTCAATAGAACTCTGTTCAGTTCTGCTGAAGGGTCATGAGGACTCGAAACGTCAACTCTTTTCTTCTCCGCCGATGCTGCCAGACCTGCTGAGTTTTTGAGGTAATTCTGTTTTTGTAATGAAAAATGCTGCCTGTCTCAGTGATACCACACAATTTTGGGACTGAATTGGTTAAATACAAGAGACTTGATCAGTCATATACTTGAATGTGAATGCAACATGAGCTTGTGTGCTGTATATGGGCAGGGGAAAGAAATCAGGACATTTGATTTATTGACTACAGAGAATTGACTTCTGGAATGGGTATTTTATTTTCTTGAGTTTTTCCTCAAACCTTTTTTACACAATGATCAGTCTTGTAACTTTTTACTGCCCTGCCTCTAGGTTTAAATGTAACCCTGGTTTGTCAGTAGTCAAGGTGTAGCCTGACAAACGTTACAACAATTTGCATTATATAGCACCGTTAACATAATGCATATCCAAAGGCATTTCACAGGAGCACTTATCAAACAAAATGTGACACCAAGCTACATAAGGAGATACCGAGCCAGAATTTACAATAACAGTGAGGCCATCAGTGTTCAAATTTATACTGGAGGAAATCCGATAGCAATTTCTGGAATATGCACATGTGCAGTTAAACACAAATCCAGACGTTTCTGCCAGATACTCTACCCTACTCCACAGGAGGCACTGTTGCAGTCCTTGGCTTGGCAGTTTGAGACTTAATAATTTTTTTCTGACAGTCTCTAATAACTCTCTCAATCCAATCTGTATTTTCCAATCTGTTTCACTTTCTGTACATAATTTAGATTTAAATAATATTTCCTGCTTTGGATCTGTGCATCTCAATTAAACTATTTCAATCTGCTGCTATTGCTTACCCTGTTCACAGAAGTCACAGGTTCCCTGCAGAGGGCTCCGCACTGGTCAGGATGAAAGATTGTTTGCTGCCACTGCAACTGCAGGGGGCACACTCACCGCACATGCTGTTGTGGTGTCTGTGACATCACTGCCAGCAAAAACCGCAGGTAGCTGCCTGTATCAAAGAACAGTTTTGGATGCAGAAATATCTGCTGTATGACCATTGAAAATCTGTGGCAGTTGTCAGTGAGGTGACTGGCGAGTGCTGTTCCTTCGTTGCTGAGAGTAAAATCCAGGCCATTTGGACAGATGACAAAGCCTGGTCAAACAGGTAGCGTTTAGGGCCTAGGCAGCTGATACTACAGCCAGTAAAGAAAATAAGGACATGCAAGAAGCCAGAATTGGAGGAATGCACATTATAGATTGATCTCCGCCTCCTCAGACTTGTATTTTACTTCTTATGTAGTTCAACATTCTCATTCCTCTGTGGATTACTACTCTGCAACTGGTAGACATGTGAAGTATAAAGTGGAGAATCCCATGTCTTTCTCCACTTCATCTGTAGGTATTTTATCATTCATGTAGCATATGTTTCACCGTTTATTTATCATGTGCAGTACTTTACACTTCTCTGTATTAAATTTCAAAATACGATTTTATTGTCTGCATACAAACTTTGCCCATCTCATTGAGGTTTTGAAGCTGCCTTAGTTAACTCTACTTTGTATATCCTGGTATCCTCCACAAATCTGACTCTTGCTTGCACTTTCTGTGTATAGAGAATACTGAATGAAGATGTCACAATTAGGAAATTACAGGAGTATGCTAACTTAATTTTAATGGTTAATATACTGATTGCTATCATGTGCATTGTTTTTCAGATTGTATTAACAATTAATGTGCTAGAAACAATAAAGAACAGATGGTATCTTAGTTATATCCTTTGGAAGCAACTTAAGTAAATAGCAATCCATGGGGTTAAAAATCTGTAGGACTTGAATATTCAGTTTTCTTGTACTGGGAACACATTATAATCTTCATTCTGTACAAACTTAAAACCTCATACAAATCAGAGAATGCTTTCATTATTATCTCATAGCTTAGGGCCAAGGTTCAAAGTATCTTTTCGTATGTAGGCAAAGATTAAGACAATTTTTGGTGTCTTTATATATGTAGGTATTTAATTTTTCATAGAGCAAGTACGCTGCTATACAGAGTGCCATTTCTTATACATTCTTCCATAAGCAGATTCCAGATTTTGAAATGCTCCAAAGATTTAGATGCTTCACAGAATTTCAAAAATATAAGAAAGCAATGGAATTTGTCAGAATATAATTTACAAAGGACATTATATCACATAATTTGGGCCTAAATTGGAGAGTAAGGTTATTGGAAAATTGTCCCGTAAGATATAAATCATAAGATTTCTAAAATGGGATACTGTACTTCCACATCAAAAAATACTGTTTATTTGTGGATTTCACATTGATTTGCAACACATTTAAAAGCAATTTTGTTAAACATTTTCCACAGGACAATGTGTGTGTGTGTGGTTGTGTGCACGCACGCGCACACGTGTGTGTATATAGTGCTAACAAGGTGCAACAAGGTTAATTAACTCAATTTAAAGCAATGCATAGCTGCATAAATTATGCAGACAGGAGTCCTCCCCCCCACAAAAAAGTTACCAGAAGCACAAAGCTTGGAAAACTACTTCTTAAACAGTTAATAATAAAGGTTTAATTTTTTAAAACTAAAGTTTAACTACTTGTCTAATCTTTCCAGTACTTATTAGTGTTGCCGTTGTGTTGTTCCCTTTCAGAGATGCACTGCTGTAGCCCAATCTCATATCCTCAAACCTTCCAACTACTCCAATTCCCATTTATCAACATACAGTTTCAGAATCAAACTACCATTCACATTGCTAATTGGGATTCAGATCACTGACCCCCAATGCTAGTGGTTTAATTTATCTATTCTTTTTAATAACTCATGTAGTGGTTTTCTCAGTGTCCATAGAATTTACTTTTACAGATCTTTTTCTGACAATTACCATGAAAACATTAATTGTAAAGATATTAGTAACAGAAGTCTATTAATCTGGTAACCTATTAGCTTCAGTAAACAGGGGTGTATATATGGAGAAACAATCATTTAAATCTTTTATAGTTTTTATGCTTACAAAAATAGCATCCTTCAGTCATTCCCAAAACAAAAAAATTCAAATTAAAATACATTGTTCCCCCTCTCAACATCATCATTTTGTTCAGCAGAAGCACATGGCGTCCACACCACAGAAGTAGGAAGTGAAGAATACACAGCAAATTTGTGATCACAACTTAAAAGGTGCTGTTTGAAAACACCCATCATTAATCATCTCTCAGTCTTTCAACAAGATGAAAATCTTAACTGCACATTCCATTTTACATGAGAAACTGCTTTATAGCAAATGCATTACAAGTAACAATTCAAGAGAATATATAACGTAAATTATATATTCTGAAGGAGGTTCTCTTGATAATCAACATACTGTTCCTGATAGATTTTTTTTGTAAAAAACATGGGAGGTTGCAAAATACTGATTCAAAAAATCTGTGTAGTAATTAACGTTCTACAGAGTAAACTCGCTGAAAATGGGACAAAATATGGCCATCTATATTAGATACCAGTCTTAAATTGGGGATAGTTTATGCAACAGAGGACAAAGTGTCAATCAGCTCAAATCATTGGACCAAACCCCAAAGGGGTCAAGCCAAGTTAGCATGTTCCGTCTAGTAGCTAAAAAAATCAAGTGGCACAAGATATGGCCAAGATATGGACTCATGCCTACAATATAGAGGCTTTTTAAAAAATCACCAGGTGTCTCTGGGGTTAAAGATAGAGGTGGAGAGAGGGAAAAATGGGTCAATTAGAATAGTTTGGGACTCAGAAGATATGGGCACTGGTTTTGGTATTGTGTTCTAGCTTAATTTTCTAGATCATGCATCTAAAATGTTATTTTCATGCCTTTTTTTTCTTTTAACAACTCTACAAGTTGTGACAGTTCCAAAAAGAATCAACTGCTGCAATACCATTTATTTGTTATAATCTCAATCCTTCCCCCAACACTTAATCTCATTGCACACCCTGCCTTTCCCTTTTTGGTAGCATTATTTCTCCTTCATTTGGTTGCCTCATGTATTCACTTAGGATTTAAGTCACTAGTAAGTTATGTATCACCAAAAAGTGCAGTACAGCTTTTTTAAAAAAAACAAAAACGCTAACAAAAACATGACTCCAGTTTTGTATAATCTAGTCCATTAATATTAGAACTATGACATGCCTGGTATAACTCAGGTATACTAGAGTCAGGAATTCTTTATTCTGTCATTAGACCCTTATATTGCATGCTAGTAACATTTATTTTGTAGTATTAAAAATTTAAGATAAAGTTATCAGTAATGGATTAAATCATCTGTGTTTAATGTATAAAAGTTCCACATTTTGGTGGAAATAAGTATTGAGATGAGTTTATTTTAAAAAGATTAAAACTAAATTCCACAGTATAACCGTTCCAAGTCTAGGATTCACTAGAACGTGATTTAGTTTTGGCAAAAGGTTAATTACTAAACAAACTTGCAATAAAACGTTTTGATGTCAGATTAATAACCCCTAATAAATTTGGCCTTTCCTTCTATTCTAGGTCAGTGCACAGTTAACTGATGTTTAGCACATTTAGCTGAGGAACATGTCAATATCAAACATTTAAAATTGACATATCTGACTAACATTTTAGTTGTGCAACACTCCTGAAGATCCATCATTACGCTTCCACTTTTTCCTTCTTCTTGTTCTTTTTCAGGAATGATGGTGTGCGGAATTTCTTTTTCTTCTTTGAGGGGGATTTAGAAGGAGACCCCTCAGGTGAAAGCGTATCGCTGGCATTCAAATCTATCTTTTCTGTTGTCTTGATGGTAATTTCCACACTCTCTACAGTGCTGGTCGTTAACTGGCTGATACGTTTTGTCACATCTTCCGCTAAAGCTTGTCCATCTTCCTTTCCTCCATTCACCACCACTGTTGGCATAGTGTTTTCTGAGGCAGAATGATTATGAATACAAAAAAGTTAAGCTATCAATTATGAAAGTGTCTTAAATGAGTTTCTATTTTAATTTTTATCCATTTATTCATGGGATATGGGTGTCACTAGCAAAGCCAGCAATTATTGCCCATTCACACATGAATGTGGTGGTGGGCCACCTTCTTGACAACTGAATGACTTGCTACGCCATTTCAGAGGGCAGTTAAGAGGCAACCACATAAAATGGTTACAGCATAGGAGGGGGCCAGTCAGTCCATCAAGTCTGTGCAAGCTCTCTGAATGAGCAATTTAGTTAATCCCACTTCCCTGGCCTTTTCCCCTGCAACTTTTTTTTCTTTCAAGTGCTTATCCAATTCCCTTATGAATGGCATGATTGAATCTGCCACCACCACTGCATCCCAGATTGTAACCACTTGCTGCATAAAAAGTTCTTTCTCATGTCACCTTTTTGGTCCTTTTGGCAATCGCTAAATTTGTGTCCTCTTGTTCTCCACCCTTCCATCAATGATAACAGTTTCTCCCAATCCAGACCCATCATGATTTGAATGCCTCTGTGAAATCTCCTCATTACCTCTCTGTCCTAAGAACATCCAAACTTCCCTCATCACTGGAAATATTCTTGTGAATCTTTTCTGCAGCCTCTCTGAAGCCTTCACATCCTAAAGTGCAATGCCCAGTCATGGACAGTCCGGTTGAAGCTGAACCTTTAACTTGCTTGCTTTTGTATTCTATGCCTCTATAAAGCTCAAGGTCCCATACACCTCTTTAACCACTTTTTTTCAGTCTGCCTTACACCCTTCAATGATTTGTGCACTTATTTCCCCAGGTTTCTTTGATTCTGCCTCTCACTACTCCCATCAAAATGTATCATTTCACACTCTTATATGTTAAATTATATCTGCCACGTCTGCCCATTGCACCTGTCTGTATATGATTTGCTCTGGGCCTGGAATCACATATAGATCAGACCAGATAAGGATGATACATTTCCTTCCCTAAGGCACATTTGTGAACCAAATGTTTCTTTCCCCCCAACAATCTGGAATTTACATGACTACCATTACTGATATACTACTTTTTTTCCCCCTTCCAGAGTTATTTAACTGATTTAAAATCTGACTGCTGCTACTGAGAGGTTTGAATTCATATCTACAGATTATTACTAGATACTAGATTACTAATCCCATAACATAACGCTACCTTTTCCTTTCCATTCACTTTTACATATTCAAAGTAGTATGAGAATGCTGTTCATGGTTTACTAGAATGATCAAAACTTTGTGACTACAAGAGGAAGGGGAAATTATTTGGTGTATGGTTGTCAGGAGGATTGCGCTAGAAGGCGTATTAAAACAGAAAACCCAATTTCTTTACCCAGGTTAAGTTGTCTAACCTTAGTAAATTAGTATAACTTCTATATTGGAAATAGTCTAAATGATAAAATAAATTAAAGAATGTAATGAAGACAATTTATTGCCGAAATGGAAATAAAGCTAAAGCCAAATAGCATGCCTCGAGTGTATGATGCTCACCATCTGAGGTTGGATCAATTCTGGGGGAGAGGAATGAACTCTCATAGGGAATAACTGAGTTTCATACTTTCTGTAGTTGTTTATATTGTTTTTGAATTGCATCTACTGCACCGTTAAATATAAATTATGCATACCAATGCTTGAAAATTTTTGCCTCATTATTTAATGAACTCAATGCACTAGTATTGCATTACATGGAGATAGGGCAGAGTACCAATACTGCCAGTGGCAAGTTCAAGAAAATTAGACTAATCTTCAGCTTAACGTAAGAATACTGTACATGTTATATTCTAATGCTTTCTCTGAGAAAGATGCAATAATAATGGAAACAAACTTGTAGAAGGTAGAGACACACATGAATGCCACCAGGCAATGCAAATGACTAATGAGCTCCAGTTAAAGTGTCGCACCTTCTAATTTTGCTGGTATGGCTTGTGGGGATTGAGGTGGTGATAACGCAGAACCATCAGCTGATGTTACTTCCTGTTCAGTATCTGTGAAGAAGAGTTAGTTTTTCTTCATTTTAATGGTGTTAAAGTACTACATGCAGTGCAAAGATTTCATGCTTTTTTTTTAAGTACAAACTAAACATACTTTGTTTACAAAATGAATGCAAAGCATAAAGCCAGCAATGTAAACATTTATTGTGGTAAAGTTAATTTTGCTTTTTTGTTTCGTGGAATACCAAATGCTGGAGTCTATGGAGAATGCAGCTAAAAGCAGCATTAGTTTCATAAGTGAACCTGAATAGGATAACAAGTTAATCTAAAAGGAAGTGGGTTACGTTGTCCAACGGAAAATTTTGCAATAAACTACATCCTGTTTCTTCATTCATACCTCACACCCTACATGATTAAGTTAAAGTTTTAATACAAAATTAATTAAAATATTCTTCAGTCCTGATGATGGGTGACTTACGCCAGGTATGGTTCCATGGGAGTTGGCAGCCTTGTGATACTATGCTCATGTGTTAGTCTAAATAGTAGTGAAAAGTAGTATTGGACTATGACGAGGAGAGGGAAGTTGGGGTGCACATAAACCAAACTGTAATCTGTCCTCTCTCAATCTCCAGTGATAAGGATAGCAATTAAGAATAATCTACTTTTTTCATTTCTCTGGTCAACACACACACACACACACACACACACACAAGCCAACTGTTGTATTTCTTTTGCTCCTCCAGCTTAGAGTAGGTAATTCAGTAAATATCATGGATCTGGGCCATCAGGAGAATCATTAATTCTTTGCATTGTTTTGGTATCTTTTAAGTCTGGTAGTAACATTCATTAGGACAGCTGGTATGCAACACTGTATAGAATGCTCCTCCAAATTGTTTTATTGCTAAGATGGTAGTTAGAAAGTAGTAACAGTTGAAAGCCAAAATGGAAATAAGGAAAATACAAACATTTACAATACTGCGACATAAAGGGAACATAAGCTCAGACTGGTTGTTGAGTCAATTTCTAGTATGAAACAAGCATGCATTTTTTTGCAGTAATGAAAATTCCTCTAAATAAGAATTGTTTCTACATTTTCTCAAACCACACAATCATAGTAGCCTCCAGGAATATTTTACCTAATAAGATATTGCAGCCCTTAACTTGATTTCAGTCTCCTGTCAAACAGCAGAGAAACCCCTTGGAAAGTTTTGACCACCATAATGACAGTGATAACAATATGAATTTCAATGGCATAACACATGGGGAAGTGGGGGGTGCAGGAGGGCAGTGGCCAGTGTGGAATCTGCAGTAGACTACATCTTAAAGTGAAAGTAAGTAGACGCACATTTCAGATTGCACACATTTATGGGTTCCGAAGGGCATTCAAGATTAGGACATTAGCCAACTCTGAATGCATTTAGAGATTTGGCAGTGCTCAACATAGTAAGTGAGCTACATAAATTTGAGACCATAAAACTATAAGTGCCAATATTCCCCATGTCATCCATTATCATCTCTTGCAAGAAATATCCATGCATTTCCTCCCAAATGTAATATGGTAGTTAGTTATATAAACAAAATTTACAAGGATCATTAAACTGCTTTCCCTACAGAATGGTCTTGTGAAGATATGGACAACTTTAAATAGCTTGTGATCAAGATCACCTTTTGGGTAAAATAGTAATTTTCAAATGCTAACAATTAAAAATAGATAACAGTAATTGAGTTAGCAGCCATCTCCAACTGTTCAGGATATTTTGATTCAATTTTACAGGCTACCAATTCTTTTACGTTACTGCTGCCAATTATCTTTTATGCCCTTCACCATTCCTTTAGAATGTTTTTTTAAATGTTAAAGACTCTTTTGGAAGCTTATCCTCCAGCTGATCATTTGTTACACTCCCAGCAGTATACACAACCAGTGTTAATGCGGAAGGAAATTATGATAAACAACTGAACTAGAGATTTGACCTACCAACGAGGAGCAAATAAGTGCCAATGCACACCATAATTAAAGAAGAGCATTAAAATCTATGTTTAGAAGTTTGCCATTAAGCATTTTGTTTATATTACAAGACTTCATTATAATAAAAAAATGTTTTTCCATGTCTTTAATGTCTATCTAAAGGATATCATCCATACCTGTTAAAACTTTTATGTAACATTGTTCAAAATTATGGACAGTTAACGATAGAGGAGAAGGAGGATAAGAGAGCTCATTATTATAGTGCCTTTCACACTCACAACGGCGCAAAGCCCTTCAGGATAAATGAATTATTTTCAAAAGTATAGTCACTTTTGTTACATCAAGAACCAGTACAGCCCAATTGTGTACAGCACGTTCCCAGAAATTAAACAAATGTTAATTTATTTTGCTGATGTCGGTTTAGATACAAATAATGGCCAGGGGCTAGCAGAAAAACTCCATTCTTGTTCAAATACTGCCATGGGAGCTTTTAAGTCTATGCATGGTGAACTAAATACATGATTGCTCAAATACATTCTAAAATCTGGTAACAGGGGCGTAGTTCCCACTTCCCAAAAAATAATTTTAAAAACATTTTGGTGCCGGGGGTGTAATATCAGATATTCCACTCATAAGAGAAAGTGAGGGAAGAAGATTATCCCCATGTCATCTTACCCTCCACTTAAAAACAGTTATAGAATGAGCCTCTGGGAGCTTAGGTCTCAACTCAAGAATGCAGGTGGACCTGAAAAATGAGAAAATACCACACAACCTCCCAATCATAGGCTCTTTAATTCAGATCCTGATTTTAAACAAGGGGATTGGTGTGTAAACCACATTAACTTCCAATATCGTTAGGTGGACAGAGCATCAGCAACTTTAACACATTCCTAATTGATGTTGGAATACAAGTGAGGGGAAACATTGCAAGCAATAGAATTCAAGGAGGGGGAGCCTGCCATTGGGGACATAGATGTCCTTTTGTACATCTGGAGTTTCAATACTCCAGCATTTCATAGGTTAGGATCCAACTGAAGTGCTAAATAAACCAGGAAAACAAATATTAATAAATGAAAAGACAGTCTACATGGGGGCATTAAGATTTGTTAACCACAAGAGGTCACTGTTTCCAATTTATCCTAATACAACTTATTTCCTTCCCCATACTCAATACAGAAATTTTGAAGTTTTTGCATATTATCCTGACAAATTTCTGGATGTAATCAAGTCCTTCATATCAAAAATATAATTTATTTTACCATCCAATCCTTGTTGCTTCCGTTCAATTATTTTTTTGTATTCCTCCAATTCGCACTCATTTAAGTAACTGAATGGGTTAGGTGGACCTGGTGGCAACTGGTCTTCCATTCCTTCGATTTCCAACTGTGTGGGCTGGGAAGTAAATAAATTTACATAAATAATTTTAGGTTTCAGTAGTGGTGGAAGATTTTAACTTTATCACACGATTCTCAGAAAATTCTGAGCATCTTCTTACAGTTTGATGTAAGCTTTCTAATATATGACCAATGATAGTAAACTGTCACCTGCACAAAGATACAATCAGGTCCTTTCTCTGTGAGGAAAACGGAGAGGTATTACTTTAACTGAGCTAATTATTACCAAAATAACCTAGGGGCATCTTAACAGCAATGACACTGAAGTGCTAAACCAAGTTCAAATTCCAGTGTTCAAATCACCTACATAAGGTATTTTGGTTCCCTTGGCTAGGTTTTAGCTGAATCATTTTCAAAAGGAAGAGATCCTTTCCCCTTTCACTCAAGCATATCTCAATAGATTGCCAAAAAACTGATTTTTTATAGCATCATGCAGAGGGCTAACTCAAGTATGGTGAGATCAAAGAATTTGATTTAGACAGAATAAAATGTTTATAATAATTTGCACTGTAAACCATCCAGACGGTATGCTAATTAAATCCTTTTCTGTTTCCACATTCATCATGTTTTTGGTTCAGTACTTCATTAGAAATTCATAGAACCATAGAATTTTATAGCACAGGAGTTGATTTGGCACATAGTGGCTATGCCAGCTATTACTGGAACAATCCAAAATAAATCCTACCGTTGTTCTCTCTCACAACCTCCTCCCATACTGTATCTTGTTCTGTTTCAAAGATTGATATATTGATACAATTTTCTTTAAATATGCAATGACCACGACCTCAACTTCTTTCTGTTCTAAGAGCCTTGTATGTAGACAATTTTCTCCCAGCCACTTTCCTCATTGATGATTTTAATTTGATGAGGTGTCATCGACTCTCCATAAGAAATTCTTTCCATAGTCACCATCAAAACCCTTCATAATTCCATAATCATTCATTAAATATTCTCTTCACATTGTCTGTTCAAATGAAAATAGTCCTAATGTCTCAAGCCTTTCCTCATGACTATAGTTTTTCAATCCCTGGCATTGTCATGGTGTGTCAATGTTGGGTATTTTCTATTCGCTTTTGATAAGGTCCCGCATGGGAGACTGATAATGAAGGTAAGAGCCCATGGGATCCAAGGCAATTTGGCAAATTGGATCCAGAATTGGCTGAGTGGCAGGAAGCAGAGGGGTGTTTTTGTGATTGGATGCCTGTGTCCAGTGGGGTTCCACAGGGATTGATGTTGGGTCCCTTGCTGTTTGTGGTATATATAAACAATTTAGACTTGAATGTAGGAGGGTTGATCAGTAAGTTTGTGGATGACACGAAAATTGGTGGGGTGAAAAAAAGTGAGGAGGATAGCCTTAGATTACAGGAGGATATAGACGGGCTGATCAGTGGCAAAGGGAATTTAATCTGGCTAAGTGTGAAGTGATGCGCTTGGGCAGGACAAACAAGGCATGGGAATACATGAACGCCAGGACCCTGGGAAGTACCAAGGATCAAAGTGTGCATGTCCACTGGTTCCTTAAGGTAGCAGGACAGGTAGATAAATTGGTTAAAAAGGCATATGGGATACTTGCCTTTATTAGCCGAGGCATAGAATATAAAAACAGGGAGATTATGCTGGAACTGTATAAAACCCTGGTTAGGCCACAGCTAGAGTATTGCGTGCAGTTCTGGAATCTGCATTATAGGAAGGATGTGATTGCACTAGAGAGAGTGCAGAGGAGATTTACCAGGATGTTGCCTGGCCTGGAGAGTTTCAGTTATAAGAGATTGGATAGACTGGGGTTATTTTCCCTGGAGCAGAGGAGATTGAGGGGGGCCATGATTGAGGTGTATAAAAGGGGCATAGATAGGGTAGACAGGAAGGAACTTTTCCCCTTAGTGGAGGGATCAATATCCAGGGGGCATAGATTTAAGGTAAGGGGCTGCAGGTTTAGAGCAGATGTGAGGAAAAATTTTTTCATCCAGAGGGTGGTCGGAATCTGGCATCCACTGCCTGAAAGGGTGGTAGAGGCAGTTGGGGCCGATTAGGTACCAAAAAAGGATTTATGCATGGGACAGGAAGCATGGCTGAGGTGTTAAATGAATACTTTGCATCTGTCTTTACTAAGGAAGCAGGTCATGGTGACAGAGGAGGAAACTCTGTCATTAGAAGGGTTCAAATTGATAAGGGAGGAGGTATTGGATAAACTGTCAGTACTTAAAGTTGACACAGCATTAGGACTGGATGAGATGCATTCAAGGATAATAAAGGAAGTGAGAGTGGAAATTGCAGGGGCACTGGCCATAATCTTTCAGTCTTCATAACATTTAAGAAGTATATGGACGTGCACTTGTGATGCCATGGCATACAAGGCTATGGGCCGAATGCTGGAAAATGGGATTAGAATACTTAGGTACTCGTTTGACCGGTGCAGACTCGATGGGCCGAAGGGCCTTTTTCTGTGCTGTAGATCTCTACGACTATGACTAACAGTTAACTGCCAAGCTTTCAAATTCAAACCAGGCAAGTCGACTCTGATTGGTAAAGGCATTGACATGGGGAATGAACCGGAGAATGAACCAGGGAATGGCTGTCCCCAAATTTCTGTTTAGTTGAAAAAGATGTGTGGACATGTACTTTTTGTTTGCAAAGGACAGGGCCCCAATGTGTTTTCAAACAAAAAGAACATGTCCACGCACTGCACCTTTATTAACTAAACAGAAGTTTGGGGGGGGGAGAACATCCATTTCCTGGTTCGTGCCCCATGGCAACGCCTCTACAAATCAGAGTCCACTTGCCAACCAATCAACACCCTCTTCACATGAAGTATAAATTGCTGTTCCCGTTGAATTTGGCATTCTTGCGTTTGTCCTGTTGAGTGCATAACAAAAAACTTCAACAGCATGTCTTTTTTTATATAGCAATATATACTTGCCACTTATCTGCCCTTTCTACATAAACTGTGCATCTTTCTGAATTCCTTTACAATTCTCCTTGCTGTTTGCTGCTTTCTCAACTTTGTCATCAAATTTTCAAGATTATGCTCTGTGTCCAAGTCCAAATCATCCATATATACATCAAGAAGAAATGTGAATTCAACAATGACTTCTGGGGCACACCACTTCATCCAGTCAGTTCTTCAAAAAAACTATCAAATTTGTTAAAGACTTAACTTTAACAAATACGTTTATCCCTGATTGACCTCTGGATTTTCAAATGGAAAATCACGAACATTATGCCCTTGTTCAAAAAAGGTTGTAAGGATAAGCCCAGCAATTATAGACCAGTCAGTTTAACTTCAATGGGAAGCTTCTAGAAACAATTATTTGGGATAGAATTAATAGTCACGTGGAAAAATGTGGGTTGATTAAGAAGAGCCATCATGGATTTCTTAAGGGAAAATAGTATTTAACTAACTTGGAGTTTTTTGAAGAGGTAACAGAGATGGTCAATGAGGGTAATGTTGTTGTGGTGTAGATGGACTTCTGAAAGGCATTCTATGTAGTGCCACACAACAGACTTGAAATGTTATAGCTCATGGAATAAAAGGGACAGTAGCAACGTGGATATAAAATTGGCCAAGTAATAGGAAACAGTGAGTAATTGTTAATGGATATTTTTCAGGCTGGAGGAAGGTTTGTAGTGGAGTTCCACAGGGGTCTGTATTGGAACCCTTGCTTTTCCTTATATTAATGATCTAGATCTTGGTGTGCAGCAGACAATTTCAAAGTTTGCGGAAGATACAAAACTTGGAAGCATTGTAAACTGAGAGGTGGACAGTGTAGAACTTCAAAATGACATAGACAAGTCATTGGAGTGGGCAGATAGTTGGCAGATGAAGCTCAATGCAGAGAAGTGTGAGGTGATACATTTTGGTAGGAAGAACACGGAGAGACAAAATGAAATAAGGGGTACAACTGTAAAGGGCGTGCAGGAGCAGAGGGACCTGGGTGTATATGCACATAAATCATTAAAGGTGGAGAGAGCAGTTGATAAAGCATACAGTATCCATGGCTTTATTAATAGGGGAATAGAATACAAGAGCAAGGAGGTTATGCTGAACTTGTATAAGACATTAGTTAGACCAATTATGAAGATAGATTGGAGAAGTTGGGACTGCTCTCCTTGGACAGGAGAAGGCTAAGAGGTGATTTGATAAAAGTGTTCAAACTCATGAGGGGTCTAGACAGAGTAGATAAAACTTCCTGCTTGTAAAAGGATCGAGAACGAGATGGCACAGATTTAAAGTGATTTGCGAAAGAAGCAAATGATTTTTCACACAGTGAGTGGTTCGGGTCTGGAATGCACTGCCTGGAAGTGTGGTGGAGACAGGTTCAATTCAAGGCATTCAGGAGGGCATTAGATGATATTTAAATAGAAACAATGTGCAGAATTATGGGGAAAAGGCAGGAGAATGGTACTGAGTCATAATGCTCATTCGGAGAGCTGGTGCAGACATGATGGGCTGAACAGCGGCTTCCTGCACCATAACAATTCTGTGATTCTGAACATTGATAATGCAGTTAAAAGAATCCATTTACAATAACAGTCCCCACGACTTACAGCAGTTGCATTCCTGTGAATGTGATTTGCTGCTCTGCATGGCAGAAGGGGTAATCTTAGAAGATTAAAATTAATTTCATCTACAGCTTCCAGAGAGGACAGTTAATATTCATGCTGCGCATGTGATAAAAGTGGCAGAAACAACAATAAAATTGCTGAAAACACAGGAGGTACCTGAATGATAACAATTGGTCTTGGGTTTCAGGTGATTATACGCTTGGACATCACTAACATTGTTAACAAAATGGATTGATTCAATAAGTGATTTAATCTGTTTCATATAAATTGTAGGTACAATTCACTGTAAGAGTTCCCTCTCTAGTCACCTGGTAGTATAGAACTTGACTATTGCAGAAAAAAAGAGACATGCTGTTGAAGCTTTTCATCTTGCACCCATCAGGACAGATGCAAGAATGCCAAATTTCAAAGGGAACAACAATTTATACTGCTGATAAGAGGTCCTGATTAGTTGGCAAATAGGTTGTGGTCAAGACGTTGCCATGGGGAATACACCACAGAGCCATTGTCTCCCCCGTTTGCATTGGTAGAGTACTGACCATACTCAATGAACCTGTGCTTGCAAAACTCAGAATATAATGTCTAATGTTAGGTGTGATTCTGCGATTGGGCAGCATTTGCTGAACAATCCTGAGCATGCTAAGAATTACATTAACAACCAATTTAAGATTATCAGTCATGCTTGTAATGTACCTCACTTATGCTTGCTAGTAGCTACATATATTTATATGCAGGGGTCTGTCCTCTGCAGGCAAAAGGAACATGTCCAGACATTGCATCTCTTTTGAATAAAGAGAAGCATGGGGGTAATGGCTCCTTGGTGCATATGCCATGGCAACGTCTCAACCAATCAGGTGACTTGCCAACCAATCAGCATCCCTTTTCTCATGCATTATAAGTTGCTGTTCCCTTTGAAATTTGGCATTCTTAAGTCTGTCCTGATGAGTGCAAGATTAAAAGTTTCAAAAGCATGTTTCTCTTTTCAGCAATACACAAGTTCTCTTTGCATTAGTCAGTCTGCACAAAATAAAAATTGAGCATTTAAGATGCCAAAACTGACAATTTTGACATTGGCTTTAATGCAAATTAATTTACCACTTTCTGGCAGATATAAGTGATTCTTCATTTTAAACATGGATGTTTTAACTGGTGAGAACTATAGCTATTTGTATTAACAGAAAAATCATGAATTGAAGGACAAATTGAAATATATAATACAACTATACCGGAGTAGTTTTCTTCTCTACAACAATACCAGCCAGCAATTGTGACTGTGGCCCCGCAGTCTTCATGTCATATCGATTCTGCTCACGAATCTGGAACAAAAATAATTAGTCAATCCTTGGTTCAGACATGCTGTATATGTCAGGATACATAACACTGTAAATATTAAACATCTTTGACCTGATCAATGAGTTTTGTGTGATCCTTTTACCTACAATTAAAGCCATGGGCAGATTGGTGAGATGATATTATCCTGAAAAGTTCAAACGGTTTTGGAAGAACTTTTCATAACAAATACATGAAATTGCACAAACAGCAAACTGTGCACATTATATATTTATGATCCAATTCTAAATTATTTACAAATGGAGTCCATAAATACAATGACTATTACTTAATATAATACACATCATAAAGAATAAAAACATTGAAGGAACATTTTTTTTAATATTCCCCAACCTCAGTCTGCACCGTGCATGTAGCTAAGTCACTTAAGATCAAGTTTCTAGACATTGTAGATTTTTGTTGTCCCATTTGGCAGTCTCCAGTGAGGCAATCCAGAAGCTTGGTTTCTGTACCAGGTAACTTTGGAAGCAGTAAGAGTACTTTAATTGGAAGTATCTTCCCTTAATGATTTTTTTGTTATGTTTACGAAAATGTTTTAAAATTTATTGGAAATTTTCACTCTTACCCTCATATGGAATCAGATATAGCAATTCAGTAGCCACTAGTGCGAGAGGACCACCCTGGGATAGCCAGTCAGCAGCACCTGGAGGACAGTGCGATAAGATGACCCCGAGCTAGGCAGTCAGCAGCACCCGGAGGAGGGTGCGAGAGGAGGACCCTGAGCCAGGCAGTCAGCAGCACCCGGAGGAGAGTGCGAGAGGAGGACCCTGAGCTAGGCAGTCAGCAGCATCCGGAGGAGAGTGCGAGAGGAGGACCTAAAGAGCAGGAGTTTACCTGTGAGGGAGCGGAGCGGCTGTATAAAGAGTGGGAACGGAGTTTACCTGTGAGGGAGCCGCTTCTCACCCAAACACTTGGTGGTGCTAGAATTTGAAAGGAGTGACGTCAGGACAAGGGAAAGAGCTGATTTATAGGTAAATGTTTTTTTCTACTTTAAAGCAACATTACAGAAGGTAAGAGTCTCAGTATTTTTTTTTAAGAAAAACTAAATAGTTTTCTACTTGGTTTAGATTTAAGGAAATACTTTTAATTAAAACAAACAACAAGTATGGCAAGGGAGCTCAATCCTGTTGTTGTACAGCCTGCAGCATGTGGGAATTCTTAGACACTCCTTGCAGTTTGGATGATCAGATGTGCAGGAAGTGCCACCAGCTTGAGCAATGGGTTTCGGAGTTTGAGCGTCAGCTGGAGACACGGCAGTGCATCCACGGGGCTGAGGGTTACGTGGATAGCATGTTTTTAAGATGTGGTCACTCCACAGCTGAAGGAAGTGCAGTCAGAGAGGGAATGTGGGTGACAACCTGTCAGAAGGACGGAGGCAGGCAGGTGGTCAAGAAAGCCCCAGAGTGCATCTCACTCAAGAACCGTTTTTGTTGGAAAACGCTGAGGGTGAAGGCTCCTCTGGAGAGTGCAGCTAGAGCCAAGCTCACGGCACTGTGGGTGGTTCAGCTGCACAAGCGGGGGAGGAGTAAGAGTGCAAGAGCAATAGTGGTAGGAGACTCAATAGTGAGGGGAGCAGACAGGTGCTTCTGCAGCCATAGACATGACTCCAGGATGATGTGTTGCCTCTCTGGTGCCAGGGTCAAAGATGTCACAAAACAGCTGCAAGGCATTCTGAAGGGGGATGGCGAACTGTTAGAGGTCGTGGTTCACATTGGTACCAATGACATGGGTAGAAAGAAGGATGAGGTCCTGCAACAAGAATTTAGGGAGCTAGGTAGCAGATTAAAAAGCAGGACCTCAAAAGGTTGTAATCTCTGGATTACTCCCTGTGCCACGTGCAAGTGAGTATAGGAATAGGAGGATAGAGAGGATGAATACGTGGCTGAAGAGATGGTGCAAGAGCCGGGATTTAGTTTTCTGTATCACTGGATCTGTTTCTGGTGAAAGTGGGGCCTGGATAAGTCTTCAGGTACAACCATACCTGAACCGGAACAGGACCAACATCCTTGCGGGGAGCTTTGCTTGTGCTATTGGGGGGTGGGGATTTAAACTAATTTGGTAGGGGGATGGGATATAGAGTGGAGTTACAGTAGGGGGTGATGCACAGCCAAATACAGAGGAGAAACTAAATCAATCTGGAAGGCAGAGCAAATCTTGACCTTTTTAAAGGCACAAGGGAATAATGCAAAGTTGGACTATCTATTTTAATGCAAGGAGTCTTACAAGTAAGACAGATGAATGGAGGGCATTGATTAGCACATGGAAATATGATATTGTTGCTATCTCAGAGACATGGTTGAGGGAAGGGCAGGACCGGCAGCTCAATATTCCAGAGTATAGAATCTTCAGGCATGTCACGGAGTAAAAGATGGCCAGTAAAAGAGGAGGTGGCATTGTACTATTGATCAAGGAGTCAATTACTGCAGTAAGGAGGGATGGTATCTTAGAAGGTTCCTCAAATGAGGCCATATGGGTAGAACTTAAAAACAAAAAGGGGGCAATCACTTTGCTGGGAGTGTACTCTAGGTCTCCAAACAGTAAACGGGAGGTAGAGGAGCAGATATATAGGCAAATCTCAGAAGTGTAACAATAATAGAGTAATAATAGTAGGGGATTTCAACTTCCCCAATTCTAACTGAGCTTAGAGGGGGCGAAATTCTTAAAGTGCATCCAGGAGAGCTTTTTGAGCCAGCACGTAGAAAGTCTGACAAGAAAAGGGGTGGTACTGGACCTAATCTTAGGGAATGAAGCTGGGCAAGTGGTAGAAGTATCAGTGGGGGAGCATTTCAGGGATAGTGACCATAACTCTAATATTTAGGGTAGTTTTAGAAAGGACAAAGATGGACTGGAAATAAAGTCCTGAATTGGGGGAAGGCAAATTTCAATATGATAAGACAGGATCTGGCCAAAGTGGATGGAGAGCAGCTACTTGTAGGAAAGTCTACATCAGACTAGTGGGAGTCATTCAAAAAGGAAATAGTGAGAGTTCAGGACCAACATGTTCCCGTAAGGGTGAAGGGTACAACAAGGACCAACAAGTCCAGGGAATCCTGGATGTCAAGGGATATAGAGGATTGGATAAGAAAAAAAAAGAGGCTTATGGCAGATACAGAGGGCTGAAAACAGTGGAAGTCCTAGAGGAGTATAGAAAGTGTAGGGGTGGGGTACTTAAAAAAAAAGTAATTAGGAGAGCGAAGCATGAAAAAACTGCCAGGTACAATAAAGTAAAATCCCAAGACATTTTATAAATATATTAAGGGCAAGAGGATAACCAGGGAAAGAGTTAGGGACCAAAGTGGCAATTTGTGAGTGGAGCCAGAGGACATAGGTGAGGTTTTAAATGATTACTTTTCATCTGTGTTCACTATGGAGGACCATGTAGGTGTATAAATCAGGGAGGGGGAACTGTATATACTTGAACAAGTTAGCATTGAAAGGGAGGAGGTATTAGTAGTTTTAGCAGGCTTAAAAGTGGATAAATCCCCAGATCCAGGTGAGATGTATCCCAGGCTGCTATGTGAGGCAAGGGAGGAGATTGTAGGGGCTCTGACACTAATTTTCAAATCCTCTCTGGCCACAGGAGAGATGCCAGAGGACTGGAGGACAGCAAATGTGGCACCATTATTCAAGAAGGATAGTAGGGATAAACCAGGTAATTACAGGCCAGTGAGTCTAACATCAGTGGTAGGGAGACTATTGGATAAATTCTGAGGCACAGGAGAGGCAGGGATTAATCAGGGATAGTCAGCATAGCTTTGTCGGGGGAGATCGTGTCGAACAAATTTGATTGAATTTTTCGAGGAGGTGACTAGTTGTGTTAAATGAGGGCAGTGCAGTTGATGTAGCCTTCATGGACTTCGGTGAGGCTTTTGACAAGGTCCTGCATGGGAGAATGGTCAAGCTGGTAAGAGCCCATGGGATCTAGGGCAATTTGGCAAAATGGATCCAAAATTGGCTTAGTGGCAGGAGGCAGAGGATGAGGTTCGAAGGTTGTTTTTGTGATTGGAAGCCTGTGATGAGTAGTGTACCACAGGGATTGGTGCTGGGACCCTTGCTAGTTTGTAGTGTACATTAGTGATTTAGACGTGAATATAGAAGGTATGATCAGTAATTTCGCAGATGACACGAAAAATAGTGATGTCGTAAATAGTGAGGAGGAAAGCTTTAGATTGCAGGACAATATAGATGGACCGGGAAGATGGGCAGAGCAATGGCAAATGGAATTTAATCCTGAGAAGTGTGAGGTAATGCATTTTGGAAGGACCAACGCGGCAAGGGAATACACAATGAATGGTAGGACCCTAGGAAATATAGAAGATCAGAGGGACCTTGGTGTATATGTCCATAGATACCTGAAGGCAGCAGCACAGGTAGATAAGGTGGTTAAGGCGGCATATGGGATACATGCCTTTATTAACCAAGGCATAGAATACAAGAGGAGGGAGGTTATGTTGGAGCTGTCTAAAACGCTAGTTAGGCCACAGCTGGAGTACTGTGCGCAGTTCTGGTCGCCATGCTATAGGAAGGATGTGATTGCACCGGAGAGGGTGCTGAGGAGATTCACTAGGATGTTGCCTGGGCTGGAGAGTTTCAGCTATGAAGAGAGACTGGATAGGCTAGGGTTGTTTTCGTTAGAGCAGAGACAGCTGAGGGGGAACCTGATAAGAGTGTACAAAATTATGAGGGTTATAGATAGGGTAGATAGGAAGAAACTTTTCCCCTTAGCAGAGGTGTCAATAACCAGAGGGCATAGATTTAAGGTAAGGGGCAGAAGATTTAGAGGGGATTTGAGGAAAGTTTTTTCACCCAGAGGATCGCTGGAATCTGGAACACACTGCCTGAGGGTTTGGTAGAGGCAGGAACCCTCACAACATTTAAGAAATATTTAGATGGTCACTTGAAATACCATAGCATACAGCGCTATGGACCAAGTGCCGGAAAATGGGATTAGAATAGATAGGTGCTTGATGGCCAGCGTGGACACGATGGGCTGAAGGGACTGTTTCTGTACTGTATAACTATCACTCAGACAAGGTTTACCTTGTTTCTCCTGTCATGGACCTCCCGTGGATCTGTGTTTAATGGAACAAACTGATTAGGATCTTCTATCTTGATTGGTGTTCCACTACTGTTTTTTGAAGTGCTGTCTGCCCTTTTCCACTGAAAAAAGATAAAATTTCTACATGATTCTTAGAAAAATAATAGCCCGGATTTTGCAGTACCAACAATGACAAGACAATAGCACTTACTGACATGGAACAAGACAACTTCTGACGACCGCAGTTGAATGTGGAAATCAGGAAGTTGCTTGTTCGATATGCTCTGCTCTTCCAAAGGTTTTGTGGTCATGACGTTTCACTGAAAGACTCACCATGCAAATACACTGAATGGCGTGAAGTTGCTGCGCCTACCTGATATATACAAGCTAAATTCACCAGAAAAAAGTCTGTTCATTTCTGTCCAAGTACCCTTCTAATGGTAAGGCAAGTCTTGATTACTGCAACATAAACACTCTGGCACTGAAAATTAACTCTTATAAGTGTGGAGATTCATTCCTTCAGCTTTTAATTACTGGGAGATTTTTTAAAAAGTAAACTAATTTTTAAAACATTCTTCATCTCTCATTCCATCTCTATTTCGCTTTCTGTATCTGATTTGACATCAGATTCACTATTCTGATACTTCCTAGTTTAGACTCTGCAATCACCCAGGTGCTTGCTTTACTCACACACGTTCTTGATGTCTTGCATTTATTTGGCTCCTAATTTACAGTAATTTTTGATGCAAAACCCCAAAGAAAGTCAATAGGCAATTGCAACGAACAAAAATCCAGCCTAATGTATAAATCAGTGGATAACCTACCGTGGTACACCAAATGGTCTTCATGGGTATGTGGAGACCTTGATAATTAAAAAAAAAAAATTCCGGCCATTGCTTTTCCAGTAATACTGTAGGGACTCTGTGTTGCTGTCAATCCTTGCACTATAATATCCACCATACTATCAATAAGAGGGCTCTTAACATTACCAGAAGGAACAAGCCTGGTTCTTAGAAATAATATTCAGCAAATCTGGGGGTGGGGATTAATGGGGTAGCTAATGGAGATAGATAATCAGAGCTACACAGATGGAACAGTTCAAATAGAGGCACTAAAGATTGCTGGACACACAGGAAAGCAAGAGGGCAGAGCCAGAGGTAGATATTTTGATGGGGGTGGGGAACTTAGGGACACGGAATTTGAGGCAAATTTGGGAAAAGAATATATAGAATCGAGACAGGTTCATGAGAAGGGGATAGATAAAGATTTCCAAGATAGTAATAGGGAATAAAACCAAATCAACATGACTATTTTTCTGAATTAATATTGAATTTCAATCCAACAGCAAATAGGCTGCAGTTAGGGAGGTGCACAAGCATGAAACTTGGTTAAAAGGATGGATATAAGCCTCTGTGTTAGGAAAAAATACATTTACTTGGCTGCTTGGCGTATGATTTAAATTCCTATGTAAAATACACTAACAGACAAGCAATCATTAGAATGTTCTTGAGAAAAATTTATACATCTGTGTCCAGATCTTAGCCAACATTCAGCTGAACCATTGAGTTTTGTTAGTACTTAGTCAACCTACTCTGTCCATGGAATGATGTATTCTGGCTTTTGAGATATTGGAAAGCATTGCTGGTGGAAGCTTTGGGGAATTACATAATGTGCTGACCCACCCTCCAGATGGTGAGCTGCATGAAGACAAATAGCTTTAACAAGAGGAGCAATCTGGGAAAAATCTGTAAAGAAAAATGGAAGTAGTGTATAAAACTGACCCCACCCATTTCAAGAGAACGCTTAGAACTTAACAGTTTTGAGCTTTGATTGTTAACCTAATGCATATTTTGTAAACTACGCTCACTTTCATAAAATTAAAAAATGTTGTGAACAATATTTTACAATTCTCTATACAAATTATGAAGTTAAAAAGCTAGTAGACTAACCAAATAACCAGCCTTTTCGCAGTGTGTCCTATACTGTTAGGTTTTCTAACAGTAAATTCTTAACCTCTTGCCACCAAAGGGAGCTCCTTTGTAATAAGCTACATTTAATTATTGTACTGTGATCAGATTTCAGTCTAAATTATTTGCATAAGATCAGGGCATCATAGGAAAACACAGACTTCCTTACATTTCTGACTTGACAGATGTGCAAGCTGAATTCTGGCTGTATTTTTAGTCATTGTGAATGTTTCACACAAGTATTAAATATGTAAAAATATTTATTATTTATATGAGAGGGATTTGCAGTTAGTTATGGACATGTGCATTGAACTTGAATCTTAATGTGAATCATTCCCACAAAAGCAAATGAAATTAATCTTTGTTGGATGTTTATATTGTAGCATTGATTAGAGCTATTCAAAATATTTTAGTAGACTACAACTGTATTTTCAGAGCTCAATTTCATTTATTTCATACTTAGGTCATCCTACTGAGACATTTGGAAGACATTGATGGAACAATTTTAATTAGAAACATGATCAAAAGATAGTACTGAAAGAAAAATACAATAGATTTAGGACTTTGCACATTGGGTGGAATACTGGGTATAACCAAAAGCAATTGTAGCCAATTTGATCCTGATGTTTACCTGAAGAACACAAAGATCTGGAAAAGTTGTGCTCATACCAACATGCAAGCCCAAATCACACAAGAATGCTGCTTCAACAACTTGGATTTATATTTCCCATTTAATGCAAAAAAAATTTACAAGGTAGGGAACACCAAGCTAGAAAAGGAGAAATTAAGACATGGAATTCTAGAGAGTAGGAACCAGTTATCAATGGTCGGGTATGGGAAAGTGGGATGGAAGAAACTGACTACATGGAAGATGATTTCCAATTTAATGTATGGACAATGGACAGTCAACATGAGCCAGTGAGGATAAATGATAGCTGAGCAAGGCTTGTGCATACTCTGGGAGGTAAATTAATCAGTTAACCAAGTTAGAGTGATCAAGTTTAGAGGTAACAAAGACACATAAATGAGTTTCAGCAGCAAAGGGGCAGGCGTTGTTGTGGAGGTGGAAGCAAGAAGTCTTAGTGCTGGAGAGGATTTGGATCCTTACAGGACAAAAAGACTGAAAAGGCTGATTCAGCCTAAGAATGCCTGGAGGAGGAGGAGGAAAGTGTCCGTAGAAGGGACTGAAGACAATTGATTTAGTCTTTCTAATTTTGAGCTGAAAATAGTTTGACATTCAAGATGCATGTTGGACAAGGAGGCTCACAGCATAGAGGGAAATGAAAAGTCAACAGAGGCTGTAAAGATGTAGAACTGAGTAGCATAGTACATGTGGAAGCTGATCTAGTGTCTATGAATTATGTCACTAAAAGTCAGCAATTTGATATGGAAGAGGAGAGGACCAAGGATAGAACTTTGAGGGAGAGAGAAGAGGAAGTCATTATTAAAGATGAGCTGGCTATGTTTAGATATAGTGGAATGGAACCATATGAGACCAGTGCTGTCTTATTGGATGACAAAGGAGACACATTAGAGGAGCTAACTTGAATGACCATGTTGAATGCTGAAGGATTTAGAATGGAAGAGTACATGACCACAGTTGTAAAGGATATCATTTGTGACTTCAGTGTCATTTCAGTGCAAGATGGATGGAAGTTGGGCTGGAAGAATTTGAAGAGGGAACTATAGGAGAGACAAATGGGCATAAAGTTGGAGAGCAACACGTTCAATGGTCTTAGAGGAGAAAGTGACATTTGTGAGTAAAGAAACCTCAACCTTGCCATCAAGTTTTGCTCAAAGCACTCTTATTGCTTCAATTCCATACTGCACTAGGTAAACACCAATTGCATTTTGCAACTGAAAAAAATACTGTCAACCATGTATTCAACCTTTTAAATAATTCTAATTATTCAAATGTTAATTATTATTGAGCCAAAGGAAAATATACACAATAGGAAAAAAGTGAAACTCTTAGCAAACAAACTGTGACTGAATGAAATAAATGCAGAATATAATGGTTGTAATTTTTCAGTAATGTTATTGTTGAAAATAATACTATTAACATTGGTCTTGCCTTTATAATGCCTCAGCCTCTACTAGTTCTGACATTGTCCAACAATGGTCACAATCTCCAATAATTGTGGCAGCTTTGAGACTAAATGCAAGTACAAAAACCACAAATTATGCAAAACATTTGGGTTGGTATGTGTCATGTGTCACAACAGTGAGAAAATGTTGAAGTTCAGATGATCATTACAACAAATTCCTCAACTGACTTATAGCCTTCTAATACACTTTAAAGCATTTAATATATTCTATTTTTACTTAGTTCTGTTGAAGGGTCATTCAGACTCGAAACGTTAACTGTGTCCCTCTCCGCAGATGCTGCCAGACCTGCTGAGATTTTCCAGGTATTTTTGTTTTTGTTTTGGATTTCCAGCATCCGCATTTTGTTTGCTTTTATTTTTGCTTTTACACTTTAAAGCACCCTACTTAAAGTGAATAATGAGTATTTGAGCATTATAAGACAATGGTAGATTAAGGTGCTCAGGTACTACAAGATACAACACCAAGCTCACATTGCATGAGTCAAGCTCAAATAGCTTATAACAATAATCTAACCTCCATAGAAAGAACAGAATATTGCTGAAAAGATTCATGTTGCCAAAGCATTTTGTCTTACATTCATCAGGACAAATGTGAGACTGCCAAATTTCAAATGATCATATTTTATACTACAGGACAAAAAAGTGCTGATTGATTGGCAGTAGACTCTAGCAGAGGCATTGCCATGGAGAAAGCAACGAGGAACCATAGGCTCCCGAAGCTCCTGGATAATTCAAAAATGGTGCAAGGCTTGAACATATTCCTTTCGTTTGCAGAGAATGGGTCTCTGCATAGGACCACACTTCTAACAAGCTTAAATGAGCTGTGTTACGAGCTCAAATGATTATCTTAAACTGGTTGTTAGCTATTAATGCACTCAGGATTGTTCAGTCATTGATCTCTAATTACAGAATCACATGCAACAGTAGCCATTTTGTTTTGGGTTTTGCAAGTGCAGGTTGATTAAACAAGTTTTGTATTCTGCTTATTAAGAACTCAAGCATGCTGTTTGATTTGATCAGCCAATCACTAGAACACATGGCCTACATTCCTGACAATACACCAGCACTAAAATTCATACACGACGTTGCTCAATTGTATGGTAGGTAGAATATATTTTTGGACTGATGGCAGTATTCTGCTAGTGGAAAATGGCACTTGCATAACCACCGCAGAATGAAAAGGCTTCCTTAACCTGCTGTTCAAATTTTTGAGACACTTTGCCTTTCCAGGTTAATTTGAGATAGACTGGGCACTTTTCAAGTATAAAGGTCCATTTGTGAGGTATTTTCCACGAACAGGATGCTGCCACCAGTCAAAGACGTTCTGCTTACCACACAATTGGGCAATGTTGTGAATGAATGTCAGTGCCGGTGCAATACCAGATCCATAAGCCGTATGTCCCAACGATTGGCTGACAGGAACAGTTTGCAGTCTGAGTGCAGTCTGTACTCTATTATAATCACCCGTGCTTGCAAAACCCAAACCACTGCTATTAGACATAATTGGGCAGCATTTGCTGAATAATCCCGAGTGCACTAATAGCTACACTAACAACTAATTTAAGATAATCAGTCAAGCTTGTAGAGCTCATCGAGCTCTGAAGAAGTCATATGGAGTAGAAGCATTAACTCTGGTTTCTCTCTCCACAGGTGCTGCCAGACCTGCTGAGTTTTTTTCCAGCATTTTTTGTTTTTATTTCAGATTCTAGCATCCATAGTATTTTACTTTCAACGAGCTCGTAGAGTGGCTCATTTACCGTTGCTAGAAGCGACATACAATCACATGTAGGGACCTGTTCTCTGCAAACAAAAGGAGTATGTTCAAGCCTTGTGCCTTTTTTGAATTACATGGGAGCTTGGGTAGCCTATAGTTCCTGTTGCTTTCTCCATGGCAACGCCTTGGCCAATCAAGAGTCAACTTGCCAACCATTCAGCACACTTTTCTCCTGTGGTATAAATTGTTGTGATGGTTTGAAAATTGGCATTCTTGCATTTGACCTGATGAGTGCAAGATGAAAAGCATCAGCAACATGTCTTTCTTTTCAGCAATAATAGAACAATCTTGAAATCACTTTTTGGTATTTTACTGTATGCATTTTTATTTTATGCTTGGTCTTGAAGGGATGTAAAATGGATTTTAAAATGCCAGATACTGCTATGCTCATACATTATCATTTAAGTTCAGAAACCTTACCGCAAAAGTTGACATGTAAACATGTAATTGATTAGCTGAAAATTCTATTAAAATAGTTAAAATCCCCATTGACTCAAAACATGAGCAGGATCTAGAAGATCCTAAACAACTTTAAATAAATACATCAAGTAAAAAACCTTCTAATTTTTAAACCAGTCAACTATGATGTTTCCTTGCAAAATCCATGCTGCTAGCCCCTATTACAATATTGCGTCATTTTAGGTTCATTAGGATCTGACAAAAGGTAAAATCACATTTATTACAGCACTTGTCAGACGGAGATGTATGCTTAACATTTTTAACAGGACACAGGGGTATTAAACTAGAGCCTTTTTTGCTTGTAAACTTTTAAATTCTAACAAGGGCTGACTAGTTTACGTTATATTTATTGCTTCCGACATCTGACCCATTTGTTTAACCTAAAATACTACACCTATGCAAGAGAAGTCACAGCAGAGACCTCCCACCAGTGCACGGATAGTAAGACACATGAGTGATTGCGGATAGAAAATACAGATGGTGTTCTTACACGGGAGACTGATGCCTGACTCTTGACAATAAGTTAAAAGTACGAAGCAAAGCAAAGATGAGAAAAATATTTATTTCTCTATAATGTTATTTAATCACTGAAGTACTTTTATACAGGTAACACTGATGTATTGCACAATGAAACTCCCATTTCCCACAATAAAATCATATGTTTAACCATTTTTAAAAATAGGAAACACACCAACCTATATAAATTTATATTGCTAAACTGATGGATTAGGAAATTTAAGCCAAAAACACACAAATAATCACAGCCACAAGATTGATGCCATAACCAAAAACTTTTCTAAAGTTTTATAAATTAATCTACATGAAAATTTCATTTAAAAAGTTATGGTTTTGGATAATGGGTTTTAATATGAAGTTTGGAATATATGCAGGTTTGCGATTCTGGCATGAGTGTCATGATGTACCCGCAGAAACCATCACCTCTATTCTGCCACAGGTAACAAGTGATTCTTTGTTTTCCTAACAGGCACATACACTATAGCTGCACTTTGGGCAGCTTTGTGACAGCTGAGAAAAGTAGCATTAGAAAATCATTCCAAGCAGACCCACTAGCACATAAGATAAATATTTGTGGTTTTTGTTAGCCCCTTTTATAAGAGAGCCAAAAGCTCATCAATTGCCACTAAAAATAAAAGTTGAAGCATTTGGAATAAGCTTCAGCCAGAGGTGCCGAGTGGATGATCCATCTCGGCTTCCTCCAGAGGTCTTCTGCGTCACTGATGCCAGTCCTCAGTCAATTCAATTCACTCCATGTGATATCAAGAAGTGGCTAAAGGCGCTAGATACCACATGGACTATGGGCCCTGGCAATATTCTGGCAATAGTACTGAAGATGTGTTCCAGAACTTGCCGTGCCCCTAGCCAAGCTATTCCACGATAGCTACAACACTGGCACCTATCTGACAATGTGGAAAATTGCCCAGGTATGTCCTGTATACAAAAAGCAGGACAAATGCAATCCAGCCAATTACTGCCCCATCAGTCTACTCCCGATCATCAGTAAAGCAATGGAATGGGTCATCAACAGTGCTATCAAGCGGCACTTGCGAAGTTACAACCTACTCACTGATGCTCAGTTTGGGTTCTACCAGGGTCACTCAGCTCCTGATTTCATTACAGCCTTGGTTCAAACATGGACTAAAGAGCTGAACTCTATGTGAGGCAAGAGTGACTGCCCTTAACATCAAGGCAGCATTTGACTGAGTGTGGCAGCAGGGAGCACTAGCAAAACTGGAGTCAATGGGAATTGGGCAGGTGGGGGGGTGGGAACCTGCTGGGCATAAGGAAGATGGTTGTGGTTGTTGGAGGTCAATCATTTCCGTTCCAGGACATCACTTCAGGAGTTCCTCAGGGTAGTGTCTTAGGCCCAACCATCTTTAGTTGCTTCATCGATGACCTTTCATCCATCATAAGGTCAGAAGTGGGGATGTTCGCCGATGACTGCACAACGTTCAACACCATTTCACAACTCCTCACATAATGAAGCGGTCCAGGTCCAAATGCAGCAAGACCTGGACAATATCCAGGCTCGGGCTGACAAGTGGCAAGTAACATTCTCGCCACACAAGTGCCAATCAAGATCATCTCCAACAAGAGAGAATCCAACCATCGCCTCTTGACACTCAATGGCATTACCATCGCTGAATCCCCCACTATCAACTTCCTGGGGTTACCATTAACTGGAAACTGAACAGGACTAGTCATATAAACAGTGTGGCTACAAGAGCAGGTCAGAGGCTAGGAATCTTGTGGTGAGTAACTCACCTCTTGAATCCTCTACAAGGCACAAGTCAGGAGTGTAATGGAATACTCTCCAATTGCTTGGATGAGTGCAGCTCCAACAACACTGAAGAAGTTTGACACCAGCCAGGACAAAGCAGCCTGCTTGACTGGCACCCCATCCACAAACATTCACTCCCTCCACTACCAATGCACAGTGGCAGAAGTGTATTCTACAAGATGCACTGCAGGAACTCCCCAAGGCACCTTAGGCAGCATCTTCCAAACCCATGACTGCTACCATCTAGAAGGACAAGGGCAGCAGGCACATGGAAACACCTGAAAATTCCCCTCCAAGCCAGTCACCATCCTGACTTGGAAATATATCGCTGTTCCTTCATTGTTGCTGGGTCAAAATTCTGGAACTCCCTACTTAACAGCACTGTAGATGTATCTACACCACATGGACTGCAGTGGTTCAAGAAGGCAGCTCACCACCAGCTTCTCAAAGGCAATTAGAGATGGGCAATAAATGCTGGCCTAGCCAGTGATACCCATATCCCATGAATGAATATAAAAAAAATGTGTAGTGGGTCTACTCCAACCAAGGCATACTCCTAGAGAGTACTGGTAAGCTTGGTCTAATTCAGGGCCAATAACTCCAAATTTATTTACTACAGCATGTGGTGATAAGAGTTTGTAAGGGAAGATAGTGCCTTAGGACATTCTACAATAATGGTGCTATATAAAAACAAGTTATTGTCTTCATTAACTGATTTTAGGACTTGAATCGAGGACTTATCTCATCAGACTGAAATTAAAGGAATTGTGTACTGTGAAGACGTTTTTATTTCAGATCCTTTTCATTGTAATAGTTAAGTAAAATCCTACAAGCCTCCTAGCTGCTAGTCAACTATATGGAATTGTTCACAGGTTGAAACTATAACAAACATTAGCAGGGAGGTTGAGCTTCCAAGAGATAGCTCTCTGTGGATCAGAAATTAAAAATATGACTTCTACCTGGCTGAAGAAGCAAGACTTTTTGAAAAATAACTGATCGAGAATGAATACCTGACATTGAAAGCAGTTTACATAGCTCATAGTCTCTCCTTTAGCCAGTCAGTGTGAATAATTGGACAAATCATAGTCCACACTCAAAAGTGTAGTGTGGCTGACTTATGGTTAGAAGTTAAATGCAAGTGGACAAGCAAAGTCTTGTAATCTTATTTTCCCTCCTCCAGCCACATCTCAAGCAGTTTGCCCAGGCTGGGAACTCCACATCTGGCCATTTGTAGGTCTTGCGCATGCACCATTACAGACTGTGGATCTAGCAGAGTTGGACAATCAAAACTGCATTTACCAGTTTGTAATGTTGTATACTTCACTTCCAATGTTTGTGTCAAGTCAGCTCCCTCATACCATTAGCCTATGACTCCTCCATCATCAATTGCTTAAAAAACCTGGGGAACTGACACACCCGCCTGTATACTAGCCTTTCACCTTCAAGAAAATCTTCTGTTGCCCGCAAAGGACCAACCTGAAATGTTTGAGCTGTGTCAACTCAACTTCTAAGTGGCTTGGGCCCACAAGACAAAATTGGCACTAATGTGGTAATCACAATTAGATAAGTAGGTTAAGAAACAAAACTTCTACACTGCAGTTCTGACATTTGTGGAGGATGCTTTTCCCACTAGTAAGAATCTTTCATAATCTATTTCATGCTAAAGTTAATTTTCAAAACTGCTCCTGGAATATGATTTCCCATTGTAAAATATTCTCCAGCTTTAATTTCATAGTTACTTGCACTCAGTTTTATTTCATTAATTGGCATCTAAATAGCAGCAAGAGAATTGTTTATGGCATCAATTCATTTGAGTTCTATCAAATAACATTTTCTTTCATTGCTAACTGGTGAATGCTGAAATCAACTCATTATTTCAAAAGGAAGCGTTGTATGAACATAGACCGAGTTATTCCAAAATAAGTATTTAAGAGTGATAGAAGATTTATAAACTAATACTTACTGTGGTTTTTGACCTAGGGCTGCAGTCGCCAGTTGCAGATTCCTCTGGGACATTGACCTTCATGTACGTGTTTGGAGTGTTCAGCCATCTTGTTTTTTCACGCTGCTGTTTCTGTGCCAGGAATTTGAGGGGAGAACGCGGCAGAACATCATCTTCAAAGGAAAATGCTGTGACAGTTGCAGGGATTTCCACCTCACTCTTGTGTCTTAGTTTTTCTCTCAGAATAGGGTGCCTGTAAGTGTAACCTGTTCTATAGCCCTGTGGAGAGAAAATACAACTGTATGTGCATTTTCTTCCTACCAGTACAAAATTACCAAGAAAAAGCAAACAAATCATCCAACAATCCTAACAAAAATAAATACAAAATCCTGAACTACAATAGAAGAGGATCAGCTTGATGACATGGCAATTTAAAGCTCAATTTCATACAAATAGCATTGAAAGTTTGCGTCCCATTTGGATGTTAACACACCCATCAGTTAGAAAGATGATGTTAGGAGTGGGTGGACTACAGGAAATTACAATGATACATCTTTGTACTCAATGACAATGTTTCTGGTTTATCCAATTAACCAAACAGAAATGAAAATAGAACACGCAATGACACTGCATAGACAATCATGTTTATATATTTTGAATTTGCTCACATAGGTGAACAAGTATTATTTAAAAGTTGTATTTACACAGTTATGTCATCCTGAGTGAAATTGCAGAGGCACTGGCAATAATCTTTCAATGTTCCTTGGATTCAGGGGAAGTGCTGGAGAATTGCAAACATTGCACCCTTGTTCAAAAAAGGTTGTAAAGATCTGCCCTGCAATTATAGACCAGTTAGTTCAACTTGGGTGGTGGGGAAACTTCTAGAAACAATTATTTTGGATAGAATTAATAGTCACATGGAAAAGTTTGGATTGATTCGGAAGAGTCAGCATGGATTTGTTAAAGGAAAATCATGTCTATCTAACTTGGAGTTTTTTGAAGACATAAAAGATGTTGATGAGGGCAAGGCTGTCAATGTGTTGTATATGGACTTCCAAAAGGTGTTCGATACAGTGCCACACAACAGACTTGAGGGGAAGTTATGGATCATGGAATAAAAGGGACAGTAGCAACGTGGATACAAAATTGGCTGCGGGATAGGAAACAGAATAATGGTTAATGGGTAACTTTCAGGCTGAAAGAAGGTTTGTAGTGGAGTTCCCCAGGGGTCGGTATAGGGACCCTTGCTCTTCCTGATATATATGTAAATGGTCTTGATCTTGGTGTGCAGGGGACAATTTCAAAGTTTGCGGACGACACAAAACTTGGGAGAATTGTAAACTGTGAGGAGGACAATGTAGAACTTCAAAAGGACATTGACACATTGGTGGAGTGGGTAGATAGGTGGCTGATGAAGTTCAATGTGGAGAAGTGTGAGGTGATGCACTTGGTACAAAGAACATGGAGAGCCAAAATAAAATAAAAGGATACTATTCTAAAGGGTGTGCAGGTGCAGAGAGACCTGGATGTATGTGTACGTAAGTCATTAAAAGTGGCAGGACAGGTAGAGAGAGCTGTTTCTAAAGCATACAATATTCCAGGCTTCATTAATAGGGTCATAGAGTATAAGAGCAGGGCGGTTATGATGAACTTATACAAGACACTGGTTAGACCTCAGCTGGAGTATTGTATATGGTTCTGGATGCCACACTATAGGAAAGATGTGAATGCATTGGAGAGACTGCAGAACAGGTTTACGAGAATGGTTCCAGGGATGAGGCACTTCAGTTATGGGGAAAAGATTGGAGAAGTTGGAACCGTTTTCCTTGGAGAGGAAAAAGCTGAGAGGAGAATTGATAGAAGTTCTCAAAATAATGAGGGGCCTGGACAGAGTAGATAGGGAGAAACTGTTCCCGCTCGTAAACGGATTGAGAACTAGAGGGCACAGTTTTAGAGTGTTTTGCAAAATAAGCAAATGTGAGGTGAGATAAAACTTTTTCACACAGCAAGTAGTTAGGGTTTGGAATCCACTGCTTGGAAGTGTGGTGCAGGTAGGTTCAATTGAGGCATTCAAGAGGGCATTGTTTCTATTTAGATACACATCCAAAGTGCAGGATTACGGGGAAAAGGCAGGAGATTGGTACCAAGTTAAAATGCTCAGAGAACCATTGCAGACATGATGAGCCAAATGGCCTCCTTCTACACCGCAACAATTCTGTGATTTTGTGAAGGTAAAATAATTTGTTTGCATTTCTGGTTGAATCATCCCAAAGCATGTCACGTTGCCATAGCAATAGTGATTCAGCATGGAGTCTTGGTAGAAGATTCTTTTGTTTGTTTTATCCATGTGTGTTTGTTGACTGAACCGGCAGTTCCAGTGTGGGAACAGACAGAGGCAGTTGTAGCTTTGCTTTGGTGAGGTCTGCATCGCAACAGATTGAGAGCGCCAACAGGAGGTGAGAGTCAGGTAGGTCTGCATTTCAAGCAGAGAAAATACTAACTTCATCGTTCATTGCATGGAAGGTGGATGGGGCTCTATCTCAGTTTGGATTGTGTGAGGAAGGAGGAGCAGGGAGATTTGCCTAGTTTGAAACTAGAGGACGAAATCTACAGTAATCCTCAGAGCCTTGTGGCAGAAAGCAGTGAGCAAAGTTAGCTTGGAAGTTGTGGGAAGGCAATAGATATCTGCAATAACCCAAACGAGGAGATGAGGCATCCGTAGTTGTTATGCTGGTAAAAAAAAGGTGGAGGCTCACATAGCCAAAAACTAATGGAAAGACCCCCATACAGTTTTACCCCAGAGGAATAGCTGGAATACTTAGGAGAATTAAAGTCATTTCCAGAGGACTGTGGTATACCTTTTGGGTTAGTTCCAAGAAAAATGAATGAACCTTCAAGATTTTGTAAGATATGTTTGGGCAGGGAAGTAAAAACTACAACTGAGATTACAACTTAAGTATTTGTAAGCAATAGTGTTAAGTTTGTGGTGCTTGCTTTGCTTAATTTCATTTTATATATAACATTTGTTGTTTAAAATCAGGAAATCTTGTGGCGTAGTTCTGTCAGTTAATTGCTGCATTTGGATCCTTATCAGGATCAAAACACACGAAACAGAATCGGGGTAAATGGGTCAATTTCAGGATGGCAAACAGTAACTCGTGGAGTGTTACAGGGAGCAGTGCTGGGGCCTCAACTTTTTACAACCTATACTAATGACTTGGATGACTGTATTGCAGCCACATTTACTGACGATACAAAGATAGATAGGAAAGTGAATTGTGAGAAGGGTACATTAGTCTGCAAAGGGATACAGGTAGGTTAAGTGAGTGGGAAAAAATCTGGCAGATGGAGAATAATGGGAAAATGTGAGGTTGTCCATTTTAGCAGGTAAAATAAAAAAAAAAATCAGAATATTTAAATGGAGAGAGACTACAGGATGCTGCAGTACAGAAGGATCTGGGTGTCCTTGCACACGAAAGACAAAAGTCAGCATGCAGGTACAGCAAGTAATTGGGAAAGCAAAGCAAATGTTGGTCTTTGTTGCATGGGGTGGGGGGGTTGGATTATAAATGTAGGGAGGACTTGCTATAATTTTACAGAGCATTGAGAGTACTGTGTACAGTTTTGTTCACCTTACTTAAAAAGGGACATACTTGCATTAGAAGCGGTTCAGACAAGGTTCATAGACTAAATAATATAAAAACAAAAAACTGCGGATGCTGGAAATCCAAAACAAAAAATAAAAAATACCTGCAAAAACTCAGCAGGTCTGGCAGCATCGGCGGAGAAGAGTACAGTTGACGTTTTGAGTCCTCATGACCCTTCAACAGAAGGTCATAGGTTGATTCCTGGGATGAGGAGTTTGTCTTATTAAGCAGGTGGGCCTATACTTTTGAGAGTTTAGAAGAATGAGAATAAAAGATTCTGAGGGGGCTTGATAGGGTAGATGCTGGGGAATCTAGAACTTGGGGGCACAGTTGCAAAATAAGGGGCCTCCCATTTATGATGGAGATGAGGAGGAATTTCCTCTCTGAAGGTCACTAGTGTTCGGAATTCTCTTCCCCCAGTGAGCAGAGGCTGGGTCTTTGCACATATTCAAGACTGAATAAGGCAGATTATTGATTTAGAAGGGAGTCAAGGGTTATGAGCGGCAGGCAGGAAATTGGAGTTAAAGGCAAAATCAGAGCAACCATGTGGCAGAGCAGGCTTGAAGGGCTAAATTACCTACTCCTGCTTCTAGTTCTTATGATCTTAACCACGGTTTTAATCTGTATCTATTTATATGGGGCTCAAGTGGGCTGCCCATCTAATGCCCACCACCTGCATACAATTAAATACAATTTATATATAATTAACAGCCAGGGCATTGGAAAAACTGCCCTACTCCTCTTCAAGTAGTACCATGGGACCTTTCATGTCCACCTGAACTTTGTTTAATGTCTGATACAAAAAACGACACCTCAATGATTGCAGCATTCCTCTTTTTTCTGTTTTTATTCCATCTTTGTTAATATACTGAAAAGTATAAGATCTTGATCTCCCGTTCTTGCCTTTGTACAGGGCCAACAGAGATACATTGGCTACTTTCACATCTTGAAACGGACACCAGGAATATCACCAACAGCATGACCCTTATGACCAAAACTAGCGACTAGAAATTCATCATGTCTGACTGGATGATGTGCTCAAATGCTGGACATTGTGCCTTCAAACTCAGTGCAGGTACGCTATCACTGAGTCAAGGCTGACACCTTTCATTGTAACATAAACCCGGTTCTAATCCTACCAAATGTAAATGCTCCCGGGACTCAACTCAAAAGCAAGCTTTTACTTAGGAGTTGATTAAAATAAACACAATGAAAACTTGCAATTCATAATAAACATACATCATTCCTGTAACAACCTTTTTTTTGTACTTTACATTTCAAGAAAGACGTTCCATGGCTCGGGGCAGACGAAAATAGTGAACATTAAGCAGAAAGGAAAAGTTATTTACAAATCAAGGTATAGAGGTTTGGCAAGGTAGTGGCTGCAAGAATTGCTACAGACAATGAAGCAAAGAACATTGAGCAGTCCAGGATTGAAATGAACTAAGGGTACTGTGGGGTATGTGGCTGGAGGAGATCATGGAGATAGAGTGGGGTGAGGCCTTGGAGAGATTTGAAAGCAAGGATCAGTATTTTGAAAATATACATACCAGATTGTCCAGCATTCTCATCATAGCTTCAAATTCTTGTTCTCCAATTCTCCACTTCTGTGCAATTCCCATGTTGACTCCATCAATGGCCACTTTGTGTGTGTAAGGCTTGAATTTTTCCAGATCCAGCAGTAGTAAGTTATCCACGCTACCTGCACTTGCCAAGGCTCTCACCTTAAAATAAATCATTTGGTTAAAAGCGCACTGATCACTCCCAGGTTTTAAAACAATCAAATGCATCAGCCCAACAGAAACAATGCTTTGAGAGCCATTCTTAGAAATATTTTCACTGTCCAAGTCATACAATGAATGTACACAGACATCTTACAGCATAATGCACATGATCTTTGTATACATCTTGAGACCACTTAATACATCACTTCACCCACAAATCAGAAACTTACCGCACATCTGTTCTGTTTAACACAGTGAGAAACATTGTTTATTGAAAATGACTGAATTATTTGTAAATAACGGTCCAATAGATGTATAAAACTGCAAAATGGTTCATTACTGTAATAAGCACTCTGATGATTTAATATCTATTCAGTTAATTTCATACAAAGAAACTCCTCTTGTTCTGAAAACTTCTAAACCAATTCTATTCATAAAAGCACATCAATAGATTGCATTGTATCTGGGCCAATTAGGATTAATTACTAGGAATGGGTTGAATCTGAAGGGAACTTTCTTCTGACAGAGATTTATACGTGCGATAATCATTGACTTAATAATTTAATACATTTGCCCCTCCAACTTATGTAGGTAATTTGAACGCACGTTCCCCTACCTAATTTTCTACCTTTCCAAAGGTTTCTAACTGTTCTATGCTCGGATCCATATGTTTCATAGGTTCCAGTCATAGGTTACAGCAATTAAAGTCATTCCTCATATGTGAAAGGCATTCTTCTGACCATGGACAAGGGAGGGGATTATAACCAAAACTGACCATAAGCAGCAACAGTTTGCTCTTTACAATGTAGTGAAACATCTGAAGATGTTTTATGGTAATAACTGGAACAACACTGTTAGCAAATACACAGTTTAAAACTTTGCTTTTATCTTTACTTGCTTCAAAAAAAGTGTTAAAATGTGAAAAAAGCATTTCAACGCTTAGGGATATGAACACCAAACATGCTGCCATTGATAGTGGTGCATGCTGACTGCAATACAGGCTAGAGTAAGTTTTAGAAGTGAGGGAGGGTCATATAGATATTTATAAACAATAATGAGCTTGGAAAAAGGAGTACAGGAGTGACAAAAGTGTGGTTGGAGTTTTCAGTTATTAAAATTCGTGCTGGGTGGAGCTTTGAAGAAGTTGAGTTTGTAGGTGACAGGAGTGGTTGAGAGTCTAAGAGGATGGAAGTGAGGTACAAATGATGGCAGGCAGTGAAATGAATGTGGTAATTGGTCTTGGCAATTAACATGTTAAGTGTTGAAACTACAAGAGTCAAACAGCAACCTATATAGCATTGGTTTCAGCCTAAGCAAGCAGTTTTTGAAGGGGATAGAATTGGGCAATGGTGTTAGCATAACTCAATGGATAGCAATCAATGGAAACTGTGGTTTACTTTTGCCTTCCAGCTTTAGAGCACTTAAGATAACTGTGGTGTTCCTTCCTCTTGGCTGAAATCATGTAACTATACACACACTAGGTAATGGACAGAGAAATTTAATTGCTTCTTTAGATCACACACCACACAGTGCATATACCCACTACATCCTGATATTATAGAAAATGGGTTAATTAAGACATTACACATGAAGTTGCATCAAGTTACAAAGAACACCACTTCAGGAGTTCCTTAGGGTTGTGTCCTACGCCCAACCACTTTCAGCTGCTTCATCAATAACCTTCCTTCCATCATAAAGTCAGAAGTGGGGATCTTCATTGATAATTGCACAACGTTCAGCACCACTTGCGACTCCTCAGATGCTGAAGCAGTACATGTCCAAATGCAGCAAGACCTGGGCAATATCTAGGCTTGGGCTGACAAGTGCCAGGAAATGACCATCTCCAACAAGAGAGAATCTAACCATCGCTTCTTGACATTCAATGGCATTACCATTGCTGAATCCCCCACTATCAACATCCTGGAGGGGTTACCATTGACTAGGACTAGCTATATAAATAGTGTGGCTACAAGAGCATGCCAGAGGCTAGGAATCCTGCAGCAAATAACTCACCTCCTGACTCCCCAAAGCCTGTCCACCATCTACCCCGCACAAGTCAGGAGTGTGATGGAGTACTCTCCAATTGCCTGGATGAGTGCAGCTCCAACAATACTCAAGAAGCTTGACACCATCCAGGACAAAGCAGCATGCTTGATTGGCACCCCACCTACAAACATTCACTCCATCCACCACCGATGAACAGTGACAGCAGTGTGTACCATCCATAAGGTGCACTGCAGAAACTCACCAAGTCTCCTCCGACATCTCCTTCCAAACCCACAACCGCTACCATCTAGAAGGACAGGGGAAAGCGTTCACATGGGAACACCACCACCTTAAAGTTCCCCTCCAAGCCACTCACCATCCTGACTTGGAAATATATCGCTGTTCCTTTATTGTTGCTGGGTCAAAATCCTGGAACTCCCTCCCTAACAGCACTGTGGGTGTACCTACACCACATGGGCTGCAGCGGTTCAAGAAGGCAGCTCACCACCACCTTCTCAAGGGCAATTAAGGATGGGCAATAACGCTGATCTAGCTAGTGATGCCCACATCCCATAAAATGAATTTTAAAAAGTTAGCTAGTCTGGATCAATCTAGATGTGAAAACCATGTCACTAGAGCCTGTTCACTATACTTAAAATTGTGAACCAGGTATTCAAGGAATGAAATGGGTTTGAATATGAGTGCTCCAAGTCATCATTTAAATGAACTGGCACCGGTTGTACATTTTTTTTTGCAATACCTGGATCTCGCAGGCTAATTGAACAGTGTAGATGTAGTGAAAGGCTTCCTCTATCGTCTCACCAAGTGCTATGACACCATGATTTCTAAGAACCAATACCTGAAAATAAAATCATGATTAGAGATAGCAGAAAGCAAAGGCTGCAATTTAACTAAACGATAAATTTAAAAACAGCAATTTTACAGTTTTACTTATGTTAACAATGCCTTTTCTTTCCTTTCCCTTTCTCCTCTCCTGATGGCACCGAATCTTGGTTCCAAATATGCCAATTTTCCTCATCTATGTCATCCAAGCAACCATTCTTTATATAAATGATAGTGAATATCGGAGGGGCATCACAGCTGAGCCTAATCATGTCATAGAATAGAATCTTGCAGCATTGAAGGAGGCTATTTGGCCAGCTGTGCTTGTGCCAGCTCTTTGAAAGAGATCCAAAGTTAGTCTCTCAGCATAGCTTTTGCGTCATAACCCTGCAAATTAGTCCTCTTTAAATACATATTTAACTGTCTTTTGAAAGTTATTATGGACTCAACATCGAGTTCAACAATTTCAGACCATAATCTCTGCCTGTACCACACGACTCCCCCACTCATTGTTTCCTTTTCTTTGTGTGCTTTGGTCTTGTTCTTATTTTTCCTTTCATGCAGCATTCATTCTCCTCTAGGTGCATCATTTGTTTCTTTACTTGTCCAACTACCACTCCCTTTGGCCCTGCGCTTCTAATCTCTCCTATCTTCCACCCTTTTTCCACCCTTCCCCTTTCACTTGTGTAAAACCAATTACATTTATACCTTTTCCCAGTTCTGAGGAAAGGTTATTGACCTCAAAAATCAACTCTTTCTTTCACCTGCTTGAGTATTTCCAGCATTTTTTGTTTTTATTTCAGATTTCCAGCCTCTGCAGTGGTTTGCTTTTGAAAGATTTTTTACACTGGTAGCAATCTTTGAATTCTCAAATACTCTCTGCTTAGCTTTGCTGAGAAATTGCTTTAACTGTATTACAACCTTACCAACCAATTAAACAGTTCAGAGGATTGTTAGCCTTTGATACCTTGCCCAATTTTCTATTCATGTCCCAAACAATGCCAGAAAACTCTTCATCTGTAAACTATTGAGCTGAGCCTAATGCTGTTCATCACCAATACTTGTGAACTTTTAAGTGGCTGGGTGTTATCTCACCATAATTTGAAAGACATTGAACCCAAATGTAGTACTTCTATTGCTATCATGGTTGAAATCAACAAACTTAGCACAAATCAAGGATTCAAGATCAATCAAGGATTCTCATGTTGCCTTGCGATACTGTGCAACCCATCAAAGGTGGAGGATGTGGGGAGAGAAAGAAATGGGGATAAAATCCGAAACATCAATTATCCACTTTGAACATTGCAACAGCTACTGTGATCTTACCTTGCAAGCTGTACCTAGACACTTCTGGAGCTGAATTCGGTCGCTCTCTTCATCAAGTGAACCATGATAATCATAATATGCGACACTGCCCACAATCAAGGCCTCTTGGGATATTGGCAGAATACCACACTTCATGGTTGAAACCTGTGGATGTTTGGGTGGGGTAGGGTGACCGCGGGGAGAAGCAAATAATTTTCATGAATTGATAGTGAAAAATATTGCAAGGTTTAAAACTTAAAAATATAAATTTTTCTTAAAAATCACTTACAGCAGCAGCTGCTGGTGTGTGTATATGTAGAGCACAGCGAACATCAGGACGTATTGCATAGATGGCAGCATGGGGGCTGAATGATGCTTGGTCAATTCTCAGATTTGTGCTTCCCTGGTCCACTACTTCACCTAGTATGTTAACTTTCACCTATTTATAGAAAAGCACATGTGATGAACATCAATGATCCTGACCATTTTTTAAAAGGCCAAGTAAATAACACAATAGTCTTCACTGTCTGCTTATATAATTTACTTTCATTTGATTTTCAAACAGCAACGCTATTCACATCACAAGATATTTTTGGATAACAAAAGCCTTTTCCGACCATTTTTACCCTTCCAGAATATCAAGCTTATTGTCTTTCAATTACAGAACTTGGATTCTTACATGAGTTCTTATGAACAGCTAAAATTGTACATGCAGTATTCAAAACATTCGATCATTAACTATACACAAATGCATAGAGACTGAAAGGTCTCAAACTTAACATTCACGATGCACTGGGCTAACTGATCTCAACTTCATTGCAGAGAGGGAAAGAATAAACCAGCCAATCTTGATTACTTTGCTGTGATTCCTACCAAAAGAATACATTGTGGCATTGAACATGGGTGTGATTTAAGACAGAGATTAGAAGAATTTTTTTCTCTCTCAGAGGGTTGTGAATTTTTGGAACTCACTTCCCCAGAGAGCGGTGGAGGCAGGGTCAATAAATAATTTTAAGGCAGAGGAGATAGATTCTTGACAAATGTTATTGGGGGTAGGCAGAACATGGTGTTGAGACCATAATCAGATCAGCTATGATTTTATTGAATGGCAGAGTAGGTTCAAAGGCCCACATGTCCGTCCTTGGCCTGCTGCAATGTTCCAGTGAAGCTCAACGCAAACTGGAGGAACAGGACCTCATCTTCCGACTAGGCACTTTAAAGCCTTCCGGACTTAATATTGAGTTCAACAACTTCAGATCATGAACTCTCTTCCTCCATCCTCACCCCTTTTTGATCCCCTTTTTTCAAATATTTATTTTTAAATTTTTATATATACATTTTTCTCCACCGATTTCTATTATTATTTTTAAAATTTATTTCCATTCATTGTTTTATCCCCACCTTTTAGCCTATTTTGATCCTTGCTCCCACACCATCCCCTCCCCCCACCACACCCCCACTAGGGCCATCTGTCACTGGCTCATTCTGCTTTCTACTCTTAATGTCACCATTAGCATCTCCTTTAGCCAGCATCACCACCATCAACACCCCTTCGACCTTTTGTTTATGACATCTTTAGCAATCTCTTCTTTGCCTCCACCTATCACTGGCCTTCTATCCAGCTTCATCTGTCCCACCACCCCCTTATACAGTATATATTTCACCACATTTCTACTTCTCTTTAGTTCTGAAGAAGAGTCATCTGGACTCGAAACGTTAACTCTTTCTCTCCACAGATGCTGTCAGACCTGCTGAGTTTTTCCAGCAATTTTTGTTTTTGCACTGGAAACTAAGTTGTTTGTGCATCTATACAGCAACACAAGGCACATCTTTCGGAGAACAGGAATACAAGTTTTATTGACATTTTCAAACTTTTGATCTTCTCCCACACACTTGACACCTACCACATATGACAAGAGCAATTATCCTTTTAGAAAGAAGTATCCAGACTCAACAAAACATAGACAAGACTCAGCACATGGGCATATCATTATAATCTCACTCGGGCAGAGAAGATATCCTGTTGAGAATACATATCATGTGGACATACCAACCAATAAAATACCCTTGAGAAGGTGCTGATGAGCCAGTTTCTTGAACTGTTGCAGTCAGTGTGATGTAGGTACATCCACATTACTTAAGGTAGGTAATTTAAGGATTTTGACCCAACAACGATGAAGGCGATATTCTTCCAAGTCAGGATGGCCTTGGACAGGAACTTGCAAAAGGCCTTGCAAAAGGCCAAGCACCTGCTGCCTTTGTCCTTCTTGGTGTTTGACAGCAGTTTCTAAACCTACAAAACCTAAGAAACCTTGGTGATTTCTGAAGTGCATATTGTAGATGGTACCCATTGCAGCCAATGTGCCAGCAGTGGAAAGAATGAACATTTAAAGGGGTAGATAGGTTACCAATCAAGTGGGCTGCTTTGCCCTGTATGGTGTTGAGTATTATTGGAGGTGCACTCAACCAGGCAAGTGGAAAGTAGTCTATTAATACTCCTGACATGTGCTTGTAGATTGTGGAAAGGTTTTGATGGGGGTCAGGACCCAAGATATTCAGCACAGAATACCTAGCCTCTGACCTTTGCTTGTTGTCACAGTATATGGTTGGCCCAATTAGGATTCTGGTCAATAGTGACTCCCAGGATGTTGATGATTTGATAATGGCAAGACCATTGAATATGAAAGGGACGTGGTTAGATAGTCTCCTGTTGAAAATAGTCATTGCTTGGTATTTGTGTGGCACAAATGTTACTCATCATGAATCAACCCAAAAGCTATACAGTCAGGAAGGGGTCACCGTGGGAGTCCTCAAGATTGATTCCGGATCCCATGAAGTCTCATGGCTTCAATTCAATCAAGGGCAAGGAAACCTACTGCTGATTACCATGTACCACCCATCCTCAGCTGATGAATCAGTATTCCTCCATGTTGAACACCACTTGGAGAAAGCATGGAGGGTGGCGAGGGCACATAATGTGGGGGACTTCAATGTGCATCACCAAGAGTGGCTCGGTAACATTACAGACTGAGCTGGCCGAGTCCTAAATGACATAGCTGCTATACTGGATCTGTGGCAGGTGATGAGAGAACCAAGAGGGAAAAACATACTTGACCGCATCCTCACCAACCTGCCTGCCGCAGATACATCCCTCCATGACAGTATCAATAGGAATGACCTGTGCAGTCCTTGCGCAGACTAGGTCCCATGTTCGCATGGAGGATACCATCCATCGTGTTGTGTGGCACTACCACCATGCTAAATGGGATAGATTTCGAATAGATCTAGCAACTGGGCAACCATGATGTACTGTGGTCCATCAGCAGCAGCAACACTGTACCAACCCACAATCTGTAACCTCGTGGCCCAGCATATTCCCCACTCTACCATTACCACCAAGTATGGGGATCAACTCTGGTTCAATGAAGAGCGCAGGACATGATGTCAGGAGCAGCACCAGGCTTACCTAAAAAAGTGTCAATTTGGTGAAGCTACAACACAGGACTACTTGCGTGCAAAACAGCACAAGCAGCAAGTGATAGACAAGAGCTAAGCAATTCCACAACCAACGGATCAAATCCAAGCTCTGCAGTACTGTCACATCCAGTCACGAATGGTGGTGGACAATTAAACAACTCACTGGAGAAGGTGGCTCCACAAATATCCTCCTACTCAGTGGTGGGGGAGCCCAGCATATCAGTGCAAAAGAAAAGGTTGAAGCATTTGCAAAAGTCTTCAGCCAGAAGTGCTGGGTGGATCATCAATCTCGGCCTTCTCTAGAGGTACCCAGTATTACAGGTGCCAGACTTCAACTAATTCGATTCACTCCATGTGACATCAAGAAATGGCTGAAGGTACTGGGTACTGCAAACGTTATGGGCCCTGACAATATTCAGGCAATAGTACTGAAGACTTGTGTCCCAGAACTTGCTGCGCACCTAGCCAAGGTGTTCTAGTACAACCACAAACTGGCATCTACTTGACAATGTGGAAAATTGCCCAGGTTTGTCCTGGTACTGCCCCATCAGTCCACTCTCCATCGTCAGTAAAGTGATGATAGGGGTCATCAACACTGCTATCAAATGGCACTTGTTTAGCAGTAACCTGCACACTGACTCTCAGTTTGGGTTCTGCCAGGGTCACTCAACTCCTGATCTTATTACAGCCTTGGTTCAAACAGGAACTAAACAGCTGAACTCCAGGTGAGGCAAGAGTGACTGCCCTTGAAGTCAAGGCAGCACTTGACCAAGTGTCCCATCAGGGAGTCCTATCAAAACTACAGTCAATGGGAATCGGGGGCGGGGGTGGGGGTGGGTGGGGGCACTCTCCGCTGGTTGGAGTTATACCTAGCACAAAGAGATAGATGGTTGTGGTTGTCAGAGGTCAAGCATCTCAGTTCCAGGACATCATTGCAGGGTTTCCTCAGGATAGTGTCCTAGGCTCAACCATCTTCAGCTGCTTCCTGCCATCATAAGGTCAGAAATGATTGCTGATGATTGCGCAGTATTCAGCATCATTTGTGACTCCGCAGATACTGAAGGAGTCCATGTCCAAATGCAACCAGACCTGGACAACATCCAGGCTAGGGCTGATGAGCGACAAGTAACATTTGCACCACACAAGTGCCAGGCAATGCCCATCTCCAACAAGAGAGAATCTAACCATCGCCCCATGATATTCAATGGCATTACCATTGCTGAATCCCCCACTATCAATACCCTGGGGGTTACCATTGACCAGAAACTACTCACATGGCCATTCCAGTTCAGTGTGGCTATGAGAGCATGTCAGAGACTAGGAATCCTGTGGCAAGTAACTCACCTCCTGACTCCCCACTGCCTGTCCACTATCTATAAGGCACAATTCAGGAATGTGATGGAATATTCTCCACTTGCCTGAATGAATGCGGCTCCAACAACTCAATAAGCTCATTACCATCCAGGACAAAGCAGCCCGCTTGATTAGTATATTCAATCCCTCCACCACCAACACACAGTGGTAGCAGTGTGTAACATGCACAGGATGCACTGCAGGAACTCACCAGGCTCCTTGGACAGCACCTTCCAAACCCAAGATCGCTACCATCTAGAAGGACAAGGGCAGCAGACATGGGAACACCACCACTTGAAAGTTCCCCTCCTAATCACTCGCCATCCTCACTTGGAAATATATTGCCATTCCTTCACTGTCGCTGGGTCAGAATCCTGGAACCCCTCCCTAACAGCACTGAGAGTGTACCTACACCACATGGACTGCAGCGGTTCAAGAAGGCAGCTCACAACTGCCTTCTCAAGGGCAATTAGGGACGGGAAATAAAAGTCGGCTTCGCAAGTGAGGCGCACATCCTACGAATGAATTTTTGTTTTTAAAAAGCACAAATTAGAAAGTTGTCCAGGTCTTTCTGCACACAGGCACAGACTGCGTCATTATTTGTGGAGTTGCGAATGAAATTGAACACACTGCAATCATCAACAAACATCCTACTTCTGCCCTTATTTTAGAGGTAAAACCATTGATGAGCCAGCTGAAGATGGTGGAACCTCGAACACTGCCTCGAGGAACTCCTGCAGTAACATTCTGGTGCTGACATAAATGATTGGTCTTCAAAAACCACAATCCCCTTTCTCTGTGTTATGTTACATATGACTCTATCCAGTGAAGAGTTTTTCCAATTCCCATCAGCTTCAATTTAACTAGAGCCCTTTGGTATCATACTTCGTCAATGCTGTTTTGATGTCAAAAGCATTCATCCTCACCTCACTTAAGGCTCTAATGAGGTTTGAAGCTGAGTAGTCCTAATACTGGGTTAATATTATAAGTCAGAGCTTCCCAAACTGTGGATTGTGACCCCCAGTGGGGTCATGAGAAGTTGTTTTGGGCTCGCAAGTTCTGAGGCAGCTCTAATCAAGTGTTAACATCTGCAAGACCCCTTTAAATCCTTACATTTTTTAAATAGTGGGTGTGGTCTAACTGGCTGATCTTTGAAGCCAGATTTCTGCTCTAGAAAAAGCCAGTGAAAAGGTAGTTGCTTTTTATTTAAAGATCCTACAGTTTAAACAAACCCTACTCTCAAAGCTCTTCAATCCCACCCACCCAACCCGCTTGCAGTGCTCTCCACTCCCCTGCTCTCACAACCCTAAGCCCCTCCTGGCTCATACTCTGAGCCTTGAAATTGCTGTTACCCCAAAATGAGGTTATAGTGGGAAGAAGTTTGGGAAACACTGCTGTAAATAGAGCTTGGCACAGGGATCAAAATTATGGTAAGCAATACTTCTTGTTCAAGGTTTTTTATTCCTGCCTTTTTGTGTGTTATGTGCTTTTAGTTACTTATTAAAGAAAATAATGTGCTTTGGATAATGGGCCTCCATTTCCTTTGATGTGGCATATGCAATCTCAATTATCCACATGACAACACCACTTCAAGTATTGAAACAAAAACTCACGTCTACTTTCAAATTTAAGGCTTAAACTTTCTTGCAGGCTCCAAGAAACAGTAGTCTACACAGTGTGATCCAGTTTTTTTCAGCTCAAGCACTGTGATATTGAAATTAAACATTACTGGACTAAGAGAGCTCCTCAAGCAAAAAGGGTTAACTTTTGCAATTAGGGTTTAAATAAAAAACTGATTTGGATAATCTTGAGGCACTGCCATGGGGACTATATACCCTGTATTGCAGCAGATACCAATCTTTTGTTCCTCATCATAAATGGGCAAAGACAGCAGTTCACTGACATAAGTCATCACATCAATATGAAGACTGATCAGGGACTTATGAGACCAGCAAGTTTCTGTGGAGAGAACTCATGTTAACATTTCAGACGTGACCTTTTATAAGAGTTCATTCCACAGGTTGCCACCTGATTTGCTAAGTCTTTCAAGCATTTTCAGTTTTTGTTACCCTGAATTAATCTGCACTATGTTTTTTCTAGTTCTAAACTAAAATTAAATCACAAAAAAAATCTCCACATTGCAAATAAGAGCTGATTTTAATGATCATTAAAGACCCTGTAAACATGTTGGGACATCGAAATAATAACACCTTTATTTCACAATGGGCCAACATACTCACTAATGTTGTTCTGAAATGGCAAAAAATTTAAAGCACATAATCCAAGAATTCAAGCAAATGGTACCCATTTGAAACATCATAATGTGTCTGTCTAGTATTTTTTGCTTTTATTATAGGTCAAAGAACATACTCTGCAGCATAAGCAGTAGAATGGTCTCATGGAGGAGAAAAACCAATACATCACAACAGTGACTTCATCAGTACTTTATTCAACGTAAAGTGCTTTGGGGCATCCTGAAATTGTGAAATGCATTATATAAATGCAAGTTTCTTTTCAGTAATTTGATTTTAGATTTCACTGTATGCGAACTGATTACGCTCTTGAATCATTACTCAAATAAATGTGAAATCTTAAGTTCTGAAAAATGATCTGCTGGAGCACTGCCAGTTACACTGATCTACAGGGAAAATGTAGCTCATTTACTTAATTGAGTAACCACAACAGGTGTCTATTCTCTAACACTAGAAGCCCTCTGTGTTGCTTACCCCTCCTCCATATAATATGTTAACATATAAATTAGATTATGCTGGCAGCTTCAAATATAATTCAGCACCGATGCAAAGAAATTTAACCAAAATTGTTTTCCTCTTTTCACGTATAAGAACATGCATGTTAATCAATGTTCATTAATGCATGTTTTATGGAGCTACAGTATGAGAAAAACTGCAAGAATATAATAAGTTGAACACATGCTTCCGCAGGTTAGCAATTAAGCAGTTCAATCAATAATTAAAGTAAGTTACACAAGCTACATACCAATTATCTCCTGAGCAGATAATGTCCCATGGTTAACCTAGAATTCTAATGGCTAGTAATTATACATTAAAGGGCCACTCATTATATATTTTTGCAGTAATTAGTTTAAAGATAAAACCGATCACAAGGTGGCTGCCACTTTCATTGCATTTGAGGCTCGGTACAGAAACATGACATAACCCTTAGGGTCTTCCACCATCCAGTCGTCCAATGAACCAGCAGTCCAAATAAATAGCAGCTGATGCTAGGCAAAGACATGTCATGCTTCAGTACGCAACCATGTAAATGGAGTAAAAATCAAGTCAGAAATCCTTTTCAAAACAAAAAAAAAATCTTATGAATATGATCAGGACAAAATGGATACTAGTACCAGAAAATTGAAAAGTCCTCCACTTTTCCACTCAGTCAAAATCAGACACTTCCAGATCAGGTACTGTACAATAAAGCCCTGGTCTCTGTCCTAATATTAGAATACACTCTGCACTGCATCAATGTGACATTTCCCTCATCAGCCAAACTGTGGACTGTTTCAAGTAACTAATTCTGTAAGCAGATTGAAAGCAACAGTAAAAAAGTCCACTGCATCCTACTTGACTAGGAGGATTGCTGATTGCAACAGAAAGCTGCCGGACAGTTTATGAACAGCAATAAACACTCCTAAAATTGATACATTGCAATGTAAAGCTGCAATATTCTAATAATTGGATAAAACCTCACAACAACCTGTATTTACGGAGTGCCTTTAATAAAATGTCCTAAGGTGCTCCACAGGAGTGCTATAAAGATAAAATTTCCACATAAGGCTATGACCAAAGCAAATTAACAGGTGACCAAAAACTTGATCAGAGGTAGGCTTTTAACGATGTCTTAAAGGAGTAAAGAGAGGTACAGAGGTTTAGGGAGGAAATTTCAGAGCTTAGGACTTTGGTGGCCATAGCTTCAGCTGCCAATGATAGAACAATGAAAATCTGCGATTATTAAAAAGTCAGAACTGGAGGAGCACATAAACCTCAGACAGTTGTGTAGCGAAAGGTGTTTAGAGGTCGGAAGGGCAGGGCCATGGAGGGATTTAAAATGAATGAGTGTTTTAAAATTAAATTAAAATTTACCTAACCTGGAAGCAATGCAGGTCTGAGAGCACAGGATTTAAGATATGGGCAACAGAGTTTTAAATTATCACACATTTTACTGAGACTAGATAGAGGTGACAAAAGCATAGATGAAGCAGGGGCAGAGTCAGGTGATGTTAAAGGAGGTGGAAATAGGCCTAGGTCTTCCCAGTATTTAAATTGGAGGATACTTCGGCTCATCCATTACTGGATGTCAGATCAGCAGCCTGACAATTTAGAGACAATGGAGGAGTTGAGAGAAGTAGTGGTGCGGCAGAGCTTGGTGTTAAGTGGAAAGAAAAATCATTGGAGCTGATTTTCTGGTTAAAACTAGATAGTTAAGGCCAGCCCCACCCAATGGATGACAGTAAAGAGGCATCAGAGGAATAAGGTGTGGTCAGTCATGTCAAAGACTGTAGACAGGTTGAAAAAAGTGAAGAGGGAAAGTTTACCTTTGTCACAATCACATAAGCTGCTTGGGAGGCGGCAGTGTGTTCAAGGACTTTGGAGAGACAATAAGGTTGGAGATGGAGCAGTGGTGTGCAAGGATGGGGGTATGGGGAGGGCAGTGGGGGTATGGGGAAGGTGGTGGTGGCTTTTTTTGAGGAGGGGGTGATGATGGCAGATCTGAAGGAGAGGGATAGATATGAAGGCAGATAACTGTTAACAGTATTCATTAATATTGGAGCCAGGAAGGGAAGTTAGATCAACAGTTTAGCAGGAACAAGGTCAAGGGAACAAGATGAGCTTAGGGAGGGTACGAGGGGGAAAAAGTTGAGGAACTAGAGAAAGATGCAAATTCAGGGCAGGAGGGAAATTGAGAGGGAGTTTGATCCGGGCTAGCAGAAGGGACGGTAGGGGCAGAGGCAACTGATCCAATGGTCTCAATCTTAGTGTCAAAGAAGTCAAGGAGTTTCTTATACTTGTTGGAGATGAGGATAAGGAAGATAGGGGCAAGTGGTTTAAGACATGGTTTATAGGGGTTCTCAACTGGGGATCAAAAAGGAGGTTGCAAGGGATCTGCCAAAAATAACTAGAGAATGTGTAGAAAATGAAGACCAACATAATAACAAACTAATCACAATCAGAGTCGGGACAATGGCGACAAAGATGCCTTGACGATCATGGGATGGTATCCAATGAGGATGGATCAGAGCCAGATCCTGGGTTTTGAGTGAAGTGTAAAGAGAGAAAAAAGCAAGTTAGCTGGTGCACAAGACAGGAGCAGAGAGATAGAGGGCGTAGGGCAAGGAGATAAGATACTGAGTCCTTGCCCAGTGAACAGTACTGAGAATTGCTGCCAGAGAGAGTGCACGAGACAAAAAAAGAACAAGCAAAGCAGTGATTTAAAGCTTCATCTCTTATTTCCCCAATGACATGATTATGTGCATCAAATCAGATGGCAAACTCCTGTGTCCATGTTTTCTTTGCGCTTCCAATTCCTCCCCAATTCATGTGTGAGGTGAGAGAGGTGCGAGAGATGTGGTGTGTGAGGCGTGCGGGGTGTGTGTGATGTGTGAGTGAGAGAGAAATGTTACTATCTCCTCACCCCCATCAGAATTAATATCTGCTGTACCACTGGAAATTAGACACGGATAGAAAAGCTAAATTCTGCAGATGCTGGAAATCTGAAATGAGTTCTAATGACAGGTCATCAACCTGAAAAATTATTTCTATCTCTCCACAGATGCTGCCTGACCTACTGCGAATTTCCAGCAATTTGTTTTTATTTCAATGAAAATTACAATTGTCCAGTACCATACTTATTTGATACATGCACTTTAAAAAAAAAATGTCTGCTTAAGGAAGGTACAGAGAACTTGCAAATTGGAAGGCTAATTATGTGAGATGTCTCTAGTCAGTCCAAGTGTTCAAAGAAAAAGAGAATTTCAGCCTTAGAAAGGGAAGACTGGACGATCGTAGTGAAGTTGCACATAAAACAAAAACATGAAGTATGTCTAATAGTATAACTAATTTTTATACAGAAAAAGTACTGAGCTAAAGGGGGAACCACAGAATTTTTAAAGCATGGGCAACTCAGGAGCAAAAAGGTTGTAGTAGAGAGAAGAAACAGAGTATTACTTGCTTTTCATGACAATCCTGGAGTATTGAGCATTTTTGGCAGAGCGCAGCAGGGCACGAGATAGTTTTATGTAGTCCAGCCAGCTAAATCTTACAGTAGCAACAATTTCACTGACCATTGTGACATCCTCTAAATATCTGAGTGCAATCTCATTCTATAAAATTTGTAACTGGGTTAAACCGTCCAATATAACTTAATTGAAGACTTTAGAGAAAGAGTCTCATTTTACCTGGGCTGGATTTCATCCCAGGTCTCAAAAATTAAAGGACAGTATTTGAAACTGACCAACTTAAATTGGAAAGACCACCGTGGGCAGAATTCTCTGCCTGTCTGATGGGCCATGCAGGAGTGGGCACGGACCCGATCGTGCCCATGCCGCCATTTTAGGCAGGTGGGCCAATTAAGGCTCGCCCAGCATGAAACGCAGCTCCCGAGGACAGCGGGAGTGGGCGGGCAGCAGCAGGACTGCTATGACAGCCAGGTCCAATGGCGATCTGGTGGCCTGTTTAAAAGTGTTCCTGCAGACTTGCAAGGGCTGTCAAACATGGCCAGCAGAAGGGCTCCCCAGAGCACTGCTGGTGAGCAGGCCAGGCAGGAGGGCACTGTGCCCCTTGTTTTTCAGACAACTGCCTTGCTGCCTTCCTCGAGGAGGTGGCAGCAAGGCAGGAGGTCCTCGTTCCCAGGGACGGGAAGAGGAGGCCCCCACCAACATGACCAAACCTGCCTGGGAGCAGGTGGTGGAGATAGTGAGCCCCTGTGATGTGGTGCAATGCACCTGGATCCAGTGCTGTAAGGGTTTCATTGACCTTTGGCCCTCTGGAAGGATGAGTACCATGTTGGCATTAATCACTTAACCCAGCAGGTAGGCTTTCCCCCATGGCCGGGAAAATTCTACCCCAAGGCCAGTTCTTGACCAGTGCTCTACTTGAGTGCTGTTTCATGAGTGCATAATTGGGGAATAGGTCAAAGACAATGATTAATCTGTAGGCAATTTTATATATCGAACAGTAGCTGACTGGGCCAAAATTATAGGGCAGAAACAAAATCAAGTAGTTCTGTCAAAGCCATAACATGTGCATTAAGTTATAAATAATTTATGAAATCTCCAGAATCCAAAGAATGTAATTGTATCTCAAGATTCCAAGCAATGTGGTTAATATAGTCTTCTGTTTCAAATGTTTTATATTTAGTCTTTTTATCAGTGTCCGACATTATTTATTGAATAGATTCACATTTTTTATCTTGTGCTAATATGTTTCCTTCCTCACATCTGTATGTTTAAGTTTGCTGTCCTGGTTCTTACCATGTGCTGTCAATTAAGGAGGGAGCAAACCTGTAACTAGGTAGCTATGGTGATGCAGCATCAGATGACAGGAACAGAAAACATTTTTGCAGCGTTACTTGTAGAACAATTGTAATAAGTATTCTTAAACTAAAGAAAACTTTTGTTACAGGAGCCTCCAATTGGCTCAACTGAGTTAATCTAATAGCTTAGCTACATTAATTGGATGAGTACCAAATTTAATCCCCAGTCTGCATTGCCACTATACTCCAGAATCAGCTACAGCCCTTTGGATTTAGGGAGAGTGGGTTTTACAGTCAAGTTCATGTTCTACATTATTATCCAGTAACCTGTAAAAGAACATGTTTATGGATGTCAGGTAAGAACGGGAGTAGACTAGTTGTGATGTACTAAAAGTAGCCTTAACTCACTGTCAAGCTTCAAATAAATAAACTTAGAACAGGTGAAGGTTGTTCAACAAGGTGTGTGGGGCAAGGAAATTGGCAAGACATTAAATATTCTAAAAACAGCAGATTTTACTAATTCTAAGTCACAAACACACAATTTAAGAAGCTAGTATAATTTTTTCCTCAAGAATTTTCTCTTCTCCTCTCCCGAAGCCATTGATTATTTCAAGGTACGCTTCCATAAAGCTATTTTGACAACTCATCCAATTAACCTTTGTTTACATATAACCCTCAATGGCGATTATTGAAAGGTTACTCAACCACTGTAGATATCACAGCCAAACCACTCCTCCTCCCAATGCTCAATAACTCTGATTTTGTTCAGCGCGGCAAGTTGTCCCATAATTGAATGCTCCCATCAATTTGTTGCAACAGAACCTTTGAAAAAGGACCAGTTAAATGGGTGATATATACAAACTTACAAGATTTGAAGCTGTGGCCTCAGCATATGACAGGCCCTTGGGAATAATGAGAAAATGTTCCTGTTCTTTGCTTACTCTGACCTAAGAGAATGAAAATGAAAAATGTCACTAGGTTTTATATCCAATAATAAATACCTTAAGATAACAGTGCATAAATAATTCTCAAAGTTTCTGACATTGTACAGAGTAAGACTGTCCAGAATACATGAACATCAGAAAGTTATTAACAGCTAGCCCCATTAGTTATTTGAAGAGTTATGAAGGTTACAACAAGATTCAAATAAAGGGAATCTTTGAGGAAAAACAGATATGAATTTTATGCCCAAGTGCATGCTGGGGAATAGAATACTCATTCTATTCTGCCCAATACTCCCATGACAAGCGGAGTAATTGAAAACTAATTCTTCCTCCACCATACAAGGATGCATCCCAGGAAGGCATTGCATGTTACACCAGTCTAATAGTTTTCCATTCCTTCTCATAATTTTCTCTTTTGCTCAGTGTCATGCATATCGGGAGCAATCTGGTACCTAATCCAGATAGCCATTCTTCAATTGATATCCATTTGCTGGCAGGTCTATTTCATCTCAAATGGCACCATAGCCGGACTAGATACGGTCCTCACCTTGCTTCCAAATGAACAATCTGGAGTGAGGATAACTGACCGCCAATTAGGAACATGAGTTTCTAGCTGATATTTTTCTCCCTATCCCAGGATAGGGAGTCTAATTGTAGGACACCAACTGCTGCCTTGCTGTGATGAGCTAACTCAACATGGACTGTGAATCCAACCTTACAATTTGTATGGCTTGACACCACAGCGCAAATTAGATATAACTTCATATGTTTCCTGGTTGCTGAAGGGTGATAGTATACATGCTACATCGTGATGATTTTTATTAGACATATAGCTTAACTCAGCTGCTTCCAAGTCAGAAAGTAGTGTGTTTAAGCTGCATTCCAAGACTTGAGCACAATGTAGACTAATACTTTTGTGCAGGATGTGACATTAAGCCAGTCTATTCAAATAACCTATCAAGATCCTAAAGCACTATCTGAAGAGAGTTCTCCCTTTATCCTGACTAAAATTCATCCCACAACCAGCACCCACAAAATATTGAGAGAAATTTAAAAATGGTTAGGTGGAGGCAGGCATTTTGTGTAGAACTCCCCAAAAATAAATCAACACGTCATTCATCTCATTGCCATTTGTGGCACCTTTCTCAATGCAAATCACTTACAAACCAACACTGATTGTGTTTGAAAGTAACTAATTGTATAGAAGCAGTTGATATATATGCAAGTTCTTTCCTTTCTTGTTTTGTCCAGGACTTCTACAAATGTCAAGACAAACATCCACCCCATTGTATCATTATTGTAATCAGACACTTGAATGTGTGTGAGAATAAAAGGTGCTATATAAATAAGTTGTTATTATTGTTGAATAGAGCCAACAAAAGAGAGAAAAGGACAGCGTGTGCACATTTTGTTTCAGTTAAGTTTTGTACTTGCAGGTTGACAATTGGTAAATTAGATGTTATCACATATATTCTAACATTTAGTTGTACAACAATTTTTGATTAACAGTGGTGGTGTCGGGCTAAGTCTTCTGTTCTCCAGATCGTCTGAGACCAACATACAACTGAAGATGTGTGTTGGGACCCTGTGGAAGTCTTGATGCGCGGACCTACGTGGAAATTTCCCAGGAAATTTAAACTTCTTGGTCAAATGCCGAGCTCCCTGGGACTCTGCACAAATGTCTCTGATGCTGAGTTAGAGACGGATACATCAGACAGTTCCACAGTACTTACCTGAAATTAGTTACCCAGGAAATGTTAGACAGATTAAAACCTAGAACACCTGGGTAACTCCATAACTGACACCCCCAATCACCCCCTGACCCCATTAACTCCCCGCAACCCGACTACCCCTCGACTATCCCCAACCCCAACCTGACCACGCCCCAAATCACCCTAATACCAGCCCCTCAACCTGACCTAACTAAACCCCCTGCAACCTGGCCCGACTAACCCGCCCCTCTGATCTCAAACTGATCCAGGGAGATGTGGCATAGTGGTAATGTTACTGGATTAGTAATCCAGAGGTCCAGGTTAATGCCCTGGGAAAAAGGGTTCAAATTCCACCGCAACGGCTGGTGGCATTTGAATTTAATTAATTAACCTGGCATATAAAGGTAGTTTCAGTCATGGTGGCCATAACAACTATCACCAATTGATGTGTTCACGAATGCATTTTAGGGAAGGAAATCTGCCGTCGTTATCCCAGACCCACAGCAATGTGGTTGACTCTTAACTGCCCCCTGAAATGGCCTAGGAAGCCAATTAGGGATGGGAAACAACTGCTGGCCTTGCCAGTGATACCCATACTCCATGAAAGAATAAAGATTATTCTCCCGACCAACTGACTACCCACCTGATCTGACATAACCCCCGGCCACCATTCCAATCCTAATACCCCCCCCCAACCTGACTGCTTACTCACCTACCTACTCACCCACCCACACATCCACTCACCCATTCACTAAAGACTGGACTTTTAAACTTACCATAAGGCAGCTAGTGCTGTAAAAAGAGGGCCTGTCCTGTCTTCCCCCAACTCTACTCTGCTCCAGTGGAGTTCCTCAAGTGCTGCATATTTCTTTGACAGTCAGGACTGGAAGATCCCAGAAGAAATGTGCAGCAGTGTTGAGTCGGGGGAATCTTTGAGCGCGGCTGTAGTTCCTCATTATTGCTGCTGCTCAAAGGAATCAGGCCATAGCTTTTATACCGGTATATCTCTTCTGATCTCTTTTACTATAGAATAGTTTCAGGGGTAAAACAGAAAGAGACCTTCTAAAAATCAAGTAAAATAATGCATCAGAGTTAGTAAAGGATAGGCATGTCTGACTAATTTAGTTGAATTTGAGGTCAATAGCATGGTTTCTACATGGGCTTCCAGAATATATCTGATATGGTTCCACAGAGAGATTTTTAGCAAAGGTGAAAGTGCATTGAATTGAAGGGAATCTTGTATCTTGGTTGGGAGGAGGGGCAGAGAGTAGGAATAAAAAGTGGGATGTGACATGTGGCATTGACCAAGGATCTGTATTGGAACTTCAGTTTCTCACCATATATATCAATTACATGAATTAAGAGTTGCATATTCATTTGAAAATAGTTCTGAGTTGGGACGCACAGTAGGATGTGAAGATGAAAACGGGAAATTTCCAAGGGTCACAAAAATTAAGTGAGTAAGAAAAACTGGCAGGTGGATTTTAATGTGGGGAAGTGTGATGTAATCCACTTTTGATCAGAGAAAGACAAGTTCAAATATTTTCTTAATGGTGAAAGACTAGGAACTTATGGAGCAAAGGGATCTGATTATTCATGAACAAAAACAATACAAAATGTAATAAAAAACACTGGAATGTTGACCTCGATCTCAAAAGTGTTGGAATACAGAACAGTAAGTAAGTTATATTTCAGTTGCACAGTTTTCTGGACAGGTCATATCTGAAGTACTGTGTTCAGCTCTGGGCAAGGAAGAATATACTGGAGTTGAAATGGGTAAAGAGTAGAGTTACAGGAGTCAAATGAGGGCTGGAAGAGTTAATATTATGCAGAGTTGCATTAAAGTGGTCTGCACTCCCTTGGGTTTAGGAGGCTAAGAGGGGATCTAAAGCTTTTTTTTAAATGATAAAGAGGTTCAGTAGTGTCGATACAGTGGAACTATTTCCTCTGGTTGGGGAATCCAAAACAAGGGAGCATAATCTTAAAATTATTGCTTGGCATTTACAGGTGAAATGACAAGCACTTTTTTCCACACAAAGCGTAGAGGAATTCTTTAACGCTTTCCCCCTCACAAAAGGCTGTGAATACTGGGACAACTGAAATTTTTAAGATCATGGTCAATGAATTTTGATGGATGTGGAACAAAGGAATAAAGTATAGTTGAAGTACAGGTCATTCATAATATAATATAATGGTGGAACACGTTCAAGAGCTGACTAACCTACCAGTTTTTTAATGCATCTTAGTTATAAGATCCAAAAAGACTTAATACAGGATGTTTCTTTGGTGAGCGAAGACCAGTACAGTAGCAATGAACTTAAACATCAATTCTGATAGTTACATTTTGGCATGTTATTCCTCCTCAATTACCGTGTTAATAGTTTCTCAAGGTGCAAAATAGTTCCTGTGGTTATAAAATCAAGAAAGAAACTAGAAAACACTATTCAGTAAAAAGAAAACAAAGAACTCAACTGTTAAACTATAAATGGATTACAAAGCATTTTCTAAATTTTAAGACACTTATTTAGCAGTACTTCATCTATATTTCATTGTTGTATTCTCCTCAATATTTAAACTGTTCAGGTCAAAAATTAGAAATTGAGATTGAGGGAAAATATCGTAAAAATTAAATATATGCTGTAATGCATACTTACTGTTATGCAGGTATTGGTCAAATGTGCCCATCCAAATAGATCTACCATTCTATAAAGGCTTGCAATTTTACAGCGGGTCAACTTCTCTCCTTTCACGAAAGTAGCAGACTCAACGCCACGTAGATCATTGATGGGTGTGGTTATTCCTAGATCTAAAGAAAATATAAAGCTTGATACATCTGAGTTCTCTAATATATATATTTCTTGAAGTAGTATCTAAAATCTTTCTGGCACTTACTAAGTTGTGCTGTGGGTAAAGCTGCAGTAGAACTTGCCATAACAAAATCTGCAATTTGTCGTAGGGCAAGCAGACCAGCAGGGTTATTACCCTTTTTCATCTGTTCTTGAATAAGGATCTCAAGCTCATCTCTGAAGGCCTATAATAAAATGCACTTGTATTAAAACATAAATATGAAATCATATAAATGTACTTGCCTATGCAATAATTTTACTGCCTAGACTAATATCTCATGTGAAAGTCAGAAATGACAAATTACATGCACCAGATAAAGCTATGAAAGGAACAAATGCACAAAAAAACCCTATTGCTATTCTACACTAATGTTCTTACAACACTCATTTAATTTATGCAAAAATTTCCCTATATCAACTGAAAAAGTGTCAACAATTTTGCACCAAAATAGCTTCTTTTCTTCAATATTTCAGTTAAAATCGATTACAAATAGAATGACATGGCCTAAGTGATTATATCCATGCAGTACTTGTGAAGCAAGCATTAATCACCATTGCATTATTTGGTTAGCCTCACACGTAGAACGAATGAAGACATGAGGTTAAGAGCTCAATAAAAATGGAAAATTTGAAGCGCATCGGGTTCTGCCAGAAAACTGCAACGGATGAATAGCTACATCTCATCTGCCAAAGAGCTACTCAAAGGAAAGTCCCTCCATTTCAAACCTCGTTATGGATCTCTCAGATCTGTAACTGTTGCACCATCACAGAATTAAAAGCATTTTTCTATCAATGTATTAATAAATCTTTATTTGTAGTGCTTAGCTTACACTTCATATTAAAAGCAGTCTTAAGATGAAAGAGAGAGAGAGCATTTAGGACCAATTTTGATTACAGCTACCTGAATTAGATCCTACCATGTATGAGAAAAATTTCAATTCATTTAACAGTTTGAATAACTAATGTTCTGCTGGGATTTCTTTCCCTCCCAATCATCCATAGCTTTATGGGTATCAATGATCCTTTGATAACTTTTCCTATAGCCCAGACAGTGAATATTACCAGGCTACTGTGTGAAAGAGGGAGACAGCTCAACTGGGTCTATCCTTCCCCAATATCTACATGTTGCAGATTGTAGCATAATGTATACAGCATAGGCCCAAGAAGGCACAAAGGAGAACTCCAAATGATTTTCTTGCTAATTTCCCCACTTTCTATTTGCAATACTGCTGAGGCATTACTTGTGCCTGCTTTGAGTTAGATCAATAACTAATTAGTTAGGGAACTGCAAGAAAAGTATCAAGTTGAATCACTAACCCTAAAGTACTTCAAAAACATTTCAGTAATTTCATAGATAAAAACAAAAAACTGCGGATGCTGGAAATCCAAAACAAAAACAGAATTACCTGGAAAAACTCAGCAGGACTGGCAGCATCAGCAGAGAAGAAAAGAGTTGACGTTTCGAGTCCTCATGACCCTTCGACAAATTCACTGGATTCACTCAAGTTCTGTCGAAGGGTCATGAAGACTCAAAATGTCAACTCTTTTCTTCTCCGCTGATGCTGCCAGACCTGCTGAGTTTTTCCAGGTAATTCTGTTTTTGTTTCAGTAATTTCACGTTGCATTGTTGGCAGTCATGCACAAGTGTTACTACAGATCTCAAAAAACTGTTAGGAACAATGTATAATTTTTTAAATTGAATATAACCTGTGGCTGAAAGGTCAATCTTTTGGGTTTGTTTTATATATACACATATTTTTAAATGAGGTTTTATAACCCCTGCAGTTAAACATATGGGTTAAAAAGGAGTTAGAGTTTTAGTGGTTTTGGGGGGAAAAAAAGAAAAAAAATTGGGCTGTTGACTAGCGACAGTGGTCAACTTTCAGAGACACTGAGAAAGATGGAAAGAAATTCAGAGTGCAAACACATGGGAGACTTATAAAGAAGGCAAATGCACATGGGATACTGGGTAATTTGATAAGGTGGATTCAAAATTGGCTTAGTTGTAGGAGACAGAGGGTGATGACACAAGGATGCTTTAGTGACTGGAAGTCAGTGTCCAGTGGTGTGCCACAGGGATCTGTGCTGGGTCCCCTATTATTTGTCATTTATATAAACGACATAGATGACTATGTGGGGGGTAAGATTAGTAAGTTTGCGGATGACACAAAGATTGGCCGGGTGGTTAACAGTGAGGTTGAGTGTCTTGGGCTACAAGAAGATATAGACGGGATGGTCAAATGGGCAGATAAGTGGCAGACGGAATTTAACCCTGAAAAGTGTGAGGTGATACACTTTGGAAGGAGTAATTTCACAAGAAAGTACTCAATGAACGGCATGACACTAGGAAGTTCTGAGGAACAAAGGGACCTTGGCGTGTGTATCCATAGATGTCTGAAGGTGGAGGGCCAGGTTAGTGGGAGGGTGAAAAAGGCATATGGGACACTTGCCTTTATGAATCAAGGCATAGATTACAAAAGTAGGGATATCATGTTGGAGTTGTGTAGAACCTTGGTGAGGCCACAGCTGGAGTAGTGTGCAGTTCTGGTCGCCACCTTATAGGAAGGATGTGATTGAACGGAGGGTGTGTAGAGGAGATTCACCAGGGTGTTGCCTGGGATGAAACATTTAAGTTATGACAAGAGGTTGGATAGACTTGGGTTGTTTTCGTTGGAGCAGAGAAGACTGAGGGGCGACCTGATCGAGATGTACAAGATTATGAGGGGCATGGACAGGGTGGATAGGGAGCAGATGTTCCCCTTAGTTGAAGGGTCAGTCACGAGGGGACATAAGTTCAAGGCGAGGGGCAGGAGGTTTAGGGGGGATGTGAGGAAAAACTTTTTTACCCAGAGGGTGGTGACGGTCTGGAATGCACTGCCTGGGAGGGTGGTGGAGGCAGGTTGCCTCACATCCTTTTAAAAAGTACCTGGATGAGCACTTGGAACTTCATAACATTCAAGGCAATGGGCCAAGTGCTGGTAAATGGGATTAGGTAGGTAGGTCAGGTGTTTCTCACGTGTCGGTGCACTGTGAGATTTTGTGATACATGTCAGAGTGTGAAGACAGGAGTTCTAAGCTCTCTGATATGAAATACTTCAAAGTTACTAGGAGGGCTGAGTTTAGGGAACTCTTGATTGCGGTTGAAGCAATAGTGAGTTTAGAGGATGGTTTTGGCTACCTCAGGGAGATACACCAGTTGGGTGAAAAGCATAGTGCAATTGCTCAGAAATTTACTGGAACAAAACCGTTTGCAACTGTGTCAGCCCAAGCAAGAAGCCATGGTGTCAAAACAGTGGTAAATCTTCACTGGGTTTTGTGTCTATGGAGATATTCCTGGATAAAGGAATATTGAGAAATTAAATAATATTCTTGTGTTTGTATTGAGATCTTTCCAACCTTCTTGTCTGGTGTCAAATAGTTCATTTTGTTGAAAAAAGGAGACATGTTGAAACTTTTCATCTTGCATTCATCAGGACACTTCGCAAGAATACCAATATAAGGGGAAAACAACAATTTATACCGTATGTGAAGAGTTTGTTTCACACTGCTACTATGCAGTAACACACAAGTGGTATTTGCCACTAACAGGATGCTGCTGTCAAGCCAGAAAGACATTCTGCCTATCACACAAATGAGTAATGTGGTATATGAATTTCAGAGCCAGTGTGATGTTCAGTAAGTCGGCTATACGTCCTAAAGACTGGTGGATCAAACAGCAAGTTCCAGTCGGTGTTCACAATGGGCAAAGTATAGACCATATCTGACCAGCCTGTGCTTGCAAAATTCAAAACAGTGTCCAACATTAGATGTAATTCCATGATTGGACAACATTTGCTAAATAATCCTCATTGTGCTAAGAATTACACTGACAACCAATTTAAAATTGTCCATTGGGCTCACAGTGTGGTGCAATTGTGCGTAGTGGAAGCTACATATATTAATACACAAGGCCTTGTTCTTTGCAGGCAGATAGAACATGTACACACATTGCATCTGTTTCAGCTAAATAAAATAAGTGAAAGCCATTCACTGACTCGTTCCTCAGGGCAATGTCTTGACCAATCAGGGTCAAGCTGCCCCGTTTAAATTTCAAACAATGCTTGCAGTTAACCATCAGTCACCATCAGTGGTGCATTCTTCACGGCAACACCTCTACCAGAATCCATTGCCAACTAATCCGTACTCTCTCTTCACATACAGTATAAATTGTTGTTTTCCCCTTATATTGGTATTCTTGTGAAGTGTCCTGGTGAACGCAAGACAAAAAGCTTCAACATGTCTCCTTATTTCAAGCAACTGTACTAGCAAATGACTATAGTTCATTTTTCTTGTTTAATAAATGTTCTATTCTTTCTGTTAAAAGTTCATCAGCAGACTCCTATGAATTTGGTCAGTCACGGTTTCCAAAATGAAAGTTGGGATCCATCAAGCCAGGTTTCACTGAAATCTGACTTGTCCAGTGTTAACATCAGTTGGGATTGTAACAATACTTAAAAGTAACAGAAATGTAACCAATGATGTGACAATCACATTATCCCATGAGCTGTTATAGTCCATTTTGAAAACTTTCCAAAGTTCAATTTTCAAATGAATAGCAAATCCCCTAATTTTCTACTCACGTGAACAACTAATTACATTACCATGTACCATTTTACTTCCTTTAGCACTGTGTCAGGGTTACCATTTTCATCAGATAAAATATTGTGGATCGTATGCCATAATCAAAGAAGATACATATTAATCAATTGCTCTGAATTGTTCCATATTCCAGGTTAAATTATGTCCGGAAAGTTTGATTAAGATGCGACACATCAGGAGAGTTCACTGAAACCGCAAGACATGCTATGGTGTAAACCCACCTCTAATCTCTCAACAATGACTGATCAAATATTGAGTCTCCACCTTAAACTACACTAACAAGGAAGCTCTGAGGAAGCCACAATGTTTGCTTTATATGGAATGAGAGAAAATCGCAGAGCTAAGTTTTCTAAAAAAGACAAATGGAAGTAGGAAATTTAAGCACAGGTGATACAACGCACTATGCTACCTCAGCAGCTAAGAGTTCAAAAGGAAGAGCAGAAAAAAATTGTTTGAATCAAACATTTAGAAGAGGCCTAAATTTAAGAAAAAGATTGAAAAACGTATTTTAGAGAATTAAATCAAAATTAATGTTGAAATATAACATTCTGAGCAGCACTATGAAATTATCAGGCATTGGCATGTTTACAAATTTGCATCTTTTGCTGAAAAAAATCAGATTTCCATTTCAGTGGGATAAACTGCAGCAGATTTCACAAAATTTCAGAATATTCCAAATCGCAATGCTCCGATTATTTAATGCAAATGATTATTTAATGAAAAAGCTGATTTACTAGAGTGAGACCTTTCCCAGTTTCGTTTTAATTTGATTACACAGGATTGAAAACTACATCTAATGTATGGCAATTTTCCCCATTTCTGATTCTATGACTACGTTTAGAATTTTAGTATGGTTACAGCACAGAGGGAGACTATTTGACCCACCAATCCATGCTGGCTCTCCGCAAGAGAAAAAGCTTAGCTAGTCCAACTCACTGGGAGTTTTCCTATAACCCTGTTAATTTTTTCCCTTTCAGGTGCTTATCCAATTCCCTTTTGAAAGACACGATTGAATCCACTTCCAGCTGTGCATTCAAGATGGTAACCACTTGCTGTATAAAAAAGTTCCTCATGCCGCCTTTGCTCTTTTGCCAATCACTTTAATTCTACGCCCTCAGGTTCTCACCCCTTCTTCCAATGGGAACAGTTTCTCTCTATCCTGGCTAGAACCCTCATGATTTTGAGTATCTCTATCAAATCACCTCTCAATCTTCTCTTCTGTAAGGGTACAACCCAAGCTTCTCCAATACATCAGAGTAATTGAAGTCCCTCATTCCTGGAACCATTCTTGCAAATCTTTTCTCTAAAGCCCTCTCGAAAACCTCCACATGATTCCTAAAATGTGGTGCCCAGAACTGGACATGATACTCAAGTTGAGTCTGAGCCAGTGTTTTTTCTTAAAAGGTTCATCATAACGTCTTTAATTTTGTACTCTATGCATAAAACTTAGAATCCTATATGCTTTAAAAAAAACATTTCTCAACCTGTCACTGCCAACAGTTTGTGACATATACTTCCACATCTCTTTGTTCATTTTAGAATTGTACCCTTTAGCTTATGTTGCCTCTCCTCATCCTCCTTACCAAAATGTATAACTTCACACTTGTGTTTTAAATTTATCTGGCGCATGCCCACCACTGAATCAGTCTGTCTACATCCTCACAGTTCAGTATATTTCATAAAGATATATATTTCAGTATACTTATACCTCATAATTCAGCAAAGGAGGACCAAGGGATTGATTAAGAAGGGGACAAAAAGAGTACGAGAGTAAGCTTGCAGGGAACATAAAAACTGACTGTATAGGTATGTGAAGAGAAAAAGATTGGTGAAGACAAATGTAGGTCCCTTATAGTCAGGAATAGGCGAATTTATAATGGGGAACAAAGAAATAGCTGATCAACTAAATACATACTTTGGTTCTGTCTTCACAAAAGAGGACACAAATAACATACCAGAAATGTTAGGGAACACAGGATTTAGTGAGAGAGAGGAACTGAAAGAAATCAGTATTAGTAGGGAAATGGCTTTGGGGAAATTGATGGGATCGAAGGCCGATAAATCCCCAGCCCCTTATAATCTACATCCCAGAGTGCTTAAGGAAGTGGTCCTAGAAATACTGGATGCATTGGTGGTCTTCTGAGATTCTATAGACGCTGGAACAGTTCCCACAGATTAGACAGTAGCTAATGTAACCCCACTATTTAAAAAGAGAGGTAGAGAGAAAACAGGGAATTATAGACCAGTCAGCCTGACATCGGTAGTGGAGAAAAATCTAGAGTCCATTATAAAAGATTTAATAGATGAGCACTTGGAAAACAATAGCAGAATCGGACAGAGTCAGCATGGAATTATGAAAGGGAAATCATGCTTGACAAATCTACTGGAATTTTGAGGATGTAACCAGTAGAGTTGATGAGGGGGAGCCAGTGGATGCGGTTTATTTAGACTTTCAGAAAGCTTTCAACAAAGTCCCACATAAGAGATTAGCGTATAAAATTAAAGCGCATGGGATTAGGGGTAGTGTATTGAGATGTATAGAAAACTGGGTGGCAGACAGGAAACAGAATAGGAATAAATGGGTCTTTTTCCGAATGGCAGGCAGTGACTAGTGGGGTACTGCAGGGATCAGTGCTGGGACCCCAGTTATTCATAATATATATTAATGATTGAGATGAGGAAACTAAATGTAATATCTCCAAATTTGTAGATGACACAAAGCTGGGTGGGAGGGTGAACTGTGAGGAGGATGCAGAAATGCTTCAGTGCGATTTGGACAAGCTGAGTGAGTGGGCAAATGCATGGCAGATGCAGTATAATGTGGATAAATGTGAGGTTATCCACTTTGGTAGTAAAAACAGGAAGGCAGATTATTATCTGAATGGCTATAAATTGAGAGGGGGGAAATGTGCAACAAGACCTGGGTGTCCTCATACACCAGTCGCTGAAGGTAAGCATGCAGGTGCAGCAGGCTGTAAAGAAGGCAAATGGTATGTTGGCCTTCGTAGCCAGAGGATTCGAGTACAGGAGCAGGGATGTCTTGCTGCAGTTATACAGGGCCTTGGTGAGAGCACACCTGGAATATTGTGTGCAGTTTTGGTCTCCTTACCTGAGGAAGGATGTTTTTGCTATAGAGGGAGTGCAGCGAAGGTTTACCAGTCTGATTCCTGGAATGCCAGGACTGACGTATGAGAAGAGATTGAGTCGTTTAGGATTATATTCGATGGAGTTCAGGGGATCTCATAGAAATCTATAAAATTCTAACAGGACTAGACAGGGTAGATGCAGGAAGGATATCCCAATGGTGGGGAAGTCCAGAATCAGGGGTCACAGTCTGAGGAGATGGGGTAGACCATTTAGGACTGAGATGAGGAGAAAATTCTTCACCCAGAGAGTGGTGAGCCTGTGGAATTCACTACCACAGAAAGTAGTTGAGGCCAAAACATTGTATGTTTTCAAGCAGGAGTTAGATATAGTTCTTGGGGCGAAAGGGATCAAAGGATATGGAGAGAAAGCGGGAGCAGGCTATTGAGTTGGATGATCAGCCATGATTATAATGAAGGGTGGAGCAGGCTTGAAGGGCTGAATGGCCTACTCCTGCTCCTATTTTCTATGGGCAGAATTTTGTCCTTGATGGGCGGGTGGGCCCCACCGGCTCGGCGGCGGGCGGGCAGCCAATCGCTGCCACCGAAATGGGCCCCACCGCCATTTTAAGTGGGCGGGCCACCTGACGGGAAGCGCTATGCGCTTCCTGTGCTGGGGGAGGAGGGATTCGACAACTGTCAGAGCAGACATCTCCCTGAGACTAAGTGCTGCCTCAGGGAGATCACTGACAGTGCTTAAAATTTTAAAAGTAGAAAATTTAAAAATTATTAACATGTCCCCCTCATGTGATAATGACACATGAGATGGGACATGTTAATAAATATCACAAAAACTTTATTAAACTTTTTAAAAACAGACATGAAACCTCATCCCGTCGGTGGATGAGGTTTCATGTTTTTTCAGAAGCCCGCTGGGGCTCCTGGCCTGCCCGCCAGCCTTAAGGTTGGACGGGCAGGGCCTTTAATTGGTTTAACTGCCCTGTCAATGTCCTCAATTGGCCATTGACAGGTCGGTGGGTGGACAGCTGATCGCGCTGTCCGCCCACCTTCCTGAATATTTAAATAGAGCGGGATTATGTCAGGGGTTTCCCTCGATGTCATCCCGTGTCATTTTCCAGTCGGCGAGCAGGCCCCGCCCCCAGGTCGCTGACAGAGAAATTCTGCCCTATGTTTCTAGGTATACTTCCAAGTTTATATTGCAGGTTTTGAAATTCGTTCCATAATTAATCCACTCTTGTCCAAGTGACTGTTAATTTTGATATAGGGAGGGAAATTCAGGAAACCAGGATGTATAAGTGGTTTGGATTGAAATGAGGAATGAGAAAGACAAGAAGTCACTGGTGAGAGTGGTGTACAGGCCCCCAAATTGTAACTACATGGTAGGATACAGTATAAAAGAGAAAATGGAAGCTTGCCAGAAAGGTACAGCAATAATCATGGGGGATTTTAATCTTAATATAGACTGGAAAAATTAGATGGGCAAAGGTAGACTAAATGAGGAGTTCATTAAATGTTTTTGGGATGGTTTCTTAGAACAGCATGTTCTGGAGCCAACCAGAGAGCAGGTTATATTAGACCTGGTACTGAACAATGAGATAGGATTGATTGGTGAACTAGTGAAGGCTCCATTGGGTACTAGCGATCATAATATGATTGAATTTTACGTTCATTTTGAGGGAGAAACAAATGTGTCCAAAACTCGGATTTTAAACTTAAATAAGGGCAATTATGAGGTCATGAAAGCAGAGCTAGCTAAAGTGAGCTGGCAAATGAGGTTAAGGGATAGTCAATGGAGGTTCAATGGCAGACATTTAAAGGGATGTTTCAGAAGACCATAAAACATAGGAGCAGAAGTAGGCCATTCAGTCCATCGAGTCTGCTCTGCCATTCAATGAGATCATGGCTAATCTGATAATCCTCAACTCCACTTTCCTGCCTTTTCCCAATAACCCTTGATTCCCTTACTGATTAAAAATCTATCTCAGCCTTGAATATACTTAATGACCCAGCCTCTACAGACTTCTGCAGTAAAGAACTCCACAGATTCACTATCCTCAAAGAAGAAATTCCTCCTCACCTCTGTCTTAAATTGGCAACCCCTTACTCTGAGATTATGCTCTCTGGTCCTTGACTCTCCCACAAGGGGAAACAACCTCTCAGCATCTACCCTGTCAAGCCCCATAAGAATCTTTTATGTATCAATATGGTTGCCTCTCATTCTTCTAAACTCCAATGAGTACCGACCCAACCTACTCAACCTCTCCTCATAAGAAAATTACTTGGTTGATCATGGGTATGGAGGGAACCTTCTCTGGACTGCCTCCAATGCCAGTATATCTTTCCTTAGATAAGAGGACCAAAACTGCTCACAGTATTCTAGGTGTGGTCTAACGAGTGCCTTGTATAGTTTTGGCAAGACTTTCCTATTTTTATACTCCATTCCCTTTGAAATAAAGGCCAACATTCCATTTGTCTTCCCTATTACCTGCTGGACTTGTATGTCAGCTTTTTGGTATTCATGCACAAGGTCTCCCAAATCCCTGTGTGCTGCAGCATTCTGCACTCTTTGTCCATTTAAATAATATTCAGCTCCTCTATTCTTCCTGCCGAAGTGCATAACCTCACATTTTCACAAATGTTATTCCATCTGCCAAGTTTTTGCCCAGTCACTTAACCTATCTATACCCCTCTTTAGACTCTTTGTGTCATCCTCACCACCTGTCTTCCCACCTATTTTTGTGTCATCCGCAAACTTGATGATAGTACATTCACTTCCCTCATCGAAGTCATTAATATATATTGTATATACTTGAGGCCCCAGCACTTATCCCTGTGGCACTCACTAGTTCCAGGTTGTCATCCTGAAAATGCTTCCCTTATCACAACTCTGTCTTCTTTTCTTTAGCCAATGCTAATATACTACCCCCAACACCATGGGCACTTATCTTATTAAGTAGCCTTATGTGCAGTACCTTATTGAACACCTTTTAGAAATCCAAATATATTACATCTACTGGTTCCTCTTTATCTATCCTGCTTGTTACCTCCTCAAGGAATTCTAATAAATTTGTCAAGGCACGATTTGCCCTTCATGAAGCCATGCTGACTCTGCTTCATTATATAGAGGACACAAGTAACATCCCGGAAATAGCTGTAAAAGGGAGAGAGGAACTTGGGAGAATTACAATCATCAGGGAAGTGGTATTAAGCAAATTGTTGGGGCTGCAGGATTACAAATTTGCAGGTCTGGACGTACTTCACCCTAAGTCTTGAAAGAAGTGGCTAATGATAGTTGATGCATTGATTTTAATTTTCCAAAATTCTTCAAATTTGGGGAAGGTTCCATTAGGTTGGAAAATAGAAAATGTAACTCCTTTCTTACAAAAGGGAGGGAGACAGCAAGCAGGAAACTACAGGCTAGTAAGTCTAACATCTGTCATAGGGAAAATGTTAGAAGTTATTATTAAAGATGTTATAGCAGGGCACTTAGAAAAATTCAAGGCAATCAACAGGCAGAGTCAACATGTAAAAGGGAAATCATGTTTAACCAGTTTATTGGAGTTCTTTGAAGAAATAACATGTACTGTGAATAAAGGGGAACCAACGGATGTACTGTACTTAGACTTCCAGAAAGCATTTGATAAGGTGCCACATCAAAAGGTTACCGCAGAAAATAAATGGCCATGGTGTAAAAGGTAACATATTGGCAGGGATAGAAGATTGGCTAGCGAACAGGAAGCAGAGAGTTGGTATAAATGGGTCTTTTTCTGGTTGGCAGGATGTGACGGTGTGCCACTGAATTCAGTGCCAGGGCTTCAACTTTTTACAATTTATATAAATGACTTGGATGAAGGGACAGATGATATGATTGCTAACTTTGCAGAGGACACAAAGATAGGTAGGAAAGTAAGTAGTGAAGAGGATGTAAGGAGGCTACAAAGTGATGTCGGTAGGTTAAGTGAGTGGGCAAAGACCTGGCAAATGGAGTATAATGCGGACAAATGTGAAATTATTCATTTTGGCAGGAAGAATAAAAAAGAAAATTATCTAAATAGTGAGAGATTCCAGAGCTCTGAGATTCAGAGGGATCTGGGTGTCCCAGTGCATGAATCACAAAAGACTAGTATGCAGGTACAGCAAGTAATTAGGGAAGCTAATAGAATGTTATAATTTATTGTGAGGGATACTGATTACAAAAGTAGGGAGGTTTTGCTTCAGTTGTATAGGGCACTGGTGAGACCACATCGGGAGTATTGTGTACAGTACTGATCTCATTATTTAAAGAAAGATGTAAATGCATTAGGAGCAGTTCAGAGAAGGTTTACTAGACTAATACCAGGAATGGGTGGGTTGTCTTATGAGGAAAGGCTGGACAGGTTAGGCTTGTACCCACTGAATTTTAAAAGAGTAAGAGATGACTTAACTGAAACCTTTACAATCCTGAGGGGTCTTGACAGAGTGGATGTGGAGAGGATATTTCCTCTTGTAGGTAGATCTAAAACTAGGGGTCACTGTTTAAAATAAGGAGTTGCTCATTTAAGACAGAGATGAGGAGAATTTTTTTCTCTCAGAGGGTTGAGGGTCTTTGGAACTCTCTTCCTCAAAAGACAATGGAAGCAGAGTCTTTGAATATTTTAAGGCAAAGCTAGATAGATTCTTGATTATCAAAGGGGGTGAAATGATATCATGGTAGGCAGAAAAGTGGGGTTGAGGTTACATTCAGAACAGCTATGATCTTATTGAATGGCAGAGCAGGCTCAAGGGGTCAAGTGGCCTATTCCTGCTCCTAATTCATATGTTTGTATGTTTTGTCCCGAATTATCCTTTCTAAAAGCTTTATGACCACCAAGGTCAAACTGACTGATCTTTAGGAGCTGGGTTTATCCTCACACCCTTGTTTGAACAAGTGTGTAACGTTTGAAATTTCCCAGTTCTCTATAACCACCCCAGCATCTACGAAGGATTGGAAGATTGTGGCCAGTACTTCTGCAATTTCTTGGTAAAGAAGGATGCAAGTTGTTCAGTTAGTATTTCAGCTATGCCTATTTCCTTTCTCTTGTCGGTCTTGTGTAGATGATCAGCCTCAGCCATGATCGTATTGAATGATGGAGCAGGCCATATGGTCTACTCCTGCTGCAACATCTTATGCTCTTACGTCTCCTTTTTGGTCTTTAAAATCAACCCCACTCCTCCTCTTACAACTCTTACAAAATTTATATGTCTGCAGAAGACTTTTGGATTCCCTTTTACGTTAGCCACCGGTCTAATCTCATCCTTATTTCCTTTTTCACCTCTTCCTTGACACTTCCATACTCAGCCTGATGCTCATTTGTGTGAATAAGCTGACATCTGTCAATGCACCCTTTTTCTGCTTCATCTCTCTTTCGTCATCCTGGAAACTCCGGCTTTTGTTGTCTTACCTTTCCCTCTCACGGAAATGTACATCATCTGTACCTGAACTATCTCCTCCTTAAAGGCAGCCCATTATCAATTACAGTTTTGCCCAACAACATTTGATGCCAATTTACCAGGGCAGATCTATTCTCAACCTATTGAAATTGGCACTCCTCTAATTAAGTATTTTCACTCCAGATTGCACCTTGCCCTTTTCCATAGATAATCTAAACCTTATAATACAATGATCACCGTTTCCCAAATGCTCCCCTATTGGCACCTTGAGCCACTTGAACCACTTGATTCCCCAGAAACAGATCCAACACCACCTCCTCTTTTGTTCAGCCAGAAATGCATTGCTGAAGAAAATTCTCCTGAACACACTTCAGAAACTCTTCCCCCTCTCTGCACTATAACTATCCCAATTTACATTAGGATAATTGAAGTTCCACATTATTAATAGTTCTTGTGCAACTCCATAGTTTCCCTGAAAATTTGCTCCTCCGTGGCTGATGCAATACACCCAGTAGTGCAATGGTATTGTTCCTCAGCTCTAACAAAATAAATTCTGTCCTTAATCCTCTCAAGGGCATCCTCTTACACCAGCACTAATATTCTCCTTAATGAATACTGACAACCCTCATCCTTTCTTTCCTTCCCCATCTTTCCTGAATACTATGTATTCAAGAATATTTAGTACTCTGTTCTGCCTTTTTTCAAGCCAAGTCCCCATTATCACCACAACTTTCTATTCTCACGTGACTATCAATGCCTGCAGCTTAACAATCCTATTTACCATGCTTCATGCATTTATATACATGCATTGTAAACCTGACACCATGGGATACCTTACCATTTCTTGGTGCTATGAGACTTTACAATTCTTTGCGTGCCTCATTTTTCCCTACAGTAAGTCCCCATTTAACACTGCCCCACTTGATGTTCTTTCGCTTTAATGTCAGTAAGTTAATGCGGCCTATAATCTCATTGAGCGTGGCGAAGTTCATTTTAACATAATTTCCCGCACAATCCAATTGATGCCATTTTGGAGCAACCTCCCCCACTCTCTAACTCTCCGACTTTCTCAGTATGCCCGACTTCTCCCTGTACCGGACCCTCTGACTTGCGAACTCTCCCTGCGCCAACCCACTCTCTTGTCAAACTTCCGTCTCCCTGACTTACCCTCTCACCGTTTCCCTCTCCTGAAGCTGCACTCCTGTTCAAGATCCAGATCCATTCTGATGCCGGAGCTCCAGGGCTGTGAAAGTGCAAGTCCCAATGGTGCAGAAGTGCTGAGCTGGGGCTAGTTTAACCCTTGTTTTTTTTTTTTTTAAAAAAAATGACTGTTGAAGCTGCTCCTCCTGCCTCACTGTTCATCTCCAGAGCCCTTGCTCATAGTGAGGGTTCAGAATAGGGAAGCAGCGTGGAGGTGGTTTGGGAAGCAAGATCAAAGGCGAGCAGGAGGTACCCTAAATACCTTTTCTTTTATATTAAGTTTATTTTAAAAGTTATTTCATTTACCAATGTAGGAATTTAGCCATGTAAAGTATTCCAAAAGGTCCTAAAGAATCTAACTTCAGTTTTAACATGGGAACCAATGGGAACTTATTTTTAAAAATAGTTTATTTGTTCATGGGATGTGGGCGTTGCTGGCTAGACCAGTGTTCATTCTCCATCCCTAATCGCCTTTGAGAAGGTGGTGATGAAAAGCCTTCATGAAGTGCTGCAATCCAGGTATTGTAGGAACACCCACAGTGCTGTCAGGGAGTTCCAGGATTTTGACCCAATGACTGTGAAGGAACAATGATGTAGTTCCAAGTTGGGATGGTGTGTGCCTTGAAGGGGAACTTAAGGTGGGGGTGTTTCCATGCATCTGTGGCCCATGTCCTTCTGGATGGCAGAGGTCACGGGTTTGGAAGATACTGTCGAAGGAGCCTTGGTGAGTTGATGCAGTGTATCTTGTACATGGTACACACTACTGCCAGTGTACATCGATGGTGGTGGGTATGAATATTGAATGTGGTGATAGGATGCCAATCAAGCAGACTGCTCTGTCCTGCATGGTTCTGTTGCAGCTGCACTCACATTATCTATATTCCATCACATTTGGGTCTTATAGATGGTGGACAGGCTTTGGGGAATCAAGAGGCGAGTTATCCACCACAGAATTCCCAGCCTCTGACCTGCTTTTTGTAGCCACAATACTTATATGGTTGGTCCAATGCAGTTTCTTCTGGTCAATGGTAACCCCCAGGGTGTTGATTGAGGATTCAGTAATGGTAATGCCATTGAATGTCACGGGAAGTTGGTTAGATTCTCTCTTGTTGGAGAGGTCATTGCCCAGCATTGTTACTTGCCACTTATTTGTTTCATATGGACATGGACTGCTTCAGTATCTGAGGAGTTGGGAATGTTAAACATTGTGTAATCATCAGTGAACATCCCACTTCACTTTAAGTAGTTTCACTTAAAGTTGTGATTTTCAGGAATGCAACCACAACTTTAAGTGAGGATTTACTTACATCCTAGTTCCCATTTCCTGACCAATTCAGTTTAAACCCTTTCTCACAGCACTGGCAAACTGCCCCATGGGGACACTGGTCCCAGCTCTTGCTCCCTGTTAACCCAGCAGTAGCACTAGAAGCAAATCAATCCTCTCTGAAGTGAAATTACATATTAATCATTGTAAATAATAATATTATAAATAATATAAAAGCTAATATAGATCAGCAGAAATACATACAAGGTAGATAACTGCTACACATTTTAATTTTTACTAAATGCAACAGTTGCTAACACTGAATTCAAAATCTTCTTTCTATATTGTCTTTAGGGTCCTTGAAAGGCAATATTTACATATTTAGACTCATTAAAATCACTGTATGGATTAACAATAAACTACTAGCTAATGGACTGGCTTATACAGGTGAAATTTAATGTGTAATGAACTGCATTTAAATGTTGTGTAACCAGCATCTACTAGCTCTGATGGACATTAAATTAGTAGAATATAGGACTTCCAAGGGAGTGACAGAGTTAAAAACCAGACTGGATGGTCGTTTTAATTTCTTTACTTTTAATGGACGAGCTTCATTACTTTTCTTTTCCAGGTCGCTAACTGAATCACTGCATGGAAACACTGTGTTCCATTTCAGTGATGGGGTGAGCAGGCAAGGGAGTCTTATCCCACCAGCTGACCACAAGGCCAGAGACTGTGGCACGTCAATTATTTTGGCAGAAGAATGAAACAAAGCAGGAGTAAAGCTCAACAAATTTGAAAGTTTAAAGTTTTCGAACACACTCTTCCCCCTCTTTGTTCCAACTCCACATTTCCTGTTTTCAGCCAGTGTGTCTGTATAATAACAGACAGCAGCAGAGTTAACCAGTTTTCCATGGGAAGTGTGGGGAGGAGGAGGGAAGTAGGGGATTGAAAACACCTAAATTCTGATCTCAAGCATTTATGGTCAATTATTACTGTATTATGGCTACAGGATAAACACAACAGACATAATATTAAGTACATACACAGAGGTACAGAAAAAGGACATTAATTCATCACGTTAGCCCCAGCCGAACACACAGCCACATCATAGTTTACCTAGCAGCCTAATCATGTAATCTGGGAAAAGCAAAAAACAATTTGTCAATCAAGCAAAGTTTAAGGAGAATACAGTAAGTAATGAATCCTATTATTCCTAGCTACTCCACATACCTGTAATTGAAAATACCTGTCTTAAGAAAATGTCCAACTCCCTTTAAAAGAGCTGCAGGGAATCCTTCACTATACATTCTTAAGATAAACAGTTGCAAACAGCAATGCCCGTGGATATAAATAATTTTAATACCATTTTACTTCTTGACCTGTTTATTATATATACATGTCCTTTATTTATCCCATTCCTATCCATTTAAAATAACCTACCCAATTGGACAGAGTTTAATACAATAACTTTTAAAATCTCACATTTCCACTAAGCTTAAATTTCTCTAATGAAATTATCCCCACCTCAAGTATATTGTGATAAGTAAAAGCCTTGAACCTCCACCCTTTTCTGCACAATCTCTAGGGTCTTGATATCCCTCATCAATACTCCAAAGCTTTGCACTGCTTAAGTACAGGGATGGGTTCAGAAAGGGAGGACAAGTGAGTGAGTGAGGTGTCAGCGGCAAGCATGAAAGGGGGGGGGGGGGATGGGGTAAGAAAGAGGCAGTGTGTGAGAGAGAACAAGAGAAATGTTCCTCATTGAACAAATAAAGCGCTGGAACACTGGACAATCTCCCCTTTCCAGCCTAGGGAAATACTGAAAACTAATGGGCTAGATTTTGCAGTCAGCTGTGAAGGAATGGCACTTGCCTCAAAGTAAGCTGCTCACAAAGATCAAGTGAGGTCCAAGGCATGGGGTGGAATCTTCTGCTCCTGTCAGCAGTGAGAATCATGGCAGGTGGGAGCACTTAATTTAGCACGAGTTAACGCACCACTAAAAACCCAGATACAAATCATTCAACAAGGTTTAACTTTTTTAAGGGTTTTTACAGGAAGAACAATAGCATAGTCTTTGAAGTTTTCATCAAATCAGAACAGCAATAGAAACTGCATTCTGTAGGGACCTCTACAACATTCCCTATGGAGGAGCATAGACTCAATGACAGCAGCTTCTGGACTTCCACATTATTCTGTACTCCCAAAATTGCTGTCAGTTTCAGTGAAGTAATGACAGCGAATGCTGGCAGTTTCACTGCAAACCTCAGGCCACTGGGTCCCAACTGCTGCCAGAACTAAGGCCAGGGGCTAAAAGCTGCAACTTTTCAGGTCTGTATGGCTAAATGCCACACTAGGAATCAGAATGGCAATCATTATTGTTTGTTCATTGTCCTAAAAGAGCAATTCTATTTCAATAATTGGACATTGCCATGCCATCTTTGCAATACCTCTGACTCTGCTGCTGTAGTCATTTTAAATGGTTAATAACGGTCAACAATTTGTTTGTACCAATACAGCATGCTCCAAAACAATTCTGGGTTACTGGCATTTCTAAACCTTTAGAAGACGACATGTGAGTGAGCAATTGTTAGCTTGAAAGCTGCCAAAGAACATAGTTACATAAAGACCTTGAATTCTAAGTTCAACCCACACATGGCTAGACCAGCCATCTGTAAACCAGACATGTGTAATGGAACACTGTTTACTGCTGATCTACAAAACAGAACTGGAACCATAAAAATCACTTCAATAACCACATTGTTCCAAGGCAGTTTTATGAAACACAAAGCCATCAATGTTTCACAATATTTTGGTTTATAGAGAGATAGGGAAAGTCACAGTGCAGTTGTATTGGTTAGATCATAAGGCATGGATTTTACAACTGTTCTAAGTCATTCAAAACCCTTCTTTCGGTTTGTTTGTAATCTTTATTACTTTAAAAGTTACATTTAAGAGGGACATAAGTTAATGTTTTCAGATACTGCTTCACAAATTTATACCCAAGCAGCTGGCTTGAAAAATAATCCAGAGAAAACAGACTGACAAAAATATGGAGCTGGAGTTTGAGGCATCTGGTCTCCGTGACCCCGTGTAAAAAGTCAGGGTGGGTACCTCCAATGGGCCTTTGGAGCGGCAAAGGGGGTTGCCCCCATGCCCCCACCCTTGCTTGATACCAGCCTGTGCAGCATGCTGTGGGCCTCCTCCCACCGTAGGCAAAATACTAGCAGCGGAAGGATGAGGCCCTGTGTGTGTCCGTTAGGGGTGATGGAAGAGAAGTGGTAATGTCACTGAACTAATAATCCAGAGGCCCAGGCTAATGTTCTGGGGAGATGGGTTCAAATCCCACCACGGCAGCTGGTAGAATTTAAATTCATTAAAAAAAAAATCTGGAATTGAAAGCTGATCTTCGTTTCATGGTGAACGTTACTATTATTGATTGTGTAAAAACCCATCTGGTTTACTAATGTCCTTTAGAGAAGGAAATCTACCGTCCTCACCTGGCCTGGCCTACATGCAACTCTAGACCCACAGCAATTTGGTTGACTCTTAACTGACCTCTTAAATTGTGTGACAAGCCACTCAGTTCAAGGGCAATTAGGGGTGGGCAATAAATGCTGGCCTTGTCAGCAACGCCCATATCCCATTAAAGAATAAAAAATGAACTGGCCACTGAAAGGCCTCAACAGGTCCAAGGATATCGCTGATATCTCCCCCACCCCCGGAAAAATTTCAGATAGGTCGGGGCAGGCAGGTAGGCAGTGGAAAGGTCACCTGCTGGATTTTACATGTCCCCCTGCCTTTGAACCTGCCAGCGGGAGAGCGTAAAATCCAGCCAAAGAGTTGACGGCTGAGGGCATGAGAAAAGATTAATGTGAAGTACATCTGGTTGTCCAACCACAGGCACAAACACATTAATATCCAATGCCTCTGGGGAGAAGGTGCTATTTGGTGCAGTGCTAAACCATTGAGACAGAGACCAGGACTTTCAGTTTTTGTTGCCAGCTGCAGATTTTCAATCTATTCACCAGCAGGTAGAAAACTCTGGCCAAAAGGTTTCAGCTTGAATCTCTGTTCCAAGTTAGTTACTCTTAGCTTGGGATGCTGTAATTAGCTTCACCATCCCTTGGTGAATAAATGGAAGAAGGAAAAAAAGCATGAGAGAAAGAGAGAGGGAGAGCACACACATAGGAGAAAGAAAAATATTTTACATTTCTATCAATTTTACTTATGACATTCAACTCTTCCAATACACAGTATGCAATTTATCTATAATAACATGGTTTATAAATGGACGGGTGGATTTCTACGAGTTATTGACTTTTCTTAAGCAATTCAAGTGGTTTCAAGGAATGACAAGCATTGCCCTCTGTACAACTGATGGTAGTTGTTTTGTTTCCAACATTATGTGTACTTATTTTCTAGCCAAAAATCAGCACATTGCAGCTGGGATATGGTGCTAGTTCTTATTCTTCTGGTAGATTCTTTATTGATTTGTTTGAGTGTGAGGCGGTGGAGAGGGGGACATTTTTGTGTAAACATTTTTCTGATTTAAGGTTGACAGGTTTTATAGTGAACTATTTGACTCGTAAAGCAAATTGCACACTCTAGTATATCACCAAGTGTGCCATAAATGGCCACTAAGAGATATCCTATATGCCACTGAAGAAGCTAGGAAAGTGGGGTGGAATTGTTCTAGTTCCATGCTGCACAGGAGAAGACAGACACCATTTCTGGACAATGCTCTGAAAGTCAGTTAGAAGGATGTTTTCTCACCTTATCAAGCTGAATGTCAAGGAAAAAAAGTGTGGAAAAATAATTGTTTTTTGGAAAGAAACCCTCTTAAGACATGTGGGAAGTATTCCATCAGGCCTCTGACATGTGCCTTGTAGATAGTGGACCGGCTTTGGGGAGTCAGGAGATGAGTTAATCTCTGCAGAATTCCCAGCCTCAGACCTGCTCTTGTAGCCACAATATTTATATGGTTGGTCCAGTTAAGTTTCTGGTCAACAGTAATTCCAGGATGTTCATGTTGGGAGATGGTAATGCTATTGAATGTCAAGGGGAGATAGTTAAATATATTAATTGCCACTCATTCATCAGCCCCAAGGCTGAATCTTGTCCAGGTCTTGCTGTACATGGGCACAGTTGCAATTATCAACTGACATCCCCACTTGTGATCTTATCTTGGAGGGAAAGTCTTTTTTTTTGCAAAAATATACTTTATTCATAAATCTTCAAAAAAATTTCGAACCATTTCAAAATCACCATTACAAAAATACAATCAGGTTCAACTTTTACAACATGAATCACAAGGTGTATCAGTACAAACAATGAATATTACAATCATTGGCAGACATTCATTTTAAGCTGTACAGCCTGAGGGGCTCTTTACAGTTCCCAGCCCCTCAGCGCACTGTGGCAGAAAGTTCTTAGGCAGTGACCCTTCCCCATTGTGCCTTTGTGGCGGCTGCCCCAAGCTTTAGTGCGTCCCTCAGCACGTAGTCCTGGACCTTGGAATGTGCCAGTCTGCAACACTCGGTCGGGGACAACTCTTTGCGCTGGAAAACCAACGAGTTTCGGGCAGACCAAAGAGCGTCTTTCACCGAGTTGATGATCCTCCAGCTGCAGTTGATGTTTGTCTCGGTGTGTGTCCCTGGGAACAGTCCGTAGAGCACAGAGTCCTCTGTCACAGAATTGCTCGGGATGAACCTCGACAGAAACCACTGCATCTCTCTCCAGGCCTTCTTTGCAAAGACACAATCCACAAGGAGGTGAACAACGGTCTCGTCCCCACCACAGCCACCTCGAGGGCAACGTGCAGAGGGGGTGAGACTCCTGGCGTGTAGGAAGGATCTTACAGGGAGGGCCTTTTTCACCGTCAGCCAAGCTACATCTTGGTGCTTGTTGGAAAGTTCTGGAGATGAGGTATTCTGCCAAATGACTTTGTCAGTCTGCTCAGGGAACCATCCCACAGGATCCACCCTCTCCTTTTCCCTCAGGGCCTTTAAGACGTTACGTGCCGAACACTGCCTGTTGGATTTGTGGTCAAAGGTGTTTCTCTGAATAAATTTTCCCACGAGGGACAGGTGGTACGGCACGGTCCAATTACTTGGAGCATTCCGCGGCAGCTTGGCCAGACCCATCCTTCGCGACACCGGTGACAGGTAGAACTTCAGCATGTAGTGACACTTGGTGTTGGCATACTGAGGGTCTACGCACAGCTTGATGCAGCCGCATACAAAGGTGGCCATCAGTATGAGGACGAAGTTGGGCATGTTTTTCCCCCCTTTATCTAGAGGCTTGTACATCGTGCCCCTGCGGACACGATCCATTTTCGACCTCCAGACAAAGTGGAAGATGGCTCGGGTGATCGCCACCACACAGGAGTGTGGAATGGGCCAGACCTGCGCCATGTACAGCAACAGCGAGAGTGCCTCACACCTGATGACCAGGTTCTTACCCGCAATGGAGAGGGAGCGTCGCTCCCACATGCCCAGTTTCCTTTTCACCATAGACACTCGCTCCTTCCAGTTTCTAACGCGTGCTCTGGTCCCTCCGAACCACATCCCCAGCATCTTCAGGCCATCAGCCCTGACAGTGAAGGGGACAAAGGATCGGTCAGCCCAGTTCCCAAAGAACATGGCCTCACTCTTCCCACGATTTACCTTGGCTCCCGAAGCCAGTTCGAACTGGTCGCAGATGTGGATAAGTCTGTGCACCGACAGCGGATCCGAGCAGAAAACGGCGACATCGTCCATGTACAGGGAGACTTTGGAGGGAAAGTCTTTGACTAAACAGCTAAAGACGGCTGCATCTAGGACACTACCCTGCAGCAATGACTGGGCTGAGATGATTGGTCCCCAACAACCATCTTTCTCGTGCTGGTAGAGAATTTTCCTCATGATTCCTGTTGACTTCTATTTTGATGGGTCCCTTAATGCAACACTTGGTCAGTGTTGGGGGAATAAGATTGCAAAATTGGTTTTACCTCCATGACCCTTCCAGGGAAAGATTTAAAAAATCTGCTAATGAGATTAATTATTTTCTACCATGCAAATTAAAGCTGAGACTTGTAATTTTAACTTGATACATTTCCAAAATTTTCTATTTGTGAACTCACCTATTATTGCAAAAAGTTAAACCCCCTTTAAAAATAGCTACATTGCAAAGAACAGAACATTCTTTGGTAAGGTTAAACATCCTTATACAAAAATAAAAATAGCTGGAAAAGGTCTGACAGCATCTTCGGAGAGGAATACATTTAAGGTTTCGAGTCTGTATGACTCTTCATCAGAACATCCTTATGTTGACTACATTCCTTCATTGATTTGAATATTAAGTTCAAATACAGTATTTATGTAGGATCACAGTCAGTACTCAAATAATTGCACAATCAAATCCATTATGATATACTCTATGATCCAGTCGGAGGCCTATCTAACCATAGTAGAATCTATGTTCTACTTCTTCCCCTCTGTTAACCCTGTGGGACTCTGCCAGTGGATCAGTTATCATCATCCCTCATTGCATCTTGTCTAGAAAGTTGGTTCATTCATGAACAAGATCTTTGCCATTATGAGTTTATTATGGATGATTGCATCAACATCATGGTCTTGACAGAAACCAGGCTGAGGGATGATACCTTCCTTCTAAATGAAGCCTCTTTGCCTGGCTATACACAAGAAATAGGAGGAGTAGACCATATAGCTCATCAAGCCTGCTCTGCCATTCAATGCTTTCATCGCTGATCTTGGGCTTCAATTCCATTTTCCCGCCCGCTCACAATAGCCCTTAATTCTCTGTGAGACCAAAAATCTGTCTATCCCAGCCTTAAATGTATTCAATAATGGAGCATCCACAGCCCTCTGGGATAGAGAATTCCAAAGGTTCACAATGCTCTTAGTGAAGTAATTTCTACTCATCTCAGTCCTAAATGATTGGTCCCTTATCCTGAGACCGTGCCTGAGTTTTAGTCTCCCCAACCAGCAGAAACAATCTCTCAGTGTCTACCCTATCAAACCCCCTCAGAATTTTATAGGTTTCAATAAGACTGTCTCATTCTTCTAAACTCTAGAGAATGTAAGCCCAATTTACTTAGTCTTTCATCACAGGACAACCCCCTCATTCCACAGGCCAATCTAGTGAACCTTCGCTATACTGCCTCCAACGCAAATATATTCTTTCTTAAATGTGAAGACCAAAACTGCACACAGTATTCCAGATGTGGCCTCACCAAAACCCTGTACAACTGTAACAATAGTTTATTATTCTTGTACTCGAATCCCCTTGCAATAAAGGCCAACATGTCATTTGCCTTCCTAATTGCTTGCTGCACCTGCAGGCTAACTTTCTGCATCCCTGTACAACCACACTCAAGTCTCTTTGAGCATCAACATTTACAAGTTTCACCCATTTTAAAAAATATTCTGCTTTTCTATTCTTATGACCAAAATGAATAACTTCAAACTTTCCTACATTTTACTCCATCTGCCATCTTGTTGCCCACTCACTTAACCTGCCAATATCTCTTTGCAGCCTTTGTATCCTCCCCACAACTTACCTTCCCACCTAGCTTATTATCATAAGGAAATTTTGATACATTACTCTGTCTCTTCACCTAAGTCATTAATATAGATTGCAAATAGCTGAAGCCCCAGCATTGATCCTTGCAGCACTCCACTATTCACTGCCTGCCAAATTGAAAAAGCCCCATTCATGCCCACTCTGCTTTCTATCCATTAACCAATCCTTTACCCATGCTAAAATACTACCCCTAATTTCATGAGCCCTTATCTTGCTTATGAACCTTTTATGTGGCACCTTATCAAATGCTTTTTGGAAATCCAGGTAAACTATATCTGCTGGTTCCCCTTTATCTATCCTGCTAATTCCAGCCTCAAAAAACTCTGAAGAAATTTCTTAAACAGGATATTCTCTTAGTAAAACCTTCCATTACATATCCTGTGCTCTCATCACCAAATCAACCTTGGTCTGTCTCCTTATTTCTCTGGCACTTTCTTGTCCTTTGAGCATCACACCACATTTCAGCCCCACCCCCACCCCCAACCCTCATTTAAAATCCTGGTTCTCTACCACACACCAAAGTACCGTGCTAATTTTCTCAGAGTTGTTTTCACTAATTTCCTCCTTCAGCTTCTGCATCAAGGTAGTTCTCATCCTCAGTGTTTTTCTTAAACCTCCGTTCAATTTCATCACGCTTTCTTTCCCGAAATCACTGCCCCACATTCCCCTAATCTCTCCCTGCATGCAAACTTCCCAACCCATATTCACGGCCACCCTTTAATCTTTCTATTGCATGTGGCTTCACTACTCCAATTGTATCAATCACAGATAGGACCATCCATGGTCATTTCCTTGTATTATTCTTCACCCAACCCTATTTCCTTGTGTGTTTGTCCCTAGAAAAAAAAAACTTCTCTCCCAATTCACTTACAAATGCAATTTCAAAATCCCAAATGTCTAGTCCAAGCATGGCCAAACTGTGGCTTGCAGCTCTTTGACACAAAGTGGGTTTTGTGGGGAAATATTGGTTGAACATCTTTTTGTGTCTCAATTCAATAAAAACTGTGTTACAAAACCCAAACTTACCTACTGGTAGGTGCAGAGGTTAGGAACTCCAAGTCCTGTCAGTCTTTGGACTTCCCGCTCATGTACAAGCCAAGAACGGGCTGTACATGTGCACTTTGGCAACTTCATGCCATGGACAGGCTCTATGCGCATAGGGTACAAAGAAAGGTGTGAAAACTCAGGTCAGGTGACCAGGTGCAAAGCGCCATAGTCAGGAACTGTCCCTTGGAAGGGGACAAGGGAGAGGCCCCAAGAAGTGTTGCAGAGGCAGTACAAGGGACAAGGAACAGTAACAGGTCCCAGTTAAGAAAAGGAGAAAAAGTCTCCAATTAAAGAAAGCGTTGCGGGGAGCAGACTTTAAGTGAAATAGACTCAGGAGAAACCCTGGTAATCGAAGAGGGCCTAGGAGAAGCCCTGAGGATCCAAGAAGGCAGCCCAAGGTTGGTGATGTCATGCTGCGGGCTGCTGGGTCATAGATACCCCTTTGGAACAGTGGTGTTTTTCTTGAAATGGCCTGAACTGAAATTGTGCTTGTAATTTGATGCTCGAGTGTACTTGGCAATCCAGGGAAAAGAGTCTCAGAAGATGAGACTGAAACCCTGCGAAGTGGGCCATTGTTGAAGCTGTCCAAGTTGGAGTGACTTTTGGAGAAAATTCCAAGGCAGGATCTTTGAAGGTGGAGATTAGAAATCCTTGCGACACACTCAGAATACAAGTTGCATTTACAGTTCATAAATCTAAATCTATTTAAATGCAACTTATGTTCAAGTGTTTAAACTTGTGAATGAAAATGGCTGTCAAATTGTAAGAAACAAAATTATGAAAATGAAAACAGAAATTTTTAGCCAGAATGGGAGGAAGATTTTGTATTCACCATTAAAGGCAGGAAACCTATCTGCAACACATCACTCACTCACTACAAGGTCAGTAACTTGAAATGCCACTACGAAACAAAACAAAAAACTTTTCGTCTGAGTATCCTCCTAAATCAGAATCACAGAAAAACAAGTTAACTGAGTTCAAATCATCCCTAAATAACCAGCAAACACTACTTTCAACATTCAGAAAGGAAGCTGACACAACGATTGACCAAAGTTAGTTTTGTTATGTCATGGAGTATTACTTGTGCTAAACTTCCATAACTCTGATGGAGAATTTGTTAAGAAGAATATTGAAGTTGTTGCAGTTTTAGATCCAAATAACACTACTTCAGTGACTAATAAACGCACATTCCAATTTAACACCACACTGCAGAGACACATATCCCAGATCAGTGCTGATGTTGCAAACGAGGTACAAAACGATCTGAAGAATTCTCCAGCACATGGCTTAGCTCTTGGTGACTCCACAGACATACAAGACAACCAACAACTGGCTATATTTGTTTGTTATGTTTTCTTGGATGTAATTGTGAAAGAAGAAATGTTGGACTTAGTGGCGCTAAAAGAAACAACTTGTGGTGTTGACATAATAAACGCACTTGATGGAGCATTGACAAATGCTGATGTGCCACAGAATGAACTCGTCAGTGTTGCAATTGATGGAGCACCTGCAATGGTGGGGAAAAACATAGCATTCTTGAGAAATGATCCCAAATTTTTGGAGTTTCTCCATATTCCATTGCATCATTCACTGTGAACATCCAGCAGCCGGATACTTCAAATATGAAAACGGTCCTTGAAATTGTTAATTTTATCCGCTCAAATGGGAAGACTCACTGAAGACAAGCCAGATGGCATCTCTTTCTACTGCATTGTGAGGTGGTTGCCAACCAGCAATGAATGACCTGAATAGGTTCATGGAGCTGTTGGAGCATATCATTCCTTTTTTCAAGAAAAGAAATGTCCTATCCACAGCTGGAAGATGGTGAATGGATGCAGGAGCTGATGTTTCTTACTAATATTATGAAACTTCTACAAACTTTCAACTTGGCATTCCAGGAGAAGGATAAGATTATTTCTGACCTTACTCGGATGGTTTTCAGCCTCCAGAATAAAGCAAGACTTTTGCAAAGAGACATACTGTCAAGAAATTTCAACCACTTTCCCCATCTGAAAAGAAGGATAAACACATTGCCTGACATTGAAGTGAAAGATCACAAACTCAAAGACGACAGAGATAAATTACAAGGACTGCTTGATAATTTTCGAGCAAGGTCTGATGACTTGCAGAAATTGTGGTCCTGCTTTGCCTTTCGTGTAAACCCATTCATGGTTAATGTGGGCAATGATGGTTGTCTGATTCTTGAACCTCTGGTTACAGAAATATCTGCTATAGAAATGGAACAATTGAACTTTGAGGAGGACAAGGGTCTAAAGATGATACATAAATGCAATCTACAATTGAGTTCTGGAAGCAAGTGCTAGAAACAAAATATCCTCAACTTAAGAAAACTGTGTGACTCATTTCAATTTTTGGGACAACATGCTGCTGTGAATTGCTGTACTCCATAATTAAGTTTGTTCAGTCAAAAATCATGCAGTCCTTACCAATCAACACCTGACTGAGCTCCTTCGTACAGCCTTGACAACATATCAGCCAGGTTTTCAAAAACTTACAGTCAGGATGGGGACCCACAAGACCTCTACTAGCAGTAATTAGCCTGTGTAAAGTTCGTTCATGTCCTGCAGCTCTCGAAAATCTGAAGATGATCGTATGTAGCTCTTTGGTTCAGTTAAGTTTGGCCACCCCTGGTCTAGCCTCTGGCCCTCTGTTCACCATGACATTTCTGTAGCTACCAATCTGCTTAGCTACAGCCTCATTAGTTCCCATTAAAATCATTACTGTATCGCTCATCCTGGCATTCTCCCAGTAGACCCTCATTTCTGCTGTCTTAAGCCCAAGAAATGCAGATTTGAATGGATATGAGCAATTGGTTCAGCTCATCACCTCCAGATCTGGCTGGATCACAAAGTACTATTTGGTTCTAAGCTCTTGTCTGTCAATAATACTGCTCACTACTCCAGGATCATCATAGAATGTAATGGAAATACCCGACTTCGGTTCTCTATTGCAAATTGTTGTCTTCAGCCTTTCTCCCTTGTCTCTTCCACCTTCAGCTTGAACAGCAAGTGTTAGAAGCTCAGTCTTCTTTGTCACTAAAATTGAGGCCAATCAATCAACTTCCACTTTCCTTCCCTAACTCATCAGGTCAAAGTTCCTCTAAGGTGTCACCCCTAGCCCTAGTCCTGAACTTGTTATCTCTAGTTTCTCTATCTCCCATGTCCTTTCCATGCTCACCTTGATCACGAGACCCACCTTTTGCTCTCTTTCGACCCTATTCTCACTAAATTGCTGGCCACTCAGCTTTTCTTCCTAGTTCCTACATTAGCTGATATTGTGAACAGTTGTCTCTGCTTAGGAAGGAGTTCTCATCCCTCTCTTCAAAAAAAATCAACTCTTGGCCCTTCCACCTTTGCAGCTACTGCACCATCAGCAACCATCCTTTCCTCCCAAAGTGTTGGTGACATCCCAAATCCATACTCATCTTTCATGGAACTCCATGCCCTCTTCTCAGTACCGAAACAGCTCTCAAAGTCACAAATGACATCCTATGCAGGTGTGATTAAGATAAATTATCCCCTAACGCCCTTCTTGACCAGCCTGCAGCCTCTGACATGGCTGACCATACCAACCTCCTCCAACTGCTCTCCACCATTGTTCAGCTGGGTGGGACCGGTCTAACCTGGTACCACTCTTATCTAATTGTAGCCAGATAATTGCCTGAAATGGCATCTCCTCCTGCTCCTGCACTATTACCTCTGATGCCTCTGAAGGATCCATTATTGGGCCCCTATTTCTCACCTACATGCTACTCCTCAGCAACATCATCTGAAAACATTGTCAGGTTCCACATGTACGCTGACAACAGCCAGCACTACCTCATTACCACCTTCCTTGACTGCTCCAATGCCTCTAAATTGTCAGACTTCAGTACTGGATTCAGAAGTTTCCTCCAACTAAATATTGGGAAGAAAGAAGCCATTGTCTTTGGATCCTTGGCAACTGCCCCCTCTTGGACGACCAATGAAGCTGAAGCAGATTGTCCGCGGCCTTGGTGTAACATTTGATGCCGGGATAAGCTGTCGACCCTCATTTATCCATCACCTTCTAATCTTGACTATTCCAACACATTCCTGACCAGCCTCCCGTGTTCTACCCTTTTTAAAGTCAATACCACTCTAAAGTTTGCTACCCAGTCCTATTCACCCAGCATTATCTGCTTGCTGACCTAGAATGATTGTCAGTTAAGCAACATCTTTATTTCAAAATTCTCATCCTCGTTTTCAGATACCACTATGGCCTCGCCCTCTTGCCATTTCTGCAACCTCCTCCAGTCTCACAACCTTTTAAGATATCTATGCTCCTCTATTTATGGCCTCTTAATCATCCCCAATTTTAAATCATTCCACCAATGATGGCTGTCTTCAGAGTTGGCTGAGGCTGATGCTCTGGAATTCCAACTCCCAAACCTCTCCATCTCTATCTCACTATCCTCCTTTTGGTGCTCCTTAAAATCTACCTCTTTCACCATTGCCCTAATATCATTTTAGGTGGCTTAGTGTCATATTTTGTTCTATAATGTCCCTGTGAAGCACCTTGTTATGTTAAAAGTGCTACAAAAGTACAAGTTGTTGTTCAGTCTTACCATAATTAAATACAATACGTACTCTGCCGAATTTATAACATGCTTTTCGCTCTTTTTAGATTATCGAATTATAACTTCCTATAATTATACACTAGCAAAGCTTAATGAATAATATAAGTGGTCACACACACTAAACAGGCATAGCTATGGGGTTTTTTTTTTGTAAGCTGTTACTATGCTCTAGAATGTAGTCCTCACAAGTAACAGCACTTAAATTACATGAGCATTCTTTAAACAGTCATTCTAACATGCATCCGCCTTACAAGACATAAGTCATAAAAAACTCAGTTCTGCTGAAGGGTCATGAGGACTCGAAATGTCAACTCTTTTCTTCTCCGCCGATGCTGCCAGACCTGCTGAGTTTTTCCAGGTAATTCTGTTTTTGTTTTGAATTTCCAGCATCCGCAGTTTTTTGTTTTTATAAGTCATAAAAATATATTCTGGCATTAGGTACTTTTTCTAAGTGTATGCAACAATTACCATTTTAGTTTAATTCTTAACAAAAAGATTTTTTAAAAAACTTCTTTTCCTTAATGCTCTTGTGCAATGAAATGGTCGTAGCAGGCTTATTAACAGCACATAGAGGTGATAGCTGAAACAACGCGTAAAGAAATTATATAATGCCTGAAATCGCTCTTGGAATGTTCCACACTGACAAGATGATGAAGTAAATGATCACCATCACACAAAAGTGAAGGCTCTAAAGGGTTCAATAAAAGATTTAAATCTAGAATTTTTTCCATGTGAAGGAATGCTGCACCCTTGTCCCATCTTTGGAAAGATAGTACCAACTACCCAAAAGGAAAATAATTATTCGACTGAAGATTTTCGTGTTACCATACACCAACATAAATATAACAGGTAACATGTAAGAAAAAGGAGAAAAACACAGAATTCTACTCTCAACTCCTGATAGACTGAAACCTGCTCAGCACTCAGAGCCCACTGGATCACTTGTAAATATATCAGGGTTTGTACACCTGAATTTGTAAAATTTAAAGTCTCAGGAAAGGTTATCATGCATTGCTACTATTTTAAAAAGGGCTTAGGGTGTTAGGTGTGAACAAATAACAGCTGAAGAGCAACCACATTTTCAGAATAGTCCTTGATTGACCTCAAAATAGACCATATGAGCAACAGTTTAATTATTTTTGGGATGAGGTTGTTCATGGTCAAAAAATGTTATAATGTAGAAACCCTGGAGCAACAAAATCCATGTGACCTACAAGTTACTCCCTCCAGCAACCCATGGAAAAAGTAGTCCATTAAGGATGCTCTCAAACTTGCAAATATACAAAATCTCCAAAACCAGCAGTTTTGCTCAAACTTCTGAGTAACATAAAAATATTTATTCTTCCAACGTTATTTGAGATGGGATTCATTCCACAGCATCTTAATTTTTATTCAAAGGGGAATGGGTTCTGCAAGTATAAATACATACAAATAGTAGTACAGCATTATGGAAAGTAAGTGGATTAGAACTCAACCATTATGGAATTGCAGCTTGAAAATAGAATCAATCAATAAATGTGATGATTTATAAAGGACAGCAAACATTGCACATCATTTAAGACTTCTTTAATTAATCTAGTGGCATAACAGTAGCAGTCCAAAACCCTGCAGTCAACTGTCCCAAATAAATGCTGTCCATCTTCCAAACTGTTTTCTTTCCTTCACATAATTCCTTTAATGAAAGAGCAATGGATTGAAAGACAAAATTTTTTGTTTTCTGAATATTGTCCTACAAATGGGAATGCAGATGACATCTTGTTTGCAGACTAAAAATATGTAACAGCATTGCTATTGAAACCTAGCAGACACTTAAGAGAACAGCAGGGAAAAACAGAAAATGAGAGCCCAGGCAGATGCAGACCAGGAATGAAGTTGGACCAGCATTTTGATGTGCATCTGGAAGGCCATTATGTTGGCAACATTAATCTAACTAGATTACAGTTAGAAAGAGATGCTGTCACGCTCAGAGATATGCCCACAGGGCAAACAAAACTATCTCTTGTAGCACCACATGACTTTCTTCGCTCTTTAAAAGGTTATTTTGCTCCATAAACTTTTCTGTAGTTTTCAGATATACTGCAGGATTTTTCAACCCAGGATGTCAGAGGCACAGATACTCCTTTGAAACTTTTCTATTATAAATAGGCGAATACCAATATTTCACAGAATTATTGTAAAATGGAGCTGTATTTTTTTTATATTTGAAAAGCAGGGAGGAAAGTTAGCAGCACTATATTAGAGACCACGCACCAATGCTTGTGGAAGGGATGCAGTGTGCCATATCGGAGGCCGGAAGTTTACTTTTGAGAAAAAGGGGCAATATACTGAATCATCTCAAATTTGGAGGAACAAAGGCAATGTGCCACATTTTTAGAGATGGAAAGCATTGTTTTACAGAATCATAGAACGGTTACAGGACAGAAGGAAGCCATTTGGCTGATCAATTCCACGCTGGTTCTCTGCAAAAGCAATTTAGTTAGTCCCACCTCATAGTCCTGCAAATATTTTTCCTTCAGGTGCTAATCTAATTCTAAACCCCATGATTGATTCTGCCACCCCCACCCTTCCAGGAAGTACATTCCAGTTCGTAATCACTTACTAGGTAAAAAACATTTTTTTCTCATGTCACCGTTGGTTCTCTTCTAATCACCTTTCGAACCTTTTGCCAATGGGAAAAGTTTTTCTCGATTACTCTGTCTAGACCCCCCAATTATCTTGGTCCTCTTGAAGTCTATCATTATCCTCCTCACAATTCACAATACTTCCAAGTTTTGTGTCAGCTGCAAATTTTGATATTGGATCACAGGGCATAAGTTAAGTATTTAATATATACGAAGGAAGGCAGAGGCACTGGGAAATACCTTCCTCCTGCCTAAAATACCAAAAAACTGTTTCCAGTATCTGTTTCCTGTCACTTATCCAACTTTTGTATCCATGCTGCCATGGTCCCTTTTATTCCATGGGCTTCAACGTTGCTGGTTTGTCTATTATATGGCACTTTATCAAATGTCTTTTGGAAGTCTATTTACACCACCACATCAACCACGATATCATCATCATCAACCCTCTATTACCTCATCAAAAAACTCAATCAAGTTAGTTGGGCACAATTTGCCTTTAACAAATCCATGCTAATTTTTCTTAATTAATCTACCCTTGTCCAATTGATTTGTCCCTGATTATTTTTTCTAAAATCGTTTCCATCACTAAGCTTAAACTGACTGGCATGTATTTTCTGGCTTTATCATAACACCTTTTTTTTTAAACAAGGGTGTAACACAGGGGTCAAAATATTTTTTTTTGAAGGCAGGCTCTTAAGAAAAAAAAATTGCTTAGCTTAATTTTGTCAAGGGCTACATATTGATTTTCAGGGGCTAAATTTTAGTTTTCAGTTTTGGCTTCTTTTCTCATTTTCATTATCCGATGTGACTCCATTTTAACACACAGAAATGCACTGAGTAATTATCACTACTCCCTCCCACATACATCTTTATGCCTCCTCTTTCCTTTCCCAAGTCTGGGCTGATTGTTGTTGCTCATATTTTAATTTCATAGTGAGCTGCTGATGGCTCTCTCTCTCTGGTTTGTTGCCAGGGTCTTTTAGGCTACAAGAAATGAAATTAACATCAGTCATCAATCAAAGTGCTACTTCTCCCTATGGGAAGTGGAGAGAGAGCACACACCACTCAATTTTAAATATGTGTGTGTTTATAGGTGAGGTGCTCTCACTTTTGCCAGGATTGCCAGCAAAGTACCAACCATAAATAAGTCAGGATTTTGGATGCGCCGAACTGCTAGCTACAATTCTTTTAGCTGGACCGGTACTCTCAGTTTCACTCTCCACTTTTGATGCAACTCTTTTAAAGTTTAAAAAAAAATCACTGCCCGACAGCAAACAGACACCTCTGATCAAACATATTTATAGGTTAGCACTTCCTTGGCAATCCTAGAGCGAGAGGGTGAGTGTGTGCGAGGGGCAGAGGGCGCATGCCAGAGAGAGAACATGAGAGCGCAAGAGTGAACCATTAGCAGCTCAAGACAAAATGAAAATAACACAAGCAACAAACAGGCTTGGGGAGGGAGGGAGAAGGGCAATACATAAAGATGCATAAACAGCGCCACAGTACAGCCACCTGATTGTGAGTGCAAAGATTGCCAGAGAGAATCCAACATTGGATATATTAGATTGGATACAAAGCACAAGGAGCAGCAAAATAGCGAAGTTTGAAGCAGCCACTTATCTTCCTGCATCGTTTCAGTGGGACAAGGGCTGTTGCAGCCAAGGCCCAGGCTCAATGTTGTAAATGGAGTTTCTTGTTGCTGTTTAGACTGGGCAACCAAAGCTCCAGTGCTGAAAGACTGGCTTTAAAAAAAATCGGGACTGTCAGCCTGACAGTTCAGGTTTTTTTTAAAAAAAGAGCCTGTCTTTCAGGTCAGTTGCTGTGCTGCTGTTTCCAACCTTTGGGCAGCTTTGTGGTTCCCATTTTCTTTGAAAAGCCCTCCAGAAAACCACAAAGCTGTCCAAAGGTCAGCAGCAGCACGCAACAAATGAGTGTTTTTGGCTGAAAAATGATGTGAAATCTCTAAATATTTTAGATCCAATTGGATGATGAGTGTGTGGAGCGGGGGCATTGGGGGATGTCTGTGGGCAAGGGGGTGGTGGTTTTGGAGTCGCTTTTAAGGTTTAGTATCACAAAATTAAATACTGTACACACCTCAAAATTCTCTTTTGAATTTAAACCAGCATTTAAGTAGTCTAAATTTTCATTATGCCCTAAAGTAGACACAATTCTGATGACATGCTGTGTTGATGTACCACAGGCTTGAGAATCTTGGGCCTTATCAAAATAAATGTAAGAAACTGAAAACCGGTACTGATGCAAAGGAGGGGATTGGCCCATTTTATTACTCTGGCAAAGTCTGGGAATGAAATCCCTATTTGTCACTAAGAGATTGCTTAAAGAAAGGTTTTACACCTCTTTTCTATATCCGGGTTCGCATTCACCCCCTTCCCCAATCCTGTTTAAAATATAGCCAAACATGTCACACTTTGGGACTATTTCTCTGGGGTGTGGGGGGGGTGGTGTTGTGGTGTGTGAGAGGATTCCCGATTGTCCACTGCAACTTTGGCAAAAAAAACACCCCACCAAAATCCATGAGAAACAGCATAAAGGGCTTTTACCTTAAAGGGTCTTTATAGAAACCCAATTCTATGACTTCCATGTTTCTAGAAATGATTTCTCTCAGGATATTCCTGGCACACACTTTTTTTGCTGTTGGCGTTTCTTATTTGTTAATTTTTCCACTTAATTTGCCTCTTTCTCTCAAGCAACAATTTAAAAAAATACTATATGTACAAATGTCTCACACCTCAAAGAACATTTTTAGGAAAATACTATTTACACAGTTATTTAGTACAAACGTGATGCAACATCATATGGAACCTGTGGATAGGCTGTAAATTCAGCATACAACATATCTTGGCTTAAAAATCCAATTCTTAAGTTAAGATCACGCTGAATTTTTGTACAATGTATGATAGTTCTCAGAAAAATTTAGATCAACAATTCAATCTACATTTTTTCCCGAGCTGCTGGTATATATCTGATTGACAAATCCTGTAGATAGTGTCATTCGCATAAAAGGGGCAGATGCCATTTATGGCATATTGTGGATTGGTGCCAGACAAGTCAGAATGACCATACTGCATTAGCTACAGAGTTGAATTGTTTTGTAAATGTAGTGGTTTCATTGTAGCCACTTTCCTAACATCAGACGATTGCTCAGTGATTAATTATCCTTACAGAATCAGCATTGGGCCTCCAGTTTCACCACTGCTACAGTCATTCTGCCTACAGGATGTAGAAGTAATGATAGAAAGACCAAAACCTACATTTTTATAGCACTGTCAAGATGTCCCAAGCTTTACAGCCAATTTCGTACTTTTGAGTTGTAGTCACTGGCATAATGTAAGCAATGTTATCAAATGGCAGAGCAGGCTCAAGGGGCGGAATGGCCTACTCTTAATACATATGTCCTTTTTATTAATTCTGGATGGATGAGATGAACTGAGCCAGCCTTTGTCATCCATAATTATCTTCGAACAGAGGGTGGAATCATGGCTGGAGTTCTGTTTATTTTGTTGCTAATGGAGGTTTACTGTGAGCAGGCTTTGTGGGGTGAAATTTACAGGACTGGAGTGTGTAATGGACTCAGTGAATCAGTAACCTGTTTTACACTGCAGATGATTCTTAAGGGTCTTTTGAATTGACTTCAATCTTGCTGTTTTGTCTATTTACCTATTATCCCACTCTATCTTGGCACTTCTGAGTTTTTTGAGGTATTGAAATATTGTGATAAAGTTGTCTTGCATTGTAGATATTGTAAATATATTGCAATGAGAAGCAGCAACCAGCAGTTGTCAGACTTGATCAAGAAAACACAGAAACATTTGTGAGCCATTTAGTCTTTGTCCTTTGGCCTCTTAAAAGTTGTGTCGCACAGACACCTCAGAGGGTTCCAATGCTTCTCATCGACAGTGAAGACCTAAGCTGTTCAAACATTCCACTTGTTGCTCAGGAGTCATTTGCTCTTTCTATCCTATGAGATTACTGATAAAATAGAGCCTAGTTACACCCCTTGTATGAAATAATTATATTTAATAATATTATGCACCTAGAAAGTCTTCCATTCGTAGAAGTAGAAAAGATCTTGTGTAGCTTATCTGGGTTGTAAATATTGAATCTTTCCCCCAAATATGAATTTGCTGTAACCTGAGCAAATGGTGCAATATGCAGAACATGTCAATGAAGGCTGAGGCAGTCACTGAAATCAGTGTTATCATGTGCACAGTAATATAAGAAACTAATGGAATATTTTCCTATCAAATTAACAATATTAAATTTGTACTCTAGTTTATTTAATAATTCCAGTGGGATCACCTATAGGGTGCACAAACTAAAACTGCATTACATCATAGAACCATAAAAAAGTTACAGCGCAGAAAGAAGCCATTCAGCCAATCATGTCTGCACCAGCCAAAAAGAGAGAACCAAAGAAACTAAACACTAATTTTTAATCCTACTTTCCAGCACTTGGTCCATAACCTTGCAGGTTACAGCACTTCAGGTGCAGATCCAGGTACCTTTTAATGAGCTGAGCGTTTCAGCCTCATCCACCAATTTAAGCAGTGAATTCCAGATGTCCACCAGCCTCTGGGTGAAAAAGCTTTTTTTGATGTCCCCTCCAATCCTTCTACCAATCACCTTAAATCTATGCCCCTCAGCTAGGGGGAACAAGTCTTTCCTGGCTATCCTATCAAGGCATCTCAATTTTGTACACATCAATTAGATCACTCCTCGGCCTCCTCTGTTCTAAGGAAAACAAGCTCAGGCTATCCAATCCTTCCTCATAGCTGCAATTTTCCAGCCCTGGCAATATTCTGTACCCTCTCTAGAGCAATTATGTCCTTCCTGTAATATGGTGACCCAAAATTCCAGCTGTGGCCCAACCAGTGTTTTATACAGTTCCATCATTACATCCTTGCTTTTGTATTCAATACCTTATCCAATAAAGGAAAACATTCCATGTGCTTTACCACCTTATCCATCTGTTCTGCCACCTTCAGAGACTTGTGGACATGCAGTCCAAGGTCTCTCACTCTCTGAACCCCCCTCAATATCCTCTCATTTATTGAGTATTCCCTTGTTTGTTTGTCCTCCCCAAAAGCATTATTTCACACTTCTCTGGATTGAATTCCATTTGCCACTTTTCTGCCCACTCAACCAAGCCACTTTCTGGAGACAACAGCTATCCTTTTCACTATCAATTATACAGCCAATCTTTGTGTCACCTGCAAATTTCCCAATCATGCCTCCAACAGTTAAGTCTAAACCATTAATATATATGAAAAACAGCAAGGGCCCCAAAGCCCTGAAGAACTCCACTGGACACCACTTTGCATTCACAAAAACATCATTTGACCATTACCCTTTGTTTCCTGTCACTCAGTCAATTTTGGATCCAACTCGCCACCTTCCCCAGTATCCCGTGGGATCTCACTTTTTCTGACCAATCTGCCATGTGGGACCTTCTCAAATGCCTTACTAAAATTCATGTAGACAACATCAACTGCACCTCCCTCATCAATCCTCCTTGTTGCTTCCTCAAAAAATTCTATTAAGTTAGTAAGAAATTCTTTCCCTAACCAAACTATGCTGACTGTCCCTGATCAATCCATGCGTAAGTGACTGCTTATCCTGTGTCTCAGAATTGATTCCAATAATTTGCCTACCACTGAAATCAGACTGACCAGCCTGTAATTTTCTGACCTATCCCTTGCACCCTTTTTAATATTGGTACAATGTTCGTAGGCCTCGCCTGTATCGAATGAAGATTGGAAAATGATCCCCAGAGCAACCGCTATTTCCTCCCTGCCTTCCTTTAAGGACCTGAGATACAAACCATCCGGTCCTGGTGATTTATCCATTTTCAAGGATGCCAGTCCCTCCAGTACCCTCTCTCATTATGCTTATTGTATCTAATATTTCACACTCTTCCTCAGCTAGAATGTCTGCATCGTACCTCTCCTTAATGAAGACAGAGACAAAATACTCATTGTCCACATCTTCAGCATATTAACACACAAGTTGCCATGTGCATCTCTGACAGGACCTACCCTTCCCTTAGTTATTCTCATGCTCTTAATGTACTGGTAAAACATCTCTGGGTTTTCTTTGAATTTACCTGCCAATATATTTTTGTATCCTCCCTTTGCTTTCCTAATTTCCTTTTTCACTTTGCCTCTGTACTTTCTATACACCTCTAGGCTTTGTACAGTATTAAGCTTTTTGTGACTGTCTTAAGCTTTCTTTATCTGCTTTATCTTACTCTGTATGCTTCTGGATAACCAGGGGATTCTAGATTTGGCAATACCACCCTTTTTCTTTGTGGGGACATGTCTATACTGTGTCCATAGAATCTCACTTTTGAATACCTCCCACTGATTTTACACCATTTTCCCTTCTAGTAGCTGTATCCAGTCCACTCTCGCCAGCTCACCTCTCAGCTTTGTAAAATTTGCTTTCCCCCAATTTAGAACTTTTACTCCTGTCCAACTTGTCATTTTCCAAAATGATGCTAAATCTAACTGTATTGTGGTCATCTCCAAAATGGTCACCCATTGCTACTTCATCCACTTGCCCAGCTTCATTTCTTAAGATTAAATCTAGAATTGTACACCCTCTCTTTCGGCTTGTTAGGTGTTGGCTGAAAAAGCTCTTTTGAATGCAGTTCAATAATTTTGTGCCCTCTGCACCTATTACATATTCATATCCCTGTTGATATTAGGACAGTTAAAGCCCCCAACTATTACTGCCCTATTGTTTTTGCACTCAGAAATTTGCTTACATATTTGCTCTTCTATCTCCCTCTCACTATTTGAGGGTCTATAGTACACTCCTAGCAAAGTGGCTGCCTCTTTTTTATTTCTGAGCTCAACGCATACAGCCTCATTTGATGATTGATTTAGTAAATCATCCCTCCTCACAGCTGTAATTGATTCTTTAGCCAACAATGCTACACCCCTACCTTTTTTAGCCCCCTCTCTAACCTGCCTGGAAAACCCGATATCCAGGGATGTTGAGCTGCCATTTTTGCCCCTCTTTAAGCCAACGTTCCATCATATCAATAATATCACGCTGCCATGTATCTACCTGTGCCCTCAGCTTATCGGCTTTATTTGCTATACTCCTTGCACATATACACCTCTTGACACTGCCAAATTCCTGTGCTATACACTTTTTAACCTGTGCTTCTTCTGTCTTTTAGAGTCACTCACTAATTTTCCAACTCCTGCTCCTTACTCTGAATTTGCCCTTAGGTTCCCAGCCCCCTGCCAATCTAGTTTAACTGCCCCCCGCCCCCACCCACCGCCCCCCCACCCCTGCCAATCTAGTTTAACTAGCAAATCTCCCTGCAAGTATATTCGTCCCAGTCCTGTTCAGGTGTAGACCGTCCAGCTTGTACAGGTCCCACCTTCTCCAGAACCAGTCCCAATGCCTCAGAGATCTGATGCCCTCCCTCCTTCACCAGCTTCCCAGCCAAATGTTCAATTTTCCTGTTTCTATACTCACTTGCATATGGGACTGGCAGCAATCCTGAGATAACTGTTTTAAAGGTCCTGCTTTTCAATCTCCTTCCTAGCTCCTTAAAATCTGCTTTCAGGGCCTCATCCCCTTTCCTACCAAAGTCACTGGTACCAATGTGGACCATGACCTGTGGCTGATCATCCTCCCCCAGAAGAAAGTCCTGCAGTCTCTCAGTGAAATCCCTGATCCTGGCACCAGGAAGACAATCTGGAGTCATGTCTAAGGCCACAGAAACACCTGGCTTTTCTCCTAACTAACAAATCCCTTATCACTACCGCTCCTGCCTGCTTCTTCCTCCCCTCCTGTATAGCCTGTGGTGCCACAAACTTGGCTTAGACTGCACTCCTCTGAGGAACCAATGCCCTCACCAATATCCAAAATGGAGAGCCAACTGGCGAGCGGGACCCCAGGGGACTCCTGCATGCTCTTGGACTGCCTGGCAGTCATCCATTCCCTTTCTGCCTCCAGGCTCCTAAGCTCCGAACAGGCTATCCATGTAGCTCTCAGCGTGGCAGATACACCACAGTAACTCCAGCTGCCGCTCGAGCTCTGAAACCCAGAACTCCAGGTTCTGCAGCTGGTGACACTTCCTGCACCTTATGTGATCATCTAGGACAGTGGTAGCATTCTGAACTTCCCTATATTAGAGGGCACACATTCCACACAACCATGGCTTTGATTTACTTCCCTTATGTTTATTTTACTTTGGTTTACTTTTACTAGTTTATTTTACCTGGCCTTAACTTTACTTTGCTATTGCTTGTGTTTCTCACTGAAATCAAAGGAACTCCTTTTAAAAATGTGTTTTTCTAATTTTCAGCTACTTGAAGACCATCCCTAACTGCAGTTTCTCACCAACTGATGAATTTATGTTTCTCCTGTGATGTCACTCTTGGATGTTTTCAAAACTCAGCCCTCTCGTGAAGCTTTTCAACTCCTGGTCTCCTGCAGGCTAAGAAAGACAGAGAAAGACAAAGAAAAGGGCACCTCCATCTCTTCTTCACCACACTCCCTTCTCACCAAACTCGCAGCAATTCCACTCTGTACCAGTGCACTCCATGACAAGGCACAAAACCTCTCTTATTTATACTACTGAGATTCAGATGAATCTGGCAGTTACAGGAGCAGATTAGGCCAGTTACTTAATTTGCTTCATTAGCCCTGCCCAAGCCTCTAAGAAACTTAAAATTTAAAAACAACAAATTTAAATAAAATGCTAAATTGCAATAAAGCAGTACTAGATTTTACAAAAGATTAACTCTTAAAATTTTAAATTTTATTCCTTTCTCACCAAACACACAGTAATTCTCTGCCACTCTCTACCAGTGCAGTTCATTGCTGCTCTTAATACAAATGACCAATGCTGCATATATATCAGATGATATTTGCACTAAATGCCAACAATGGGCATTATCATATTACTAAGACCTTTGTGATTGTTTGGTGAATTGATTGGTGAATCTTGAAAGGGAAAAAAATAACATGCATGATTGAGGGGAGGGTTAACGAGTGGGTGATTGGAATAAGAGGAAGGGGAGAAGCAACAGAGCCCATGATTTCTCTCCTTGGCTCTGGTTGCAGCACCACAAATAGTGAGTCTGAGAATTGCGGGGCTAGCCAAAAAAATTCCGGAGAACTGGTGTTTCCCAACTTCAGAGTTCAAGACTGGAGAGGTTACAGTGTATGTATGGGGGTGACCTTTCTTTCAATATTTTGAATTTTTTGCCCCCATCTTTGATTTTTCATGGGCTATTTGAAAGGTTAAGGGCAAATTCGCCTGCCATCCCGGTGTATTTTGAACCCCGGTATAACATCTGCAATTCTCCAATCCTCTGGCACCATCCCATATCTAGGAAAGATCAAAAGATTATGGCCATTTCTCTTCACAATTTCCACCCTTCACTTCCCTCAGCATCCTCAGATGCATCCCAGCCAGTCCTGGTGACTTATTAATCTTAAATACAATCAACCTTTCTAATTCTTCTTTATCAATTTTAGCCTTGTATCTTAACTACCCTCTCTTTCACTATGAATTTCTTTGGTAAAGACAATACCCTAGCCATGCTCTCTTCCACCACCTGTAGATTCACTTTTTGGTCCCTAATTGGCTTCACTCCTCCTCTAACTATCCTTTTACCATTAAATGTTTTTTCTTGCGACACATTGTGGAAGCAGAAAAAAGGCATGTACTTTTTTGGAGGGAAGTAGGAAGCAAAGGAGAAATGATTAGGTACATGAGAAAGAATCAAAAGAGGTAGAACTACCAGAAACAAATTTGTCTCCCAGGCATCATGGTGTGGCACGAATGGAAACTATGGGTTATTCCATAACATTCCACTGCCTGGTTAATAGAGAAAAAGTATGTGTGGGACCTAAAAACATTACTCATAATTTTATTAAGGGCAATTAAAGATGGACAATCAATGCTGGTCTTGTCGACAACATCTACATTCCATGAATGAATGAAAAAAAAGTCTACTTCACAGAAGAGTATGGTAAACTTTTAAATGAGGCCATTTAGAAAGAGACAACTGCCTTTATAAAATTACAGAATTGCTTTCCAATATGATATCTCTTGTCATGCCCAGATAAGGACTGTACAAATTTTCTGGAACTGCCTTTTCTTCTTAAAATGGATATTAAAAGGCTAAGATGGCTGTCAAGGGTCAGGAGACTTTTGTAATATGTACACAGCCTCAATGACCTAAAGTCTCTAGAAAGTTTCTAGTTAAATGCCCATGGATGGGGTGTCCCTCTTGAATGAACATACTAAGGTGAAAGCATTTGTGGAATTCACGACTCCTAATGTTTGTGAACTCATCCAAAACTCAAAACCTATGGACCCCAAGACACACTATCTCTGAGCTGCAGAGAAACCAGTTAATCATAAGTAGGTGTGAATGGCCACCATCCATTCCCCCATTGTGTAGCGAAGGCTTCAAACCATTCTGGTGGACAATAGAAATATTGATCAGCTAATCACATGACCGAAACTGACCAAAGATAACAAATCTCATTACCCAAGAACGAGGGAGAAACCAGCCAGTCTGCAAAAAACACAGTAAGAAATAGCAGCAGCAGCAAAGGCAGCAACATCTATGTCTTAAAACTAGAGAGTGCAACATTGTAAGGTCTCCAAGCCTACCCCTTTTAAAGTCTGCCAGTACAGAAAACCGACCTCTGAATAATCAGGCACCAAGCAACTAAAGTTTTGTGACCTGCTGGAGATCTCTTACTTCGAGGGAATCCTGCAATTACTTTGATGTATGACTTTGGTTATTGAATTCTCCTAGCTACATTTCAAGAGTGGAAAAGGACCTCTACTTCACCAGGCCACACCAAGACGAGCCAACAACATGACTTACTAACTATTCTTTTGCTTGTAGCTTGATTTCTCCAGAATGAGTGAATGACTGTAAGAATGAGATGTAGGGTTAGGTTTTTGCCATGAACTTGTGAATAAATAATGCCCTTCATCTAAGCTCAAGAAAAACATGCTGCAGGTTATTCAAATTGACCGTAAAGTCAAGAGTTAAGAAACAACCACAACTTCCTTTTCAAAAACACACCGTTTACGGACAGTAAGGGAAGGGAAGGGAACAGGTGTTTCAATTCTCTTTCTTGTTCTTGTTAGGAAAGAGAGATAGTTTAAATAAGTTATGTATGTATTTGGCTGTGTTAGGAATAAGGTATATCTTTAAGTTCAATTTATATTTTTTCTATTTGTGGGTCAAAAGGTGAAACCTGGGATCTAATTCCATTTTTGAGTGGTAACAGCAGGTCTAAAGCTCTATTTGTACACATGCATCTCTTATGCAATTTTTACGACTCTTGAAGGAGAGTTAAAGCCAACAGATTAGAGATAAAATTGTGCTGTTGCCTTGAAACAGGTGGCCAGTGAGGGAGGCCCCACAGTGCCAGAAAAAACTAAAAAGCAGTTTGAGTTCAGTTGAAAGTGGCTGTTAGAGAGACTGAACAGCAGAGGGACAGATAGCAAGTCCCAAACTGAAGTCGAAGCTAGGATTCCAGTGAGGCTGGATACTGGGAGAGGGAACTGCAGATAGAGATTTCCCAAAAGAACTGAAAGCTCCCAAGGCCAAGGAGTTAGACAGAAAGGAAAGAACCCAAGACGACCTTCTAGTCAAAGGAAGAGCAGGAGTCTGGAAATGGTCCTGTTCTGTGGAAGTGACAGTAAGGAGCAAGCTTAAAAAGAAAAAAAGCTTCAGGAAGCAGATTTAAAGCAAAAACTGGCTTCTACGAACCAGAAGATCCAAAGAGACAGCTGAAGGTCTGTAACTCTTTACTATGGGCATGCGAAGCAGTGGTATTCTGTTGGCAGAGCTCAATCAATGAGAGTGGAAAAAAAACATGAATACATGTGGCGAGCCACAGGAGAGGAACATTGGAAGGAGAGTTTGAATCCCTGGAGGTGGACCTTTGCGGAAGGTGTCTGAGAGAAAGTGTTGGTTTGGGAGAAGTGTCCAGAGCAAGGTAAACAAATACTAGATAACAGAGAGTGGAGATTGGAAACTCCCTTGGGAAAGACGGAGTTCAATGAGACCGGTTGGCTCACAGTGTGACAAGTGTGCAGGGGGAGTTGATGAGAGATCTATAGCAACTGTTTGGGGTGGCATCTGTCACTTGGTTTCAGAGTGTGGTGTGTCTGACCACAGGTCACCTTTTGGTTTACATGGACTGTGTACTTGCTGTGAACATTAGAGTATAAGATAGCTTTTGTAACTTGTATTATTCTTACAAATCTGTGTATATCTGTGAAGGTATAGTTGTGGGCAAAGGAGTATTGTAATATAGTTAATCTTTTCTGGTTTAATTAATTTTTTATTCTTTTGTTAAAAGTCCATCAGCTGACCCCTATGAGCAACCACTCTTCACGTATCTAAACAAAAAATAAAAATTAGGATCTACCAAGCCAGTTCCTTCCTGGAATTTGGCTTGTCCAGTAGTATCAGCTGGGACCATAACATTCTGTAACACAGTAGATTCTACACCAAGGATGCTTCACCCTTTCTTTATTAAAAACTGTACAACAAACCCATAGCAGCCAATATATATATATATATATATATGCCAGTCATGGACACAATATTATGCTGTGCATTTATGATGTTCTATTGCCTTTCTAATGTCAAGGCCTGTAAGGAGTGATAGAGTTACTTTACAGTTTTAAGAAAGTAATGTTACAAAGATTAAGATCAGACACTTAAGGCCCTACTTTCACTTGTGTGACAGGCATTTTTTAAAAACAATATTTTTTATTCATTCACAGGATGTGAGCATCACTGGTAAGTCCAGCATTGACTGCACATCTCTAAACGTGCTAAGTGGTGGTGAACTGGGTTCTTGACTATAACTGAGCGGCTTGCTCATCCATTTCAGAGGGCAGTTAAGAATCAATCACATTGGGCAGGATTTTGCTCTTGGAGGGGACAGCCGCTCGCGATTGGCTCCACACTGTGATTTCACGCGTGTGAACCAATTAAGGCCCGCCCTGTGTGGATCGCAAGCGGCAGCACTGAGCACTGCCTGTGTGGGCAGGGAGAGGAGGGAGAGCCAGGCCCAACATGCAGTTTGTGCATGCGTGAGAATTAGCGCTTCAATCTCCCTGAGGCATGGAGCTGCCTCAGGGAGATTGATGCGCTGTGTAAAAAAAATAAAGAGAATAAAAATTTAATAAAATATGTCCCCTCATGTGACTCTGACCTTCTCACCACAGACTTAATGGGGGCAGAGATGTGAGGGCGGTGGGGTCCCCATCCAGCACCCTCCTGCCCAATTAAATGCCCCCCGCCTCCAAATTCCCCTTGGGGAAGGGTATTAAATTCCACCCTAGGCTTCATTTCTACAGGGATAAAATTCAAAAGCAGGAGAATTATGTTACATTTCTATAAAGTTGGTTAGATCACACAAGAGTACTGTGCTCAGTTCTGGTCTCCATATTACAGAACAATATAGAGGTACTGGAGAAGGTGCAAAAACAATTGACAAAAGTGATTCCAGAACAGGGTGGTTATAACTATCAAGAAAGACTGAACAGGCTGGGGATTTTATCTAGAAAAATGAAGGCTGAATGGTGAGCTGATAACAGATGATGAAGAAGTTTGATTGGCTAAATGTTAAGATGATCTTTCCACTTGTGGGGAAGTCTGAAAATAGGTATCATAAATAAGTTAAGTCATCAATCAGGGGAAACCACTTCACTCAGAAATGGTAGAAAGTGGAATCTGCTACTACATCAGAGTAGTTGAGGCAAATAGCATGGTGATTATCATTCAAGGGGTAGCTAATTCAGTACATGGGGGAGAAAGGAATGGAAAGATACATTGATAGGGTGAGATGGAATAAGATGGGGAGTGGGTGGCTTGTTTTCTGTGCTGTAAATTCAAAGTAAGGTATAAAACAATCTTAATCCTTTCCAAAAGATACTACACCATTATAAAACAGAATTTGCCTCTACTTTAAGCTTCTGGAAACGACTTTTACACAGAAATTGCAGAAATTAATTCCAAGGGAGGTGATACCAGTTATTTGAATTGTACTCACAGGACTTTGTAGTATTTGAGAAACACGCTTTCTCTGTTCCATCAGGTTGAAATCCTGTCTCAAATCTGGTGACATATTCCTCTCACGAATATATTCGGGGTCATTTTCATTGATGCTGTCAAAATAGTTCCCTTTATGAATCACACTGGGTGGAGGAGGGGAAGTTATCACCCCGTGGTTGGCATCACCACTCATGGTCACTGTTGTCTATTTGTTGACCTACAAATAAACAAGTAGGATGTTAATGCTGTTGCACGAAAAGCACAAATGGAAACAGGATATGACACTTGGAAATAAGTCCTCCAGTTTAATTTTCCAAAAAAGTCTTACAGATATTTGGGCTATATCTTCCTTATGTTGCATTAAAGACCATCAGGAAAAAAGCCAAAAAGTAATATAATTCAATCCAAAACAATTGCTGATGATATTTTGAAGACCATTGCATGGCAACACCTTACATCAAAAATGCAAGGCTACCATGTTTAAGGGAAATCTACAGAATACATATTTACTGTCAGAAAAAGGGAAACAATTCTTTTAAGGACAAATGGAAAGGCTACATCAGCATTATGCATTTAATCTCTGCATAAATTGAGCATTGTGTAGAGAATGAAATGGTCCACTTTAATGCACCATACAAAGAGTACAAGAATGCTTACTTAATCCCCTCCACTTAGTTTCTTGATTTGAGGCACTCCAGGTGGCAGTCATAGGCTGTGGCATCTCACTGTACATGAACAGAGGGGATTAGACGGTATTATCTGTACAGTGGAATCTACATGTCCTCCTGACTGGTGAAAGAATATTGGCATAGGTTTGGAAATAGGTGCCTCCCATTTCCTTTGGTGCACATGTGGGAGCTAAACAGCTCCTGGAAGTAAATGGGAGCAATATGTTAGCCCCATGTCCTTTAGAGGATGACAAATATGTTTGAAAATAAGATTGTAATTTTTGACCAAGTCACATCAATTCCAACCTATTTAAATTGGTTGGTACATTACTTCCAGTCTTCTAATCGAACTGGTACTCTCCTCCAATACTCACTTTCCTTCCACCCTGCCCATGTCCTATTCACAGCTTCTTCCCTCTTTATTTCTTCCAAAGTGCTGCTCATTATTTCCCTCCTTCTGTGATGAATCACTCCCTTTTCTATTGTACTATTTAGTATCCCCCCTGTTCTATTATCAAGCATTTAACTCATGCTTAATTCCCATCAATTTCTCCATTGCTCCTTGCTTTTCATTCATCCTTCCCTTTCCCTAACACCTAATCTCCCCTGACATTCACTCCCTTCCCCCACTACCTCCAACCAATTTTTCCCCTTGTTATGTTTTCTCCCCCAATTCATTCTCCTAATTCCCAGGTATTATTTCCCTTCCACTTAGTTTAGTTTAACTTCAACTGTTCCTACTTGGATTTCATGGGCAGTACAAGCCATAAGAACATTAGAAATATGAGAAGTGGGCCTTAGGACCTATCAAGCTTGCTCTGCCATTCACTAAGATCACATCTGAACTTTACATCAAATCTACTGACCTGCCTTATTCACATATCCCTGGATTCTTTTAGTACTCATAAAATCTATCTATCAATCAGTCTTGAACATGCTCACCGACTGAGCAACCACTGTCACTCAGGTAGAGTTCCAAAGTTTCATAAGAAGAAATTTCCTGCTTTTCCCTAAATAGCTGACCCGCTATCCTGAGATTATGACCCCTAGGTCTAGACTTTCCAGCCAGGAGAAAAAGCTCCTTAGCATCCAGGCTGGAAAATCTTCTCAGGATTTTATATATTCAATGAGATCACCTCTCAAACTTCTAAAATCAACTATAGGTCCATTCTACTCAAATTTTCCTCAGTTCAGCGCTTGTATCTAGAATTCAAGATATTCTTTTTCGCCAAGGTCTCTTCAGATTTCCTCTAGGGTAGCCCTGTTTTCAGTGACTCCCTTCTCATTCTCACTAGCTCCTTAATAGGTAATGCAGTCACATTACATCATTACCTTCTGTATGTGTGCTGAATTTTTTTTTAGGGTTTCCTTTTAACTTGAGATCTGTTGAAATCCTCATTCATGCCTTCATTACTTCTAGAATTGACCCCTGCTGATCTAGAGACACCCTCCGTAATCTTGAGGACATGCAAAACTCTGCTGCCCATGCCTTAACTTGCAGCAAGTTCCATTCCACTATCACCCCTGCATTCACAGACCTATGTTGGCTCCCAATCAAGCAACATCTTGATTTTAAAATTCTCATCCATATTTTCAAATCCCTTCAGGCCTCAACCCTCCCTATCTCTGCAATCTCCTCCAGCTCCACAACCCTCCAAGATATTATTTCTAGCCACCTGCGCATCCCCAATTTTAACTGCTCTGCCATTGGTGCCATGCCTTCAGTTGCCTATACCTCAAGTTCTGGAATACCCTCCCTACACCTCTCCACTTCTCTGCCTCACTTTCCTCCTTTAAGACACTCATTAAAACCTCTTTCACACACTTTTGGACCTTTAACCAATTCTCTCCTTATGAGGCTCGGAGTCATACTCTGTTTTATAATGCTTCTGTGAAGCACCTTGGAATATCTCATTATGTTAAAGGCACTACATTAATTTCAGTTGCTGTACTGGATTTCATTTACTCAGATCAAAATGCTGTTTTGTTGTCCATCTAAGGCTTTGAGGCCTTCTGACTACTTCTGCTCCCTCATCTTCAAACTCAATTCACCAGCACTAAAACTCAGTCCAGTTTGTGAGTGTAGATCAGGAGATTTTGGCATACATTTCTGGGACTCTTCACTCAATAACTTTTCTACCCCCATTCCTATATTGTCAGATAGCCCTTCTTGTTTCTGCCACTTTACCTTTTAGTTAGGTTAGCAAGATCTACGGTACCAAAAGGGCAGTGGCCTGTTGCATAATCTGGATAAGAATAAAATAATCAGCTTCCTGTGTGGTGTAGTGTTTTGTTCCTGTACACTTTTTTCTGGTGGAAATGCACCAGTAAAAAAATGGGGATTTATTTTAAAAGTGGCTCACACTCTGGTTTCAACCATTACGAACACTGATAATGCTAACTAACCACACTTGTGAGAAGTAAGAGTTCTGCTGGGGTGTAAAGTTACTGAAGACACACAATGCTACTGAGCTTGTGGTGCTTGGGTCTATTTACAAGGCTGTTGCAATAACTTCCAGTATCAATCCCTTTGCTTGGGACTCAGAAGTCAGGTCTGAGAGGCAAGTTCACAAAGATGTGGGAGATCATTGTGGAGCTTGGGAAATCCTACTCTGTGTTACCCCCAGAGGGCAAGAGGATAGATTGGGAACTGGGGTGACAGCAAGGATACCAGCCAGGTCCCGAAGGAGGTAAAACCTTCTCTCTTACTGGGAATGCCATTAGTCCAGCACAGAATGAATAAAATGTAAATTTATTAATCCAAAGGCTCTTTTCAGCCCGCATTTTTTGTGAAAAGGCTGGTTGCTGTCGTAGAGTCAGATTTGGAGTTATTGTAACAGTGGACTGACCTGTTTCAGACACATTAAAATAACTATACATGCATAAGTTTTAAAAGACAATTCCAGACCTCCTTCAATTTATATTCTCACAATAGTACATACTAATGCCTAGTATATAATACCTTTTATTTTATTATTTTATCTAGATGATAAACAGCTTTCTAACTATGATTTTCACTTACTTGACAGGAGTCATTAACTGACAATTAGCGATTGCTTAGAACGTTTTATTCACAGGTAATGACAGGAAATAAATTATTTTCCCCCCCAAACAGTTGCTCAATGGGTCTCCCGCCCTTGCTGCTCCTCCAATCAGATTCTGTCTTTGGAGCAGCATGGTCAGGAGACCCATTGACATGATCCGTAATTTAAGAGCAGCTCCTCAAAGATTCTGTCTCTCCCATGCAACCTGGGTGGGTGGGTGGGTGGGTGGGGGGGCACTTTTCTTTCTCTGGTTGAATTTTCCAAAGCTTTTGGGGGCTTTCAGGGGAAGTTCACCCGCTGTCCCCACGTATCTTGAACCCTGCTTGTATTCTTCGAATTAATGTGGTGAATCTTTGTTGCAAATATATCCTTCCTTAGGTCAGGGGACCAAAACCGTACACAGTATTCCAGGTGTGGTCTTAGAAAATCCCCAGCACTGAGGGAGTGTTGCACTGTTCTTCAGATGGGACACTAAGCCGACCCTCTCAGGTGAATGTAAAAGATCTCAAGGCACTATTTTAAAGAGCAGCAAGGAGACATATCCCCAGAGTCCCAGCCAATTATTATCCCTCAATCAACAGCACAACAAACAGATTATCTGGTCTTTAACACATTGCTGGTTGAAAGAGTTTGTTGTGTGCAAATTGATTGCCACGTTTCCTACATTGCAACAGTGACTACATTTCAAAAATGCTTATTTGGTTATAAAATATTTTCAGACATTGTGGTCATGAAAGGTGCTATATAAACACAAGTTTTTCTTTCTTTTATATAATTACAGCATAACTTCTTTCTGCTTATACTTCAACCTCCCTACAATAAAGGCTAGCACACCAAATGCCTTCCTAACTTAAAAATAAAAACAAAAAAACTGCGGATGCTGGAAATCCAAAACAAAAACAGAATTACCTGGAAAAACTCAGCATGTCTGGCAGCATCGGCGGAGAAGAAAAGAGTTGACGTTTCGAGTCCTGTCGAAGGGTCGTGAGGACTCGAAACGTCAACTCTTTTCTTCTCCGCCGATGCTGCCAGACCTGCTGAGTTTTTCCAGGTAATTCTGTTTTTGCCTTCCTAACTTGCTTGTTGTACCGGCATGTTAACTTTGTGATTTGTGTACAAGGACCCGCAAATCCATCTGAATACCAACATTAACTAGTCTCATATTTTAAAAAAAATTCTGCTTTTCCATTCTTCCTATTGGAGTGGATAATTTTACACTTCCTCGCATCATACTTCATCTGTCACATTTTTACTCACTCACCTAACCGGCATAAATTTGGCATTCTTGTGTTTGTCCTAATGAGTGCAAGATGAAAAGCTTCAGCAACATGTCTTTCTTTTCAGCAATACTCACTGTGTATATCTCTTTGCATCCTCCGCACAGCTTACCTTCCCACTTAGCTTTGGCACATCAGCAAACTTGCATATATTGCAGCTAGACTCCTCATCCAAGTCATTGGTACAAGATCGTAAACAGCCGAGGCCAAAGCTCTGATCCTTATTGCCCTCCAAATAATTACAAACTATGATCCTGAAAATGACCTATTTATTCCTATTGTTTTCTGTTGGCCAATCTTCAATTCATGCTCATATATTACCCCCAATCCCATGAGCTCTAATCTGTGCTACAACCTCTTGTCTAGGACCTTATCAAATGCTTTCTGAAAATATACTATACATTGGTTCCCCCTGATCATGGTTCCCCCTTATCAACCCTGCTTGTTATACCCTTTCATAAAGCCATGCTGACTCTGCCTAATCATACTGTGATTTTCAAATGCTCTGATATTCACATCCTTAATAATAGATTCTAGCATTTTCTCTATTACTGATGTACTATTAATTGACCTGCAGCTTTCCATTTTCTCTCTCTTTCTTTCCTTGGGCAACAGTATTACCTTTACTATCTTCCAATCTATGGGACCATTCCAGAACATAGGGAATTCTGGAAGATCAAAACTAATACATATATTATCTCTGCAGCCACTTTTTTTAAAAACCCAAGGGTGTAAGTAAGCTCATTGATTCAGGGTGTTAATGCTGAATTTATGCTGCAATAGAATACATGCTTTAAGTTGTGATTAAGCACAGCTGTCCCCAATTAGGGAAGGATTAGGGAATCATTGCAAGAGTATATAAACCAGTTCACTCGGTGTCTGGGAGAGTCTGTAACTTTACTGTCTTGGAAATAAACCTGTTTTAAGGAATAGGCAAGCTTCAGACTCACTCCTTCTCAGCATACAATTTAGAATTAACATAGGGCATCTATCAGCATTGAGTCCCATTAATTCCTTCAATACATTTTCATTATTTGTATTTATTATGTTACGTTCCTCACTTTCACTAGCACCTTGGTTCCTCAGAATTTCCAGTATGTTGTATGTGTCTCCTACTGTGGAGGCAAATATGAAATAACTTGTTTAGCTACTTTGCAGTTCCTGCTCTCAACAATAATAGCTAAAATTGCAATCTCAGTATGCTGGAGATGTAAAATGCCACTCTCCTGAAAGCTCCTGCCTACTGTAAGCAAAAGGTGGCAATATGAAACAATAGTGCTAGAAGGGGAGCGTTACTCCAGCTGCAGGGGTGTTGGAGAGACAATGAAAGTGACTTGACTGAATGAATTCATGTTAGCAACATGACCAGGTCTACAAAATGCTGACCACCAGTGTGAAAAGCTGATGCTTAGCATACACATGACCCAAGGTGAATATTCCTATTTTTTTTTTGGTTTCCACATTAGCCACCCTTATGATTTAGGCAAGACAGGCTTGTTAATAACAGATAATGTATAGCCTAGTGCCGGGGCTTCTGTTCACCAGCATCACCCAAAATGATTTCACATTGAACTCTCTCAGCCATTGAGGAAAGATAATTTGTGTTAGGTCCAAAAGAAGAAAGAATTCTTAAAAACATATTGGAAGATACTTGTAAAAATTCTTTGAGTAGTAAACTTTCAACTGAGCAAAAAAACTTTCAGTACTTTGCATGTGTTTCACATTAAGGTTAAAATGTATTGAACAGCTTACCACTGAGGTGTGCAATTTTATTGAAAGAGCATTTCAAATGATACCTTAAACTATTAACCTCAAAAGATGAGGCAATGACAATATTTAGTTGTGTATAAACTGACATATAATTGATTATATTCTGAACATGTTTTTATTTAAATAAAACTTATTTTTGATGCCTTTAATTATGTTTTTCCCCATTTAAAGTACAACAAACATCTGCTCAAAATTATGTTAAGATTTAAAATGCCATAAATTTGCACAGGATTTTCACATGACAGTGATTTAGAACATTGGAATATTCCAGGATTGAGAAAGGATATACAGTACTCTATTTGAAATATATCTTATTACAGAAAAAAAATCTGCAAAGAACAGCACCATGTTTGCATTCTTTCCCATTATTTTCAATTACACACTCAAAGCAAACCTTCCTGCAATCTTGCCATGTTAATTCTCCCTGACAGGAAAAACCTATTCAGATGGCTGGCGGTGACTTCCTTCGGACAGACCATTCAGGACAACATTATTTGGCACCCATTTCACTCCTGGATGCCAATCCTGGCACAGGAATACAAATGAAAAACTCATAAGTTAGTTTTCAAGAGCGTTTTTTTATATTGTTTCAACAAGTCCCTCTTTTCAAAGGCAGGATGATAAACTTTTCATGGAAAGGCAATAGGGAGTATTTTTACACCGAAATACTTCCCTCTTCCTAGTGCATTATGACCCTTTGATCCTTCCTACTTGTCAGTGCCTCTGCCTGACCCTGCAGATAGGCTAGCTGGAAATGAAGCATCACATCATTTTTGAGCTATGCCATTTAAGTAAAGAACTTTGCAAATTCTCACTTATTTGAGATGTTTAAGAAATACTTGGGAATTGATTTTTTTTTAAAATTAGCGCTCATTGAAATCCCAGCAAGCTGTATCAATACAAAGGCTGAATTTCCATAATCAGGAAAATTTTGCATTACACTTATAGCTCCATTTTGCTTGTCTATTGTCTATAACATAGTACAACAATAAAACATTATTACAGTGTATTAATACAGCAAAGAATATTCTTCAAATCGTTTTCTATACGCTGTAACAAGGCTTTGTAGATGTCAGAATAGTGCACAGCTCACACATATCACTATTAAATAAGTCTTAGTGATTGAATGCCAATCAAGTTTCTTTGCACATTTCAAAGCATTTCTGCAGCACCACCAGGAAGCTGAACAATTTGAGGCATCAACCACAAAAGGATACGGAAATCTCATGAATGCTTTAAATTGCTTACTGGAACAACAGTCCTGCTTGGTGCCATTCCACACCCTTAATTCAAGCAAACCATTGCAGAAAGAAACATCAGTCAATCCAAATGGTTGTTGTAGCTCCAAATTGGAAATCCCAACACCATAATCATGTTCATACGTAATTCAACAAATCTTCACTCTGCCCCACAAATTTGCATATGAAAGTAACTAAATCAATAGAGTAAATTGTGTCATCCAGTACTCTACCAATTGGAATTCGCTAATAACTGGAATTTCTGATGTTTCCCCAATATGAGTCGTCACTTTACCAACTAGAGGCAATTATGATGTTATCCAGAACTTGTACCTGTATTACTGTATCATTTCATACTTCCATTTATGTTGAAATGTACTGTTGATGATTAGAAGTAAAAAGATTACTGTACTTGAGTAATTACTTATCAGTTCATGCTACCAGAATTGCACTGTATTCCATCAGTAAATGGAACTCTCTGTTAACCAGCATATTTTATTAATAGGCCATTCCCCGTCGATGCCAGATAATAAAGATTCCAATATATTAGTTCTCCTTAAGGTCTGAAGACAGCATAGTTGCTTCTCTTCAGTGGCAGGATAGGCTGGTCACATACTTGTTCCAATTCTCTGCTTTTACAGATCACACAGAACAAATCAACCAATAAGAGATATCAACACAAGGAGAAGATGGATACCTGGGTTTTAGCAGCTATCCATGATCGCCCCTATTTGCTTACATCGATATAATCAGTTGTATAATAAGCACCTTAAGATGTTTCTTAGATATGATAATATTCCATATAAATGCAAGTTCTTTTCAGCAAGCTACAAAGAAATATTCTTGAAGCTGAGAACTTGGAATATGCAAAGAACATACAAACCATTTAATCAAAAATGAAGGTTTTTTTGATAACTGAATTCAAAGTGAGAAAACTCAGCACTTTTTAAAACTTCATTTCATCTCTACTTTATTATTACTATGACCAATTATTATGACATAACCGATGGCAAATGTGGATTTGTTCAAAAACCCAGAGGGAAACTTGAAATAATTGCCATAACCAATTTTTGCAATTTGTATGTTTTGAGATGCAGGCTTTGAATTCAGTTATAATAAGACTACCAAGTCTCAAGAGGTATTTATAAAACTAAATTAAACATTTATTGATTAAAAGATTGTAAGCACATACACAGGTCTACAAATTACTACGATAATAACATCTAAAAAATCCCCAATTAATCTGACTCTCAATTACACCTCCGTTAAGGCAACAATAAAACACAGATTTAAACAGACCCTTGGCAAAGCACACTCTGGACAGTCAAATTCAAAATGAGTTTCTTTCAGTGCTGGACCCTTGTAAACAGCGGCTTGAGGCTTACAGGCTGGAGGCTTTAGATCTTAGAATTCCTTTTCTTTTACCAACAGCCTTCTCTTCCTCTATACATATTTTCCTCTTTGTATGCAAATTCTCATTGTATCACTAGGTTTTATGAACTCTACCTCTTCCAACAATAAACCAATTTCATAACACCAATTTTATTAGTAAGCTTTGGCAAAAGTAAACACATTGTTTGGCTTCTTCTGGCTAAGTGTAATATTTCACCCATTCTTTTGAATGGTTTATTTAAAAATTCAAATTGCCCCCTTTACACTTCACCTTGTAACTTCTATATGTTTACCCAATTAACATTTCAAACCTACTTCTATACATTAAAACCTCTAGACAGCTGGCTTTAATCCAATTAACACACACAGACACCACTAGAACTCTATTTTAAAATAATTTCCAATAATATTATAGATATTATTATATCTTCTTGACACCAATTTAACTTTTTGATTTTGTTCCCAGGGTCAAAAATACTAGCCTAAATGTTGTCTTCCTTACATCAGCAATATATTTCAAATTAGATTAATTTCATGGTCTCCTATTTGAATGTTCTTTTTCCAAGGACGTCTAAATTATGGAAGTCCTTTGCATCCCAGTTTTTCTCTCCTATGTTAAGACCCAACACTTTTGATTGACCTCATCCTCAATTTTTTCAACATTGGTGTAACATATGGATTTGTACCAGTATATTGATTTCCCATCTTGAAAAAATAAACAAAACACAAAAATCTTAATATTTAAAGGCTATTATCAGTTTTTTCCAGAAAAAAATTTTAATTTACTAATTTTCAGGAGGGTCTTAATGTTGAATTATTTATCAAAGTCTAAGCTGGACTACTGAACTGTCAAAGATTTAGGACTATAAAAGTTTCAGTATGGCTTTTCTTTCAACCATCACTTACTGTGCCAAGTAAACCTTTACATTATCATGTTGTCAGTTTCAGCTCCTAAAGCTTTTGGTATTGAGTTTCTTAGGTTTATTTCTTTAAAACTTAAGAGGATTGTGTTTGAGAATCATTCATTACTTGCAGATACACAACTGAGGTCAACTGCTTACTCCACCACTGAGAATTCAATGTATTTACCTATAACGGAAGAGATTTTCAAAGATTAAAAATACTTTTGTGATGTGATTTTTTTATAAAATTTCTGAATCGTCAGTCATTGCATTTTTGATTTCAGCCTGTACCAAAAGTGGCTATTAACATTTCTCCCACTATTTCTTGCATGAAGTATCTAAGCACAAGGTACTAAATGTAAGATGCATGATCAAAATTTTCTGATAAACAGATAACTGTTTAAGAATGGAATGTGAACTGTTTTCAGTTTAGCAACCAGTCCACTTAATTTATATGCCATCGTGCAGTAAACATACTTGTGGTGTAAATAACCATCCACATTGCCATGACAACTAGTGTTCCAATTACAGAACATTTAGGAAATGATGCTTCAGCAATTGCAGCTCTGCATATTCCTGTACTATTGCCAGCTGGCACTGGATTAAGGATCTCTTTATTCACGCACTAAACTAGCAACATTAGATAAAAAGAACATTCTTTAAACCTCAATATAAATTGAGTTGCTTTAAAATGTAATTCTGTTTCAGTTCAATTCTGAGTTTTTCCTGGTTATTTCTGGCTTGCCAATAGCCATAATTGTTGGATTAGTCATTTGAAGTCTCAGTCTATACTGCATCACTGCTGCACCTCACAATTCTTTTTTTTAAATTATCACTTTAAATCATTTTGAAATCAATTCTCAAAATCTGCATAGATCTCCAGCAATGCTTTGTTACTCACCCCTGAAACTGTAATGTCTGCTTAGTTTAATTCATTTTTCATTTGGTGTACACTGTTTTACAGTCCATTGGCTATGAATGGATCATTCTTATAAAAGTGCAAAATACAAGCCGAAGGCCACTCAGTGGAGTGTTACTTTGGTACTATTCAGGAGTTGCAATGTTCAGCTTTTAGGAAATGTTGATAAACCAGTTGATGGCATACATAAAATTGCCTGCTGGCACATCAAAAAAAACAAACACTAGTAAATCATAATCTAGTTAGGAGGTATTGATAGGAGAGGCTCACTGAACCAAAGTTATTGCTGAGTGAAAATAATGTTGTGAAAGTACATTTGTCTATGGAGCTATGTGACATGATTAAAAAATTGATAGCCTAGCCTCGTCTTAGTTATCCATTTTACAAAACATCTGCTTAGGACAAAAAGTACTCTGGTGTACTATGCTGTAATATGGTTGCTGGTTTCAGTCTCACTCAAGAATTTAGTACATAATCCAGGATAACACTTCAGTGCAGCATGGAGGGAATGTCGTTCAGATGAGAATATAAACTGATATATTGTTTGCCCTCTCACCGAATGTATTCTAAGTTGTAAAACTGTTTAAAAAGTTGAGCTCTCCCAGTGTCCTGGGAAATATTTATCCCTCATGTAAAATCATAAAGAGATTATTGGATTACGTTTCTCACTGCTGTTGGTGGTAGATCTTCCTATGTATACATTGTCTGCTGTGTTTCCCTACAATAGTTCAATTAAACAACACCAATTATGTACTTTTTTTTGAAAAAAAAGTGCTTTGGGCATTGGCATTGGGCAAGATGATATGTATATTAATGGTTTTTCCTAGCTAGGATGACTTTTTTCTTTCCCTTCTTTTTGGATGTCATCACATCTTGGTAGACATAATTTTTGTTATATCTCTTGATGCAATTGGTGCTTAAAAGTTAGTGAATGAAACAAGTGACTGCATAATAAAGGAGTATAGACAAAACCTCACTACTTCATCGCTATGATACTGTGATATCAGCTAAGATTTCATATCCTGACATGGGTCCCTCATCATCTAGAAAAAAAACTCCTTTATGGTTCTGTAGCCTTCCTTTTCGTCCTGTCAAAAGCAGGATTTCCTTTTTGTTATATTTAGACAGCTTCAAAACAGAAGTCCGGCAGATAAAATTTATTATGTTCATTATTCAGTGGCAATGCTCTGCAAACAGAAAGCATTAAGCATTAAGTCAGTATTACCAAGCTCTCAAATGGCACATTTCCACACACAAAGGCACAAGTTAAGAAAATAGTTCAGAACGGAATTAGGAATGGAATGTACGCTTTCAACGATTGATGTTCAGTTGGCATGATCAATGTAGTATTCAAGACGACCAGCAGCTAGGAGATCAACCAAATAACCTTGTCCAAGCCTGAGGGCAACTATCCTGGCCTCTAACATTTAATCATTGTATGTGAGAGAAAGAGTGTGTGAGAGAGAGAGAGAGAGAGACATCAAACTTGATGGCTCATAGCAAAGTTGTGTATTATACTTTTTGTCCTCAAGTTGAAAGGTGTTACTGTCAGTGTCAAGCTTTGCTCACATTTTAGGTATAGCATGAGTAACAGCAAAGCTCCATTTCAGCTCGAGCATCATGTTTCAGGCTTAATCTTAAAAGGGCATCAGATACTTTGACATTACAATTTCCTACACTAATCATCTTAATAACATCAGCAAGCATGAGGGGCAAAAGAGATCGATCGCAAGTGAAAGACAAACTACCAGCTCCTATTGAAGTCAACGCAGTCATGACTATTAAAGATTCTGCATCCTGTAGAACATTAGGCATGAAACATCAGTTTATAAAAGTAGGCTCAAAAAAATTGGGACTTTTTTCCTACTGGAACAGAGAAGGTTAAAGGAAATCTAGCAAGAGTTTTCAAAATTACATTAAAACATGAACACAAATTTAAATAGCAACTGTCACCACCTCTTGATATCCTAAAATATTTTACAACCAATTCAGTATTTTTGAAGCACAGTCACTGTGGTAAGGAGGTCTTGTGGCAACATCCCTACCTCTGGGCCAGAAACTCTGGGCTCAAATCCCACTCTAAGACTTGATGCCACAGAAGGCGTGATCATAATGTGGCCAAACAGGTTGATTATCAGCCTGTAAATCCTTCTAATATGCCTGATGGCGGCAGTAAAAGGAAGAAAGTTTGCTATTTAGCCATGCTGCAGAAGGCAACAGGAAACCAATGCAGTACTTTGCCAAGCAATGAACCAATCCAAAGTAAGTCCATGGTCATCAACCTCCTCAAAGCATAGTACCTGAAGGGGGAGGAGTCATGAAGGAAATCTGCACATAGCTGGGTTCTACAAAGAGCAATGTTATAATAGATCTCTGTTTTTTGTGATGTTGGTTATTATAAAGGGTTTTGAGAAGGTAAAGGATTATTTTGACTGACTGATCAATTAATAAAAGACAAATTCTATTGTCACTAGAAGAACGCAGAGGGGAAGGTGAAAGGAATTTTTCACACTGAGGATTATTGAGCACAGGATGTTTTATCGTTACAGGTTATTGATGAAGAGACTATAACATGACTTAAAGGAGAATTGGATAATTGTTTGAAATGGGACAGTTGATGTACTACAATTGACTTCGTTAACACTAGGGATGGGATGGTTACAAAAAGCCATAACAGCTATCCAGTTAAGCCAGTCTCTAAGTGCATGTGTGCATGAATACATGGACATCAGATATGGAACATCATCAGGTTTGACTGTGATAACTTGCACATCCACTCACACATGAAGAATGGTTAGACACCAAATAGATGTTAGGCACTTTCAATATGCAGATAGGTGCATGTTTAGGGCACCTATGCAAGAGTCTTTACCAGTAAAATGGATGACATACTTCTGGTGCTGAATAAGTGTGTACATACCAACTGCCATATTGAATTCATGGGTGCAACCTAATTTCTAGACAAATGATTACAGGAGGGGAGAAAATTTGAAAGAGGCAAAAAAACAAAATATTTTATGGCTATGTCATTGCGATATTAAACATAAACCACTCTTCTTTTCTTCCCACTTACTGATCTCTAATTAAAATGACATACAGACAGCGTGTTGTTGACCAATGTAATGCTTGTGTCCATCACTAGGATAGTAAGCATAGGTCTTGCCTTTTTTTCTTTTTCTGGGTGAAAGCAACTATAATCTCCACCAGTTCAAAATGTGAAAAGATTAATGTGCATCCACTAGAAGCTTTTAAAAATTTGATCATGTTCTGGAACATCACCCAGATGTTAATGAGGACTGTGCAATGTTGACTGGGCTGAGATTGACTTGTCATTGTTGATGGGCCCAATTTTCTTATTATTGAAATTCATAGTGACATTACTTTTTTGGGTGCTTCCTACTTCAGAGGTCATTAAGCATCAGCAACATTGCACGAGATTGGATACACCTAGGCCAGACTGAATAGTGGATAGGAGTAGCAAAAACCCTACAATGAAGCATTTTAGCAAACCAGTTGGGATTTTATGAAAATCCAGGCTTTTCATAGTTAACGTTCTGATGCTAACTCATAAATGACTAAATTTATTGAATTTAATTTCATAACATATCCATTAGACTCTATGTTAAAAATGCTGCATAAAAGCAAGGTGTTCTTGTCAGTTCAACCCAAAGGCAGCATTCCATCCCAGTCAGGTCATAGAGTCAAGCCCCACTCAGCACAATCTAGGCAAACACTTCACTGCAGTGCTGAAGAAATGTGGCAATGCCAGAACTATTTTCATTAGAAAGGGATGTTAAACAGAGGTCCTGTTTGTTCAGCTGGATGTAAAAGATCTCATGGCACTATTCAAAGTGGGGCGCAGGGGGTGGGAGGTGGGGGCGGTCTGGTGGTGGGAGGGGGAAGTTCTCCTGATGTCTTACAATCAGTTTAAACTTCAATCAGTAATTTCTAAATAACAGATTCACTGGTCATCTATGATTTAGCTATTTGTGGGACCTTGCTGGGTGCAAAATGATTGCCAAGTTTGCACACAAAACAAGACTATATTTTAAACACAAAGTATTTGGCTGTGAAGCACTGCCTCAATAGTTTGAAAGGCACAATATCAAATCGAGTTCGTTACATCTTGTGAAACCAAGAACAGTGGCAAACTGACAACTTGCAGTTCCTTTTGAAGTCCTGAGATTTTGAATCTCATTCGAACTACCAGAATCAAAGAGGCAGGAACTGCTTTCTTACAATATCAACTTGCACACATAATATATTCAGCATGAAATGTTCCAGTCAATTAGAAGTTATAATTTAAAGGGGAATATTCACATTCCCCTGACAATGCATTGAGATTTATTCATACAAGCAATACAAATCACAAAAGTCCCAGCTTGATTTCTGGTCTTTGCTGAGCTTAGTCAGGCATAGCACTATTAAACTAAAAGTTACAGAAGAAATCATTGCTGTATAAGGTGACAGCACTGCTTCCGGATAGAATGGAGATGACTGGATAACTCTCTTGTCAATCCCAGCTGGAGACGACCCTGCTCTAAGTGACTAGGTTCAATTTTATACACGGTTCATTATGTAACTATCTGCCCACCATTCACTGCACTTTACTGAAGAAATAACCATTTTAATTAAGTGATGCTGCTACATTTCACAGAGACATTCTTTAAATGGACTATTTGCTGTAGTGCACTGTATATAAACAGACTGCTGAGTAAATCGACTTTCATTGTTGTAAAACGCACTGTTTACTATGAGTCCTTCTGCAAATCCAGACCCACCTCTAATTCATTAGTGGGCATAGTGCAACTCAAAGGCTGATAGTAGTGTCAATAAAAACGCTTGAAAAAACATGCTTTTTATTGACTGATTACACTCCTGTGGCACAGTTTATTATATTAAAGACGCAACATAAATACAAGTTGCTGTTACTGCTCTTAATGTTATCCAGTAACCCATGTAAGCATCAAGTGATGCTTCTTGGGATAACGACAATGACTAACTAAAACAAAGTACTGGAGGGCACCTAGGAAGGAGTTACACTGGTTACACTGTTCAAGAAGAAAGGGAGGCAAGAAAAAGTGTGGAAAAACGGCAGAGACATGTTTTTCAAAATACTAATACGTCCAAATTAGAAAACAATAAATTTCAAAATCCAGGTTAAAAAGAAAATCGTAAAGATGCTCATATCTTGTATTCTGGAAGGATGCAAAAAAAAATGATTTCTGCTAAATTCCCAAATGGTTAGCAAATCTTTGATCTGCTTTTCACACTGCACTAGCATACAGATATTGCCATCTGCATTGAGGTACATTAATGTTCAGAATGCAGGGACAGGATTATGACGACAAACACACAAATAATATGGGGCAGCCACTGAAGGATTTTAAAAAGTAACTTACAAAATTGCCATTTTTTTTTAGTGCAAGATGTCAGAGAAATTTATTAATTTCCCTTGTAGTGAGTCATGACTTTTTGGGAGTCATAAGTACACAAAAACCATTTCCACGGATTACAGAATACTAGGAACTGTACAGACTGTCAATGAGAACAGAAACACGTACACAATGTTTAAAAATTAATTTAAATATTCAGCAACTGACACTGGCATGGTTGTTTCCTTCATGTCCCTCATAATAGTTATGAAGTCTTTGGCTTGAAAAGTTCTCATTAGAAAAACATGATGACATTCTACTTGTTATCACAAAATTGCATTTTGCAACCCAAATCGTGCAATTGTATAATATTGTGCTCTGTACAGAAAAGTATGTTTGAGTGCTTTATCAGAGGTGCATGCTGAGCCAGAAGTAAATTCATTAGAGTGCATAGGCAAAATTTGAAGAGACAGTTTTTAAAAAATAGCTCTGATTAAAGTTGAATGCTTAACCCGGCCCTTCCCCAAGTTTTTCCAATTGCACCATTAACTGACAAAGTCACCCCATAACATTTAAGTTATCTTGCAGAGTCAATGTACCCTAACAAACTCCTAACTTGTTACGTCAAACTATTAAGGAAATGGAAGAAGGCTGCAGGCAACAAAGGGAATAGGGAACAGAACTATACCATTTGCAGCTGACAAATTTAGAAACTTCTGAAAGAGTTATGAAAGAGTTCTCATTGGAAAAACACAATGGCTTTCTACTTGTTTTCAAAAAATTGCATTTTACAACCCAAATTACCTTATTTGGCTTTGCATATTTCCTTTATGGTAATTTTTTAAAAACTATTTCTTTTATATGAAGGCAAACGTAGGGTGATCCACTTTTGATCTAAAAAGGACAGAACAGAGTACTACTTCCTATATGGTGAAAAGCTAGAAACAGTGGAGGCCCAAAGTGATTTATGTATATGGAGCCCATATACATAAAATCATTACAATGACATGAACTGGTGAAGAAATCATCAAAAAGCCTAATGCAGCATGGCAAAGGGAGCCATTCAAGTGGGGGGAGGAAATGGGAATGTTGTGGTGGTAGGGGACAGTATAATTGTTCTTTGCAGCCGTGAGCGTGAGTTCTGAAGGCTGTGTTGCCTACCCAGTGCCAGGGTTAAGGACATCTCCTCAGGGCTGGAAAGGAACTTGGAGTGAGAGGGGAGGGATCCAGTTGTCGTCATCCATGTTAGTACCAACAACACTGATAGGACGAGAAAGGAGGTTCTGCTGAAAGAACTTGAACAGTTAAGAGCTAAATTAAGCAGAACCTCCAAGGTAATAATCTTGGGATTTCTAACTGAGTCATGGGCAAACTGGCATAGGGTAAATAAAGTCAAGGAGTTAAATGCGTGGCTCAGAGATTGGTGTGGGAGGAATGGGTTTCAGTTCATGGGGCACTGGCACCAGTACAGGGGTAGAAGGGAGCTGTTCTGGTGGGAAGGGCTTCACTTGAACCATACTGAGAACAGTGTTCTGGCGAACTGAATAACTAGGGCTGTAGAGAGGGCTTTAAATTAAATAAAAGGGGGGGAGGGTTCTGGAAAGGGGATACATAGGCTTACAAAGCAAAAAGGGCATGGCAGCCTTGCAGGGCAGCTATTTCGGTAATGATACCCAGAGTGTAACAGGAAGGGACAGAGTGTACAAACATTAAAAAACAGCATCAAATAGGGTCAAAATGGGGAAAAAAAAGTCAAAAGGAAAAATTAATGGCTCTTTGATTAAATGCACGTAGTATTTGGAACAAAATAAATGAATTAACAGCACAAATAGAGGTTAATGGATATGATCTTATAGCTATTACAGAGGCGTGGTTAGAAGGATCTCAAAGCTGGGAACTAAATATTCAGGAGTAAGTGACTTTTTGAAAGGACAGGCAGGAAGGAGAAGGTGGAATAAGTATGGTAGCAAGAAAGGATCTTGGATCAGATGACGGAGAATTCGTATGGATGGGGGTAAGAAATAACAAGGGGAAGATGACACTGATGGGAGTAGTCTATAAGCTCCCTGATAGTAGCTATATTGTAGGACAGACAATAAATCAGGAGATAATGAGGGCATGTGAAAAAGGCAGTACGTTAATCATGGGCGACTTTAATTTTCATCGAGATTGGGAAAATCAAATTGGCAGAGGTAGACACAAGCAAGAATTCATAGAGTGTATTCGGGACAGTTTCTTAGAACAATATGTTGTGAATCCAACCAGGGATCAGGCTATTTTCGATCTGGTAATGTGTAATGAGGCAGGTTTAATAAATGATCTCAGAGTAAAGGATCCTGTAGGAAACAGTGACCATTATATGGTAGAACTTAGCATTCAGTTCGAGAATGAGAAACTTGAGTTGGAAACAACTGTGCTAAACTTAAATAATGGTAACCACAATGTAATGAGGGCAGAGTTGGCTGGAGTGGACTGGGAAGGCAGTTTAGCAGAAAAGACAGTTAATGAACAAAGGCAGACGTTTCAGAAAATAGCTCATGACTCACAACAAAGACATATCCCAGTGAGGAAGAAGGATTCAAGGAAGGGGAAAACCAACCATGGTTAATCAAGGAAGTTAAGGACAGTAGCAAATTGAAAGAAAAAATATACAATGCGGCAAAGATTAGTGGCAAACCAGAGGATTGGCAAAGTTTTAAAAACCAATGAAAGATGACCAAAAAAGAGAAAATAAACATTGAGGGTAAACTAGCAAGTAATATAAAAATGGACATTAAAGGCTTCAATAAATATATAAAAATGAAGAGAGAGGCCAAAGTTAACATGGCTTCATGTAGGGGAAACCACACCTAACAAATTTAATAGAATTCTTTGAGGAGGCAATTAGCAGGATAAAGGGGAACCAGTAGATGTAATATATTTGGATTTCCAAAAGGTACCGCACATAAGGCTACTTAATAAGGTTAAGAGCTCATGGTGTTGGGAGCAGTATATTAGCATGGAGGATTGGCTAACTAATAGAAGACAGAGTTGGGATAAGGGGGGGCATTTTTGGGATGGCAACTTGTAACTAGTGGAGTGCCACAGGGATCAGTGCTGGGGCCGCAATTATTTACAATATATATATTAATGACTTAGATGAGGGAAGTGAATGTACTATTGGCAAGTTTGCAGATGACACAAAAATAGCTGGGAATGCAAGTGGTGAGGATGACACAAGGAGTCTACAGAGGGATATGGACGGGGTGATTGAGTGGGCAAAAACTTGGCAGATGGAATATAATGTGGGAAAATGAGAGGTTATGCACTTTGGTGGAAGAATAGAGGAGCTGAATATTATTTAAATGGAGAAAGACTGTAGAAGGCTTCAGCACAGAGGGATTTGGGAATCCTTGTGCATGAATCCCAAGAAGTTAACATACAAGTTCAACAGATAATAGGGAAGGCAAATGGAATGTTGGCCTTTATTTCAAAGAGAATGGAGTATAAAAATAGAGAAGTCTAGCTAAAATTATACAAGGCATTTGTTAGACCACACCTAGAATACTGTGAACAAATTTGGTCCCCTTATCCAAGGAAAGATATACTGGCATTGGAGGCAGTCCAGGGAAGGTTCACTGGGTTGATCCTGGGTATGGAGGGATTTTCTTATGACGAGAGGTTAGACCTGTCCTCATTGGAATTTAGAAGAATTAGAGGTGACCTTATTGAAACATATAAAAGACTCTTAGGGGGCTTGACAGGGTAGATGCTGAGGGGTTGTTTTTCCTTGTGGGAGAGTCTAGTACTAGAGGGCATAATCTCAGAGTAAGGGGTTGCCCATTTACGACAGAGATGAGGAGGAATTTCTTCTCTCAGAGAATCTGTGGAATTCTTTACCGCAGAGGGCTGTAGAGGCTGGGTCATTAAGTATTTTCAAGGCTAAGATAGGTAGATTTTTAATCAGTAAGGGAATCAAGTGTTATGGGTAAAAGGCAGTAAATCAGAGTTGAGGATTATCAGACCAGCCATGATTTCATTGAATTACAAAAACTTACATTTTTACAACAGGAGGACAGAATTTCTCAATTGACTAAAAAGCTAGCAGACATTCTCCAAAGCTGTGACCCCTCAGTATCTTAATCAGTTGTGAATGTCAAATGCTTTGCTGGTATGTCAAAAGATGAATTTTGCACATTGTTCTGTCCCAGCATTCTTCACGTCAATGCTCACCCTAGGACTTCGTACCACTGACTGCTGAAAACATTCGCATGAAGTAGCAAGAAAAGGTGATTTTTAAGAGAGAACGCAGGGCCATAATGGTGTAAAGACGGGGTTTCAGATGGTAGCGTAGCACCAAGCAGTAAACTAGAAACAGGACAGTAGAGGCTGCAGGGTAAATGTAAGGAGATGCCATAGAGCAAATGAAATTAGGTATAAAATTGTGAAATGCTTGTCTCTGCATAATACTTCTATCAAAACAGAATGTTACCAATCTATATATCTCAGCCTTCTCCCCAAAGTCAGTTGTCATTAGTACTATGCAGCTTAAATGCAAACAAGGATAATACTTGGTTTAATTAGCAAAGCTGATTCACTCAAATATCCCATGAATTAAATGCAATTTAATCAAAAACCCAACTTTGTTCTTCATCAGCAACTACCACAAAACCAACCCTAAAAAAACAAATTTTTCTCCAGTGGTTTCCATGGCTGTTGCTTTCCAATCCACTATCTTTCATATTGCTAATAATCACACAACATAATTAATCCACATTAAAACATTCACAGAAGCCTTATGCACCGTTGGTTAGACTCCATGCACCAACTTTCTGCTGCACAAACCCATGCACCTCTGGGCTTGAGTTTTATTTCATTCAAGTGTGCCGCTTTCACCTATCTTGCTTACTGGCATTTCTCAAATTCTGCATGTGCATGGACCAGAGTCCCTGCCTCTGCTTTGCACACTTGCATCTTGGATTAGTGGCAACTAACCTGACATGTTAAAAAATGTATTTTCTTTTTATGACACGTTTAACTGTCATTCAATCCTGGTGTACCTTTTGCAAACTTGTAGACCATCTTTCTGGTGATTTCCATCTGCCTTCATTGATGTCACAGCAAAGTGCTGTTTCCTAGGAAGAATTTTTTCTCACTTTGAAACCAACACATTCAAGCATGCTGTGATTTGGAATAGTATCCCACAGATTTAACAATTAATCTTTTACAGTAATGTTTCACACATGGCTGCTCACTTCAAAAATACAGACAACACCATGTTGTGAAACCTCATCATTCAGGATAAAACTAGCAATTAAATGAACTTACAAGTTCTATAATTTGAAAGAAGCAAAAGTAGCCAGCTCGACTGACAACACTTTAAACAAAATAAGCGTCTGAAATCAGGCCATTTCAGAATTTTTATCTGAGATTTTGTTAAATGTAACTCTACAAAGTCCCAGCCCACCATTGTGACAGAGAAACTACACAATACAGGAAGCTAGCCGCTTATATTTCAAATAGATTTCTGGCACTCCAGTTTATGTTAAGCATTCAAGCAACATTATTACATTTTTTTTTCTTTTGAGACAAGTAGAGGTGGCCCCAAAGACTTCTGATATTTAATAGCCCCATTGTCAGACATTGAAAAAGTAAATGCACTCAAGTGGGAAAATGGGAAGTAGAGACTCAGAACATACAGGAAGCCATGTTAAGCAGTGATATTCTGGTACATTAAAAAGGTAAGAAAGCAAAGATCCTCTGGACTATTCAAATAAAGTCCATTGATTGAAGTGGAAAAAAGAGAGTCAGAATTGACCTCCCTACATTCAGGATGGAGAATCAGTATGAAGCAGCACTGCTTTTTAAAAAAAGAAAGACTAAGTATGCTTGCTGTGTCCTGTGCATTATGTGGAGAAGTACTTAAATTGAAAATTGATGTGAACTAATTTCAAGCAAGTCTGAGTTTATGCTGCATTGTTATGTTCGTTTCATATAGTTTGGTGTTGAGGATACCTGTCATTTTTGCACACTTTTGCCTGTATCACTCTGCTGCTTTGTGGTACCCAGATGCCCCCCAAGTGCCCCTGAGTCACTTCAAGCACAAAAATCTAGGCTGACACTTCCAGTGTATTACCGAGAGAGTGCTGCATTTCCAGAGGTACCATCTTTCAGATGAGATGCCAAAACGAGGCACCGTCTCCTCATGTTCAAAAGGTTCCCATGGAACTTTTGAAGAGGAACAGGAGAGTTATTCCCAGTGTACTGGCCAACATTTATTCCTCTATCAACATCACTTAAAATTATCATCTTTCATTAAAACAGATTATCTTGTCAGTATCATGTTGTGGTTTATGGAAGCTTGCTATGCGCAAATTGGCTGCTATGTTTCCTACTTTAAAAAAAGTGACTGGCTTAAAAAGCATTTAATTGGCTGTAAAGTGCTTTGTGGCATCCAGAGGTTGTGAAATGCATTATCTGAATGTAAGTCACTTTTTTTTAAGATTGTGTCCCATTTTAAAGAGCTAACAAACAACATCGTAGTTGGATGAATCTTTCCATTCAAAACACTTGTTTTGTTTGCAGTACAAGTCTCATTGAGTTTTTACTTGTTTAATATTCAAACTCAAAGCATTTTGCAGCTTTTGTTAATGTATTAAATTTAAATAGTGCTTAAGTATTACAAATGATTGCAAGTGAAATGCACTATTGTACGTTGTTCATAAAAGTACAAAAGCACATTTATACTCTAGAACAAAGTCTGAAGTTCAAAGCAGACTAAATACTTTTCTTTCTACTTCAGAGCTTCTGTTTTTTCATGATAGCAATGCTTGAAGATTGGACTGTTAGCAATGCAGAACAAAAACAGAATTACCTGGAAAAACTCAGCAGGTCTGGCAGCATCGGCGGAGAAGAAAAGAGTTGACGTTTCGAGTCCTCATGACCCTTCGACAGAACTTGAGTTCGAGTCCAAGAAAGAGCTGAAATATAAGCTGGTTTAAGGTGTGTGTGTGGGGGGCGGAGAGATAGAGAGACAGAGAGGTGGAGGGGGGTGGTGTGGTTGTAGGGACAAACAAGCAGTGATAGAAGCAGATCATCAAAAGATGTCAACGACAATAGTACAACAGAACACATAGGTGTTAAAGTTAAAGTTGGTGATATTGGTGTTAGCAATGCAGGGTGGCCAGATCAGGACCAGAATTGTAGGACCGTATCCCAAATAAAACAAAGCTTCTTTCAGCTCTTGCATAGACACAACTTGTAATACCTATATATAATATGACAAATGAAAGAGGTAGACTTTGTGGCAGTAGTGTGACAAATATAACACACAAAACATAGTTTTTGAATTTTTCCCATATTTTTCTCTCTTTCCATGTCATAAACTGCTCCTGTAAGCAAATTCCTGTTCTGTGAAAATAAGAATTTTATCCCTGCAATTCTGGAATTATAATGTTGTTCATGAGTTCAGTAGAAATCCTGATACTGTGTTTGGCTTAATGGATATAACATAATGTCTTGTGATTTCTTTTGACTTTGAGAAAACAGAAGAATAAACACTTGAATCAAATTGCGTTTTAGGCTATAACCTATGAATATTTGATACCTTCATGTAAAGTCATGAGCAACATTGAACTCCCCAATCACAGACTTGAAAAGCACACAACAAAAGCACCTAAAATTGCATCGGTCATTCTGAGAAATAACAGTCAAATGTCCATGCAGCTGGTATTAACTCACTATCATGACAGACTATCCTGTGTGCATGCCACAATTCAAAGAACCAACACCTCATCACTGACTCAACAGCAGAGGCCCTGACTTTGAACTCCCTCAAGGGCAGCAGACAGCTCTTAAGCAAATCCATGCAAGGTACAAACAATGCAGCCATGCACTTCACAAGTGGAGGATTAGAAGTGGCCGATGGGTAATTCTGTCCATAAATTCCAGAGCATGGAAAACATGACATCAACCTGCCTGCTAAGATCAGTTTCAGAAAGCACCTAATTTCTCCACACGGCATCTTAAGGAGCCATTCAGCGGATAGCTAAAATAGGCATCCTAATATAAGCTTTTCCAGTCATACAAAAGTATTAGCAGCAGCAGTATCTAATAAAAGTAGCAGAATAGGGATAAACAATAACAGGACTGTGCACTATTTTTACATAACTTTTGACATCTGATCCTTTGTTTTTCATCTGGAAACCTTGTTTCTTTAGTAGTAATGCTAAACCTAGGTTAATATCCATAAACAAAAATGTATATGCAGCCTCTTATCCAACCAGTATGGAATTTTGATTTGTCATCTTCAAATCAGATGTAGCACATATAGTGGTATGAGAAAGAAATTACTGGGGCATATCACAGAACATCTGTTGCACATTAAGTAGGACTAATTTACACCAAATCCTAACCATCAATTAATTTGGCAAAAAATTTACTTTTGCTGCTTAATTAAGTCCAAAAAGTTTCAGCACAGGTTGAAAAAAGACCAGGCTTAGGAACTGAACTGTTGAACCAGTGAACAAATCTACTTGCAGTGTTACAATTTTTCAACATATATATGGAGGTGAGATAAAAGCAGCTTGCATTACTTTATGTGTCACATTTTTCCAAAGCAGATTTTGTTTAATTTGTTGAGTCATTTACATTCATTTAGATGGACGCTTGCAGAGTACAAAGGTAAAAGAGGTAAAATTTCACACTTTCCTGGTCCTTATCCAAAAAGAAACCATACTACCTAACAAATCTCAATGAATTTTTGGGTACAACAAAGCTACAAAAATCAACAACCACTGCATATGATTCACCAGGTCTTGGGCATGAGGTCTACCCATATGGTAGAAAGATAAACCTACCCAGGAGGTCTATCCAATCTGATACAATGGCCTTTAGCCTTAGGTTGGTGTTCATTAAACACAAGCCTATCAAAATAATTCCAGGAAACTACATTGTATCAACAGGGGTCGATTGATATTTCAATACTCATTATTCAACAAATCTTTGGCAATGCCTCAATACCCATTTAAAAGACTGCAAAAGCAGATGAATCTTGTAAGAATGTTTTCAATAGTACACTCAATTTTGACCAGGACTTTCTTGATCTCCCTCAATTTTTTTGGTAGATCTGGAAGAACAAGGCCATAAAATTTCTCGGAATTGCACAATGTGACATTTTCATTTTCAAGTCCCAGCAGGCATTTTGGCATTGCATGCACATAAACACGCATGAGAGGGTACGTGGTATGACAATAATTAATTTATTCATTCAAGAAAGTGGGGATCGCTGGTAAGGCCAGCATTTATTGCCCATCCTCAACTACCCTCAGACGTGGTGGTGAGCTGCCTTCTTGGATACAACTGAGTGGTTTGCTAGGCTATTTCAGAGGGCAGTTAAGAGTTAACCACATTGTAGTGGGTCTAATGCCAGGCTAGTTAAGTATGATGGACTTTCTTCTCAAAATGACATTAGTAAACCAGATGGGGTTTTACGACAATATGGCAGATACATGGTCACCATTACAGATACTAGCCTTTTAGTCCAGATTTATTAAATAAAAATGAATTCTCTATCTGCCACAGTCAGTTTTAAAATAATATTTAATATTTCCATCGTCTCTTGATAATGCTGCATTTCGCAGTTAACACCAATGTGTATTATTGAATGCTGTCTGATTTGCATCCCTCAATTTGTGTCAATGTCAATGCTTCAGGTCATCCTTAGAAAATGTCCAAAATCCACTTGAACACTTGGCATGTTTCTGCCACCATGTAATTGGTAATGTCTTGTTATGACAGGTCTGGAGTGGTACAGGTCAAATTTAATGGTGGCTGCACTGCCAGATTTTACAACTTGGCAATGCAACAACCATTAACTTCGTAAGTTACATCCGTGCCACACAAGTGCCAGGCAACGACCATCTCCAACAAGAGAGAATTCAACCAGCGCTCCTTGATGTTCAATGGCATTATCACTGGATCCCCCACTATCGGCATCCTGGGGGTTACCATTGACCAGAAACTGAACCGCACTAGCCATATAAATACTGTGGCTGCAACAGCAAGTCAGAGGCTAGGAGTCCTGCAATGAGTAACTCACCTCCTGACTCCCCAAAGCCTGTCTACCATCTACAAGGCACAAGTCTGGAGTGTGATGGAATACTCTCCACTTGCCTGGATGAGTGCAGCTCCCACAACACTCAAGAAGCTTGACACCATCTAGGTCAAAGCAGCCTACTTGATTGGCACCACATCCACAAACATTTACTCCCTCCACCACAGATGCACAGTAGCAGTAGTGTGTGTACCATCTACAAGATGCACTGCAGGAATTCACGAGGCTCCTTCAAGATCACCTTCCAAACCCACAAACACTACCATCTACAAGGACAAGGGCAGCAGACGAATGGGAACACAACCACCTGGAAGTTCCCCTCCAAGTCACTCACCATCCTGACTTGGAAATATATCGCCGTTATTTCACTGTCACTGGGTCAAAATCCTGGAACTCCCTCCCTAACAGCACTGTGGGTGTAACTACACCACATGCACTGCAGCAGTTCAAGGCGGCAGTTCACCTCCACCTTCTCAAGGGCAAGTAGGGATGGGCAATAAATGCTGGCCCAGCCAGCAAAGCCCACATCCCAAGTATGAATAAGAAAAAAAAACACAGGGAAGAGTTAAGTCACAACTAAATGATATACTGAGATTTTGGTTCAACCAGGCTGACCTCCAGACTCAACTTTCCAGTCTGCCAAAGGAGTATTCGGAGTCTATGACGAAAGGAATTGGTTTTGCTGCTCACTGAATGAAAGAATAGTCGTTTAGTGCTTTCCAAATAGGTGATTCCTTATGGCTTTAAGTTATGATAGCATCATTCTTCACCTGCTGAAAATTAGTCCATAATCAGTTAAAAACTTTGAGCTTTAAAAGTTCACTCATAAGCAAAAAGGAATTTGTCAATGGGCTTCTTACTAGCCTTGGCTGATGGACTCAACCTGTAATGCTGAACAGTTTTCTGAATACATAAAATTTGATATGCCTATGTGCTGAAACAGACATAAACTGAATTTGATCTTGTATAAGCAACTTCACAATTCCAACATCTTAGTGGCATAAAAGATTTCAACTGTTCAAACTATTTAGCCTGGCCCAGCATTCCTTACTACAATAACCTTGCAAGATCTTTTCCTGGGTCATATATTTTTCAGAGCAGTATCTTTTAAATACACAAACACTCAATTATATACACAATATTTCTCCTAACTTGGATTTTTTTGGAATTTAAATAATTTGATTTTCCAATCAGATTCTGTTGCATTTTACAATGGCAATGGTACATCTCAGCAGCATGGTGTGTAACCTGCCTTTTGAGCTATCAATACCATTTTGCTGTTTTGATGCATTGCCAATCACCCATTTCTGATACATCCGAGAACAAAGTAAATATTGGCACAAAGATCATGGTGAAGACTTTAAACAGCTATTGTTCATGGCTTACTGACTCAGCAATCTAAATAGTTTGATTTCCTGACAGGAAATGAATTCCCACTGTGTCTATCACAGTCATGCAGATCCCACGTGCAAAGATCACAAAATCTTGCCTTCAGCAGACCAGTATCACATATATAATTGAGTACAAAAACCATAATTTTCATAGGAATGCATTACTTATATTGAGGCCAAAAGTGTCCAAGACATACATGTACAGAATTGCTTCATTATCCAAAAGTAATATTATTTTACTTTGAATACAAGTGAAATTAAGTTACAGATCATCAGCAAATGAAACACAGGAGCATTGTTAAGTCTTCACACGGTATGATTTCTTGGAAAGTCTTTTGGCATTGCCCAGGTCTACGAAGTATTCAACTGTAATTGTTGTCCTTGACATCTAAAAAGCTTATACATACTAAAAATAAATTCAGAGAGGATTTGCCACAATTCCCATATTCCTTTCTCCTCATCTCATCACATCTTACATATACAGTTGTGTGTAGTCTAATAATTGTACCATATGAAGTTGGGGTGAAGAGGGATACTTAAATAGCAACATGCAGCAAAACAGAAGTATGACTATACTGTTCTGCAGAAATATTAGCTTTCTCATGGGCACAAGATTGAGTAGAATATATTCTTTATAGTTTACATCAAAGATGATCTCTTTGTTGACAGCCTAGAACTAAGGGTAATAGTCTCAGGATAAAAGGGTCAGTCATTTAGGATTGAGATGAGGAGAAATTTCTTCACTCCAGAGTTGTAAATCTTTGGAATTCTCTACCCAGAGGGTTGTGGATGCTCAAGCTGTTGAGTATATTCAAGATTGAGATTGATCAATTCTTGGACACTAGGGAATCAAGGAAGATAAGATAGGGCAGAAAAGTGGAGTTGATATAGAAGCTCAGCCATGATCTTACTGAATGGCAGAGTGGGCTTGAAATGCTAAATGGCATATTCCTGGTCCTATTTCACATATTCTTATTCTTTTTCATAGACACAAGGTTAAAAATCTTAATTATCCCAACAGTGAATGAATACAAGGACCAGCACAGAATCACACAGAGCTGTCGGAAGATACTCAAAAAGCCTTCAGGATACTGCACCTAAATTCTTTATTTGAATGAGAAAGAAGAATGGAAGATAATGCTGGACAGACAAGGCTACTTATCCAGTTAAATGGCCCATGATATTCTGCAATACCAACCACAGAGAGAAAGCAAAATAGGTGCTATATAATTAAGGTAAGCATTTATCTTAAAAAGAGTGCTTCACGTTTAGGCCAATCAGGGGCAGCTTTACAGTACAACCATTCCTCCCTCAGAGTTCCCAGGTTAGTTGTCACATGCTGCATGCTCCGTAACTTTGCAGTGACCAGGATAAAAATCATGACAGGGTAAAAGGCTAATATTGATAATGTATTATTAGCAAGGAAGTGAGATGAGAATGACCACAGGAACTTCCATTTAAATAGCTTCATAGTAAAGCACAAAAACCTTTACCTTTGAGTGTCACAGCTACACGATTTCTTAATTCGGCAAACCACAAGTAACAGTTAACAGGTATAATTTGCTCCTTTAAGAAACTGTGACAAGCCACTCTGTCCAACAATTTCTCTTGAATTTTCATACTTTGTTCTTCAAATACCATCAAGAGTGGGCTCTTACTACACTGGAACCAACAACAAATAAATAGCATAGGGCAGAATATTTAGTCCTTCTATTATTTAATGTCTAAACATTGACAACTTGAGCCAGCATAACTTTCCACTGGTGCTCATTGTGTTGCATACAAGTGTGACATCTAACTTACCACTGCTTTAAGTGATTCCCTTGGGCAAAATGCAAAGTGGCTTACCTATCTGCAGTTTAGCCTGAGCTATGTGATGATGGACCTCCATGTGGGTTCCCACATCCTCAACTGTGTGCCAGACTTGTTTTGCCTACTTTAATCTACCTCTTCCAATGCTTGCTGCAACAGGTTCTCCTTGCGATATCCCAAAGCACTTTGCAGCAAATTACTTGTAGTTAGGACTCCCTTAAATTGTGTGCCTTCTCTGAGTCTTTGCAGAAGAGCTTGAAGACCTGACCTATAAAACGGGCTTCCCTTAATACTGTCAAATCCTACATCAATTTTCTAGGATAAACAGATGCCCAGTGCCAAGATATCTGATTGTGGCTCATAGCTCATTCAAAGAATTAGTACTTAATCCTTTTCTCCCGGTATAATCTGAAGGAGTCAAAAGCAATTTCCATTCCTGCAGACTGACCAAAATGTTCTCTTCAATACCTGAATGCCATAAACACTGCACCACAATAACTTAGGGGCTTGATTTTTTTAAGACAAATTATATGCATGTAATAATCAAAAGTTCGTTATTTTTCATATCTTACACAGATAAAACAGGGTAAGCTGAATATGTGAAAATGCTGTTCAAGAATTACATCTGTTCTTGAAGCCTTGTATTGCATGCCAACATTCAGAGATGTTAAGCTTTTGGTTACATTCAAGGTATTTTCTATGTCCTGACAAACTTCTAGTATTCAGCTACAAATAACAAATTTGAATCATGACTTTTCAAAACAATTTCAAATTTAAAGCCAACTTTTGTGCCCCTTTAACACTGGTTCACTAAACTGCTTACATTGTCTTGATAGAGCAACTAGATGCTTTACAAGAGCATTATAAAACAAAATATGATGCCAAGCCATATAAGGAGATATTGGTTCAGATGACCAAAAGCTTGTTCAAATAGACAGGTTTTAAGGAGTGTCTTAGAGGAGAAACAGGTGGAGGGGTGTAGGGATGGACTTCCAAAACTTGCGACCTAGGCAATGAAGGCACGGCCACCAATGGTAGAGCAGGGGGAATGCTCAAGAAGCCTGGGTTAGAAGAGCATAGATATCTTGGAGGGTTGCAGGGCTGGAGGAGATTACAAAGTTAAGAAGGGGTGAGGCCATGGAGAGATTTAAAAACAAGGAAGAGGATTTTAAAATCAAGATGTTACTTGACGTTGTGCCAATGCAGGTCAGTAAGCTTAAGAGTGATAGGTGAAAAGGACTTGGTATGAGTTAAGACATGGGCAGCCGAGTTTTGGATGACCTCAAGTTTATGGAGGGTACAATGTAGAGGACCAGCGCATTGGTATAAACAAGTCTAGAAGTAACAAAGGCATGATCGACAGCTTCAGCAGCCAGTAAGTTCAGACAGAGTGAAGTCAGGTGATGTTACAAAGGTGGAAATATGCAGCTTTAAATGATGATGCTCACCTTGGGATCAAATGTGATACCAGTTTTGCAAACGGATTGGTTTAATTTCAGACTGTTGTCAGGTAGAGGGATGAAGTAGATAGCTAGGGAATGGAGTTTGGAGTGGGAGGCTGAAAACAATAGCTTCAGTCTTCCCAATATTTAATTGGAGGAAATTTCTGCACATTCAGTACTGGATGTCAGATAAGCAGTATGATTTAGGGACAGTTTCAGTAAAATTTCTGCTCCCTTTGCCATATACTTTAGTACCAGAATTTAAGATTAAAGCCTTGTCCTGAAGCAATCTCCTCAATACCCATCAGATTTAGATCAAGGATTTATCAGCTTCTGTCCTCAAGATGCTTGCAGTGGAATGAGAGGTGATAAATCCTGAAGCTTGAAATTACACTAAAGTTCCTCTTTTGTTGATTCAATCATTAACAGCATGTCATCAGGATTTCTTAAAATACTAAGAAGTAAAAATATAAAAGAAAAAGGTTGATCTCACCTCCCTTTCCCCAGCAAAGACAATGTTTATTGTCCAAGTTCATATGCTTAATTATGATTTTCACCCGATTCCTGATAATCCAAATTATCAGAATTTGGATTTCTGTTAAAGGGTCATGAGGACTCGAAACGACAACTGTACTCTTCTCCACCGATGCTGCCAGACCTGCTGAGTTTTTCCAGGTATTTTTTATTTTTTGTTTCACAATGTTGGGAGTCTGGCTGGATCCAGGAAAGAGAAGGCAGCTAGAAGTCAGAAAAGTCTCTATGGTTCACCATACAGGAATGCGAGTGCAAGCTCATGCTCAGACTGAAAAGACCAAATTTATGGGGAGTTAAAACAGGGCTGGAAGGGAGTCATCTAACTTGGGCTATAGGGAGAGTCACTGCGAAAAGAAAACCTCACTGTGAAAGACAGTTATAAGATTGTGAATTACCAGGTAATCTTAGCTGTAGGAGCTGAAAAGTTCATTAGCTAACTGGATGAAGCTGGTTACTGTAGCCCAGCTCAGCTTACTATAAATACAGGGCTCTTTAGTGCAGCCTTGGCAAATGGAGTGCAGCTGACTGAGTGAAGACTTGAAGTTTGGCAAGAGGGGAGTTTTAAGTGATAATTTTGTTCTTAAATTTTACTCAAAACCTGATCTAGTCTGTAATTAGTAGTAATTGGAAAGTACTTTGTAAGCAGGTTAGGTTCTTTCTTACAGTTTAGACAGGATAAACTTCTCCTGCCTAAATAGCCAAGTGGTTATGGTACTGGGTTTGTAACCCCAAGATCAAGAGTTCAAATCTCACAATGGCAAACTATGAAACAATGTAACTTCATCTGAAACAGATGGAAACAGGTTTACTCAAAAGAGTATCAAGAGTTCAAATCTCACAGTGGCAAAACTATAAGAGCTGAGTAGTTAATGAGCTAACTGGTTGAACCTGGTTACTGTAGCCCTAGTTCAGTTTACTATAAATTCAAGGTTCTTTAGTGCAGCCTTGACTAACTCTGAGTGAAGGCTTGGAGTTTGGTGAAGGGGGAGAACGAGTTGTTTGTTTCCCCTTTCTATGTTTCTCACCCCATACAAATTGGTTCTTGCTCTACTGCAGGGAAAGGAGCTAGCTGTTTAGCGAATATCTGGTAAGTGAGTAAAATTTATTCTATCTCCAAGGTTTAAAATAGTGCATAATTTGGTGGTAAAGTTAATAAAAGAAAACAACATAAATAAATTATTAATTAAGTAATTATTTATAACACAAGGATGGCAGAACAGATAATGTGTCAAGGCTGCAGCATGTGGGAGCTCCTGGATAACACTGTGATCAGGGCAAACACATCTGCAGTGTTTGTGGCTTGAGGAACTTCAGCTCAGAGTCATTGAGCCGGAGGCTCAGCTGCAGACTCTGCGACACATCAGGGAGGGGGAAAGTTGCCTGGATACTTCATACCAGGAAGCAGTCACACCACTTAGGATAGGCTCTTCTGATTTGGTCAGTGGTCAGGGACAGAAGGGTGTGACTGTGAGTGAGGCAGGTAAGGGGACCCAAAGTGCAGGAGTGTGAGCCTCTGCAATTGTCCAACAGGTTTCAGGTTCTCTCAGCCTGTTTGGATGAGAGTGGGGGCTGCAGAGTGGATGAGCAAACTGTACCATGGTACAGGAAGCCATCCAAGTGGGGGGAGCAATAAGGGATGTAGTCTTACTATAATCATACAGGCCAGCGGTGAGACCGCAGTGGAGTTGTGTACAGTTTTAATCTCCTTAAAGAGGGATATACTTGCATTGAAAACAGTCAAGAAAAGGCTGATTTCTGGGTTGACTGGCTCGCCTTATGAAATAAAATTAAGCAGGCTGAGCCTATATTCATTGGGGTTTAGAGGGATGAGAGGTGATCTTATTGAAGCACAAGATTCTGAGGGGACTTGACAGTTTAAATGCTGAGAGGATGTTTCCTCATGTGGGAGGAAATGTAGAATCCAAGGGCACTGTTTAAAAATAAGGGGTCTCCCATTTAAGACAGATGAGGAGGAATTTCTTCTGAGTCGTTAGTCTTTGGCATTCTCTTTCACAGACAGCAGTAGAGACATTGAATATATTCAAGATCGAGTTGGACAGATTTTTGATTGACAAGGGAGTGAAGGGTTCTGAAGGACAGGCAGGAACATGGAGTTTAGGTCACAAACAGATCAGCTATGATCTTATTAAATGGCAGGGCAGGCTTGATGAGGCAAATGGCCTACTTCTACTTCTTATGATCAAATGGAAAATAAAGTCTTGTGCAGCGTTTAGAAATATATCTATCTATTCCCCCATGTCAACTCAGTTCATTTATTATGAACGAATCAAGACATTATTGCAGAGCTTCACCAAGTCTACTGTTTAGACAGCTGTCAGAGCAGTCAGAAGTGAGCAGCAGTCTTTAGTTACCTCCCTCCACATGTGGTGATTCCATTAAATTACAATGGTTCAATATCAAAATGCTCAATGACAACATTTAATTATAATTTGTTGCTAAATTAAACCCAACATGAACTTACATCAACATGTAAAAGAAATCTTACTTTGAAAGATTTTTAAATAAATGGTAGAATAAGCATATTTTAAAAAAAATACAGGGCCTTTCATGACTGCCAGGCATCTCAAAGAGCTTTACAGCCAATGAAGTACTTCTGTAATTAGGGAACTGCTGTAATGTATACATAAAACAACAGTTGTTATATAGTTGTTAGCAGATCAGGCAGCATCTGTGGAGAAAAGCAGTTAACATTTTTGATGAAGGATCATCGATCTGAAGCCTTAAGTCTCTCCCCAGATGCTGCCTGACCTATAGAGTATTTCCAGCATTTTGTTATTTTTTCAGATTTCCACCATCTGCAGTATTTTACTCAATTGCCACTAATGCAAAAGTAATTAAAATTTTGTGGGATAAATTGACTTCTTTAGCTTGGTACCATCCAATCGATATTTTAAATGTACTTGTTTAAAATATTCCTACCTTCTCTGTATCACTTGATAGCTGTTTTTGGGACATAAAATGAGAGGGGTCTCCATAAGATTATGATTATTTCAGTGATGCCAAGCCCCCTAACAGGAAGTTCCTGAGATAAGCTGGGAGGATTTTGAAAAGTGGATACTTAACTTTTTCCATATGCTGTCCCAACATACATTTTGAGCAAATTAAAGACACACAGCACCCCTTTTAATAATAATGTATTTTTTTAAAAAGTCATCTAGAATTTTTAACTCTCTGTAACCATCATTAGTGTCAGCTAAAGTTCAATGGGTAGCAATCATGTCTCCGAGCCAGAAGATTGAACATTCAAGCCTCACTCCAGGGACTTCAGCACAAAATCTAGACTGACACTGGATGCTGCATTAGACAGGGGTCCAGCTACCCTCTCGGGTGGACATAAGAGATCCTCAAAGAGCAAGGGAGTGCCCTATCTGGTCATTATCATCTTGCTCTTTGTGTAGGATCTTGTGTGCAAATTGGCTGCCATCTTTCCTAAGGTATAACAGTGACTGTGCTTCAAAACTATTTCAATAGCTTTAAAGTACTTTGCAACATCCTAAGGTCATGAGAGACACTAAGTGCAAATTCTTTCTCATTTATTCTGTGCTTAACTGAGAAAAGTGGATGCAACAATAAACCAGCAGAAGATTGCTCTACAGTCAGCTGCAAAGGCAAGCAGAAATGGGAAACACTGGAGTGTGACTTTTTTTTCATTTTTAATCACTTCAGAGCCAGGCTGAGTCACAGGCCAGTTGCAGAAAAAATATATAAAACGAAAAATGAACAGAAGCAACAAAAATTAACTTGTCAAGTGTACTGGCTTTCATAGTTAACTGAACCTTACTAGGTCATGGAATCTTACTGTTAGTTCGGATCAGAATGTGCATCACGTTTCTGAACTGCATTCAGTGAAAAGTATAAGTTTCAGGATCCTGGTGCTTGTATTGGAATACCAGCTGATTCCCCTGTAAAGCTAAATTAAAGGAAATTCAGGAAAGATAGCATTTACTTCACTACCTTTTTAAAAAGATCACCTTGTCTATTTGTAGTACAAATTTGTACTGCAACAACAATGGACAAGAGTGCACGTTTTAAAGAGGAAAAGCAGAGACAGTGTAATAAAAATAAAAAGTGATAAAGTAATAATTTATGGTTTGAGAAAACTACAGCTTTGGCTCATTTGCCTTGTCCTAGAAAGGATTTGTGTTTGTGTTTAAAGTGTCACTGCCTCGACAGAAAGAATGTTATTTAAAAAAGTTGTATCAATTTTTATTCCATACAAGCGAAATTGAGTTTTTGACATAATTTGCATCATTTCACATTTTCAAGCTAACAGAAAAGAATTAGGTGAACGTTTCACACAAAAATGGTGTATACTTGAAAATGGGGAAATAATAAATATGGAACAGACTTAATTTGGTTGGCTGAAGTTTACTGTTGTCTGCTTTTATAGATGTACTGGACATAGAAATAGAAAACACAAGTCTACCATAACCTGAATTTTCTGCATTTTAATTTTTTTGCCCTATGTAATTGAAAGTATAAATTGTTAGCAATCTGACTTTCATTTACCAATTTAAGAACCCTATAATTCAGATTAACACTATCTTAAACCACACCCAATTAAAAGAATACATGTGACTGCTGTTCTGCTTCAAACTAGCAGTGGATTTATGATCCATAACTTTGCCTGTTAGCAGTTTAATAAATGTATGCACATGGATAATTTGTCACAATATGATAGAATTCGAACGATTCTGCAATTTGTCTCTGCGCACGTTCCTTTAATGCTTACCCTTTCCCAAACTTTGATCCACTGTCTTATTTGACCACAGATATAAAGAAAATGGAATTTTTTTTTTCAAAATCATTTCTATTCTGTTAAATTCAAGTTGATGTCAGAATATTTTTCCCAACATTGTTTGCATTTTGAATTTTTTTTCCATTTCATGAGAAGAAAAATTAATGTACAGGAGTACATCAGCAAAACTAATATAAACAATTAGAGACTGATCTTTTAAGATATGCAAACCGCAATACTGAAAAGGAATGAAAAAGTAAATTTAAGCATCAAATTTTACTGTTTACTGAACTTTTGGTTGTAACCTATAGGTGAATTAGTCGCATATTGCAGATGTGGTTAATCTTTATATACGACCAACATAGCTGATGCCTGAAGGGTATTTGATCATGGAACCCATCATGCAAAATTCCAACCCATCCAAAATATGTGCAGTTTCAGAGTTAAAAGGATAATCTGGATTTCTTTATACCCTTAAGGACAGAGACAAAAAGTCCTGCTCCAACCAAGAGTGAAGTAATTATAACCAATGTTTCCTGTGAGCTGCATAGCTGTGAAGCAACCAGAAAATCCGCATGCAGGTCATGGAACGTTGGCCCTTTAAGTTATCATGCATGCGTAGCACACACAAAAATTTAAAGGAGCCATGCACTTAATAAATCACATACTCCGCCAAAACTAGAGGGTATATTCATTATAACCAGAATCTTTTCAGCACCCCAACTGATGGTATTGGTGGATTGGACCAATTATTTGGTATATATTTCCAACTAAAGGGGGATAAGTACATATGGGTTCTTTTGGGAGAGAAGAGGTTAAAAAAAATTATAGCATTGGATTTGAATTGAATTCTCACTATAATTAACCAGACTAATGTTTACTAAATGTGAAATATTAACACCAATGATTACTAGTGTGCTTTATTCCACATTAATTAAGCACTTATTAATTGGATGAAAAGATTCATGTGGTTTTGGTCATTTTGTTAGTTGTGGCTGTACCATCTGAACAGTTATTATTCAGACATTTATCACATTGCCTTTAATCACATGATACCAATTATTTCTCCTCTTGGCAACAAAACTGATGCTAAATGGTTAAAGCAATTCTGTTTTAAATTTCTAACAGCAGAGCCTTTATGGAACAATTGGCCTGAAAAACAAAACAAAAACAAACAGAGCCAAGGAGTGGCCCAGTAGTATAAATACATAGTTCCATTCAATCCGCCTCTGCAGATTTAACAAAAGCTTTATCGCACCTAATGCTTAATCTTCAAGTATGGAGGAACTTGGGAAAAAAAAGATACGTCCTGTGGCTCACAGTAAGTCAGAAGATACATAATTTTAAAATGATAGGTGTATATAGAATGTAATGAATTATATATCACTGACCTATTGCTGTGTTCCTCACGAATAAGATAAAAGCTACATTTTTGTAACGATTTCTCTTTTCTCCCTCCACAAATTCTTTTTCTTTCATTTTGACAAATTTGCTACATTCAAGTACAAGTACTACTTTAGGTATTGTGATTGAAAGGAAGCAGAATTCCAAATATTTATGGAACACTGGAGAGAAAATATTTTGTCAGTGCTAATATTCTGCTTGGTGTAAAAGTGATTGAGCTGACTAAATGAGGAGTCTGAGGTATACATACAGGAGAGTCTAGTTAATCATTGCATGCTCTGGAAATAGCATGCAATTTAAGCTCCAAGCCTCAAAAGAAAGGGTGAGCAGAGGAAAATTATTGTAAGTATTTTCAAAATAATGTGGATAGGTTAATGTTTAATGATTTCTACAAGACTTTGTAAATATATTGTGTTAAAATGAAATCTTTAAATTATTACACACACTCACACACATTTTATAATTCTATAGCAAATGATTCAAAAATTGCCAGCAAGCTGGAAAAGTACCAGTGACTCTATTAGCTTGTTTTGTCAGTTCCTGTTTCTGACTGGCAAGTTTGAGAAAAATATCAAATTTGATTGATTGGCTTTTTTATGGGTTACTTTTTTCTGACTGGTAGTTCCCAGCGATCTTTATTTCAGCAAATCTATATAGTGATTCTATAGCAAATCAGAAAAGTGTGATGGTTAATTTTCCAAACTATTAACACATTAAGGTGCAAACATACACAATTACATGATGAATATGTGCATAACATTGGGGACATAGATCTCAACCCATTTTATAGACAAAGCTGCTTATCTAGGAAATATGTAATATTAAAAGTGACATGTCATCAGTTGCAGAAGTCGCTATAAGCCAGAGAGATTTTTTAGGCCAGATCCAGCAACGTCTCCTTCCTTGTTGGTCTGGAAACAACGTAGAAAAATTTCCTGATCGCACTACAGAAACTTATCTCCCTCTCAGCCCTTTACACCATTACTCTTCTAATCTATATTCTGATAGTCTCCCGTTATAACTACTAAATTGAATTTTGCACCTCTCTGTAATTTCATTGCAAATTGGTTCCTCTGTATCTTTCCCACTAGCAGATGGCATATGGAATACACCCAGTGGTGTAACGGTACCTCTGGTGTTCCTTAGCTCTAACCAAATAGGTTCTGTCCTTGATCCCTCTCGGACATCCTCTCTCTTCAGCACTGCTACATTCTCCTTAATCAATACTGCCACCCATCCTCCATTCTTTCCTTCCTTAGCTTCCTGAATGTATCCAGGAATATTTAGTACCCAGTCCTGCCCTTTTTTGAGCCACCTCTCCATAATCATCACATCATCATATTTCTTAATGGTTATTTGTGCCTCCTGCACACCAACCTTGTTTACCTGCACACCAACCTTGTTTACCATGATAAATGCATTCATTTACATGCACTGTAAATGTCATATTGAACTGTTGCATTCCCTCTTGCTCTGACACCATATAATACCTTACTATTTCTTACTGTAGTTGTCTGTCTCATCCAATGCTTTGCAGACCTTTGTTTTTCTTTTAATGTTACATCTTACAACCCCCTGCCAAGCCAGTTTAAACCCTCCGCAATAGCACTAGGAAGCTGACCTGCTGAGGTGCAAACCCTGTCCAGGTCCCACCTCCCCCAGTCCCAACGTCCCATAAATCCACAGCCTTTCCTTCTGCATCATTTCTTCAGCCATGCATTTATTTGCTCTATCGTCCTATCACCAGGAGTAATCTGCAGATTACTACCTTAAGGTTCTGCTTGCCAGTGTCCTTACCTGGCTAAAATATGGTCACAAAAAGGTGCAAAGTACAAGTTTTTTTCAGAATGGATGAATTTTTTTTATATTCATTCATGGGATGTGGGTGTCACTGGCTATCCCTAATTGCCGTCGAGAAGGTGGTAGTGAGCTACCTTCTTGAACCACTGCAGTCCATGTGGTAGTACACCCACAGTGCTGTTAGAAGAATGAGTTCCATGATTATGACCCAGTGTCAGTAAAGGAATGGCGATATATGCTCCAAAAAAAAAAATACTTCTAGCTGTGAGCATACTGCTCATGTTTTGTACAAGAATTTTTCTTCTTTCCAAATTACAAAGGGAATCTGCCAAGGATGACAATAGCAAAATAACTTAATTTGCAAGTCTTCTCTCTACAGAGCTTTCAAAATTCAGGAAGAGAAGTTAAGATTGCTAAAACATTAATTTAAGCTTCAATACTGAATCTGTATTGTTGAGTAAATATTTATTTTTACCTAAAAGCAAAAGAACCCATTATTATTGCTGCAATAAGATCATGCCCAACACAGCTGCAAAGGAAATGACATCACAATAAAAACAGTGATAGATTTTAAGAATCACTGGTTTCATTCGCAGCTGCACAGAGCATTTGTGGGTGAGCCAGTGCTTTTCCTTTTTGTTTCAACTGTCTGGAAAAACACAAATATATATTAAAATGTTTGTGACACTAAATATTTTTACAAACTCAAAAAACGAATACAATTGGAATTAGAGACAGGAATATGAAAATGTTAGAAACTAAAACTAAGCAGCGAGTGGCCCTACTAGTGTGCTGCACTCAATCTTGGTCCAACATTATTTTGCAAAATAAAATTCTCCATTACAGGACCATCCTGGGATGGTAATCTCACAAGGTAATCATGTAGCAAATGAACAGTAATATACTTTTAATACACTCCCTGTAGTTAAAACTGGAATTGTTTATATAGTCTGTTAGGTTCTTCCAAATAAATCAGGGTTTCTGCAATGACTAAAAACATGCAATACACAGTGAATGTTGTCAGCATATACTGGAAATTCTTTACCAGGCAAACCAAAATGAAACCAATATGCTAACCATGAATCCACATTTTTTTGATGTGACTGACATTCCACAACAAAACCTCCCAAGGGTTATGAGGACAGAGGCTATATTTTACAGCATTCCCACATCATCTGGTATTCACAGGGAACAAGACCAGCTTCAAACCCCCACGACTTACCCCCTGCTACTTAACCTCACTGCAACCATCTTAGCATTCATCTCACACCTAGCTGCCCAGGTCTTTTCCCCCCTATTTGGGGGCAGCCAGTTTACCTACCGTTTCAAATTTCCTGCACACCCTGAAACTGTCTTGTCAGTTCCCATAGCTGGCTGCAGCAATGAAAATTTGACACCACTGATTGACAAGTGAATTCTACTACAAGCCCTCTGCAACCTAGATATAGATTAGCCTCAGCATCAAGGTCATCCTTGATGCTGAGGAGAATGCAACAAATGTTGATATGGTGCATCTTGACCATCATAAATCTGGCAGGTAGAAATATGTGGGCACATTGTCAAGAATTGGGTAACTGAGGCAAGGACTGTATGCTTAGCATAGTCACTTAGTTCTTTCCAAAATACTGGGGTCAGTCTTGAGTATAACAGGCATATTTTCTGCAAAAGCCCTGAACCAGAAGTGTTTTTCCTTTTGGTTCCAGCTATACATATAAACTGTTGCCATTCACTGTGTAGCTGAGTATAAATGTCTCTACAGATCAAGACCTCAGGGAGTCACAAACCAAAGTCACAACTGTGCTTTAAGAGAGCATGCATCTAGACCTGGAGCATTATCACCAAATATGCATAATAACGTCAAGTCAAACAATTGAAAAAGCACTCAATGCCTGCACTAATAAAGAATGATTAACAAGGGAGGTTTCTGCAGCCAATACAAACATTTCAACATAGCATAGGAAATTTGCATCACATGGAAACAAACACACACGGGAACTAAATATTATTTCTCTTGAATCCCAGTTCTGCAGTGAATGCAACTGGTGACAAAAGTGGCTTGCAATGATGTCAATATAACAGGAAGGTACATTTTGTGACAGGATACATTGCAAGCAAAGGGAAGCACACTTCCTGACTTCAGTCATGGCCAGCATGAAAGATACAAGTATTAGAAAATTAACTTCCTCATTAAGATGTGACAGGTCTCAATTCAAATTTTAGATAACCTCAATCTCTGGCTTCTCTTTTCCTCCACCCTGCAACTACAGTACACTTAAGTTTACATTTTTCATTAACACATTCCAACATCGCTTCATTGGTAATTTTTGACTTCTCTTTAAAAAAAAGTTACATTTATGCTGAAAGTAAGGATCACCAATTCGGATGGCGATTCTAAAATAGGTTACAAAGGGGATTATATATGCTGACAATCTCTCAACGTAGTTACAATCAGGTGAGGCGGTGTCGAATGGCTCCCCTTTTTTCCCTCTCCTCATCTAACCACAACAGGGATTAGATTTACTTGCCAATCCGAGAGTGCTTAACTGTTTATGTGCTGTGGCCATAAAAGACACGGTCAGACAGATTTTCTTGGAGGAAAAGGATAGCTTTTACTATGCTTAACTGGCCTGAGTAAAAATAATTAATAATAAGCTCTGACTTTCTCACACACACACACACAGATTATGGAGTGGGGAGAATGGATTAAGTAATTGAGAGGCCAGTCAAATTAAAAGGACATACAGATCCTGAAATTCGGTGGTTTGGCTGGCTTCAGGGGGTGGTCCTGCTTCTTTCATAGAAACTAGGAGTAGGTCATTCAGCCCTTTGAGCCTGCTGTGCCATTCATTATGATCACGGCTGATCATCCAACTCAATAGCCTGCTCCTGCTTTCTCCCCATACCTTTTGATCCCTTTTGCTCCAAGAGCTATATCTAACTCCTTCTTGAAAACATACAATGTTTTGGTCTCAACTACTTTCTGTGGTAACGAATTCCCACAGGCTCACCAATCTCTGGGTGAAATTTCTCCTCATCTCAGTCCTAAATGGTCTACCCCATATCCTCAGACTGTGACCCCTGGTTCTGGACTCCCCCGCCAACAGGCACATCCTTCCTGTATCTACCCTGTCTAGTCCTGTTAGAATTTTAAAGGTTTCTATGAGATCCCCCCCCCTCATTCTCCTGAACTCCATCGAACATAATCCTAATCGACTCAATCTCTCCTCATATGTCAGTCCCACCATCGCAGGAATCAGTCTGGTAAACCTTCGCTGCAGTCCCTCTATAGCAAGAACATCCTTCCTCAGATAAGGAGACCAAAACCGCACACAATATTCTAGGTGTGGTCTCACCAAGGCCCTGCCCAATTGCAACAAGACATCCCTGCTCCTGTACTCGAATCCTCTGGCTATGAAGGCCAACATACAATTTGCCTTCTTTATAGCCTGCTGCATCTGCGTGCTTACCTTCAGTGACTGGTGTACAAGGACACCCAGATCTCGTTGCGCATTCCACTCCCTCAATTTATAGCCAGATAATAATCTGCCTTCCTGTTTTTGCCACCAAAGTGGATAATCTCACATTTATCCAATTATACTGCATCTGCCATGCACTTGCCCACTCACTCAGCTTGTCCAAATCACTCAAGCATCTCTGCATCCTCCTCACAGCTCACCCTCCCACCCAGCTTTGTGTCATCTGCAAATTTGGAGATATTACATTTAGTTCCCTCATCTAAATCATTAATACATATTGTGAATTACTGGGGTCCCAGCACCGATCCCTGCGATACCCCACTAGTCACTGCCTGCCATTCGGAAAAAGACCCGTTTATTCCTACTCTGTTTCCTGTCTGCCAACCAGTTTTCTATCCATCTCAATACACTACCCCCAATCCCATGCGCTTTAATTTTACACACCAATCTCTTATGTGGGACTTCTTGAAAGCCTCCTGAAAATCCAAATAAACCACATCCACTGGCTCCCCCCATCAACTCTATTAGTTACATCCTGGAAAAATTCCAGTAGATTTGTCAAGCATGATTTCCCCCTCATAAAGCCATGCTGACTCTGTCCGATTCTGCCACTGTTTTCCAAGCGCTCAGCTATTAAATCTTTTATAATGAACTCTGGAATTTTCCCCACTACTGACGTCAGGCTGACTGGTCTATAATTCCCTGTTTTCTCTCTGCCTCCCTTTTTAAATAGTGGGGTTAAATTAGCTACCCTCCAATCTGTAGGAACTGTTCCAGAGTCTATAGAATCTCGGAAGATGACCACCAACGCATCCACTATTTCTAGGGCCACTTCCTTAAGTAGCATTGAGGATGTTTAAAGCTATAGACAGACGCTTTATCTGCTCTTCTGGACACAGCAGCACTGAGTTGAGTTCTTTTTAAAATCTCTGTCTGCGGCACCTGCATTGTCACACTTAGCAGACAGGATCCAAAACTTGCAAAATGGGTGGAGAGAGAGAGAATCCACTCAGCGTCTTGTTCCTTCAGCATTGCATTTGTTTATCCTGTTTTGCAGAGAAAACAGATGCCCAAACACACAAAAGGTTGGCTTGTCACATGACCGTCTCTCCTACTTCCCAGTGTCCCAAATACGGTTGTGGCTAGTGTATTCCAGTTACCTTGATGAGATCTTGGCTAGAAATTCCTCTATCAGCCAGGGTCCCATTGTCTAAGTGATTATATCTAATGGGCTGTCTCCAAACAGTTGAGTAGACAGGTGATTGTCTGGATGCTTTGCTAATGGGATAGGAGATGCCCTCCCCCCACCCACTTCATCTCTTAAGGCAATTGTTCCTGGAGCAGCTTTGCACACAGTTTGCCTCCATTTTAATTGTTTTGGAGTGTTGAAGATAGTGATTCAAATATGCAGCCATCTTTGACTGTGATCCCAAGTCACTGGATTGTGGCTTTAGTCAATCAATTAGGGGTTTCCAGCCAGCAAATTCAAAGATCATTTTTTGATATAAAGCACAGTTTCACAACAAAGTGATTGGCATTTCTTGCAGGTCACTTCCTGAAAGAATCACTTCCATTTATGCAGAGTCTTTCACAGCCTCAGAACCTCCCAGACCACCTTACGACCAATGAAACACTTTTGAAACACAATGTTGTAACATGGGAAACTCGGCAGCCAAGCAAAGTTTCACAAACAGCAACAGACTTATCTTGAAGGTTGACCATCCAAATTTCTTAAGCATAGCTGGTCAAGACGAATCATCTGTTTTTGTTGTTGATTGAGGAATAAGTGGTCAGGACACTGGGAAGGTTCTCATTCTCCTTTTGAACAGTGCCATGGGATCATTTATTTTTAGCTGAGGCACCTTGGTTTAAGGCCTTGCCGAAAAAACTGCACCTCCTCAGTGTTGTACTATCTTCAGCACTGATCCTGAAATTCTTGGAGGGGAAGCCACTCCACCAACCTAAATGCAGCAGAGCAGAACCCACCTAACCCCACTTGGCAGAAATGCTAGCCCTGATAGTATCTCAGAGGTGAGGTGTGTGCATGGTGAGGGTGGAGGAGAGGAGGAGTTGTGGGTTCCCTAATGTCTTTTAATTTTTTCTCCAGGTTATTCACCTGACTGCCAGCCTAATTAATAAGTTGGCTGGAAAAGCCTGTAACTGAATGACACAGCAAAGCAGCTGGTCGGGAGAGATTGCTGTCAAGGAGCTAGCGAGGGGGTGGGGGAGACAGGAGAGCAATCTGAAAGATTGCAAGGGCAGTGGAACGAGAGGGCGGTCAGGGGGTGGAGGAGAGATAGTCAGGGAGGAGCAGAAGATGTTGGTGTGCATCATATAACTGGAAGAGATTAGGGCGGTTTTACAGGCCTAAGCTTTTTGGCTCTGGAAGAAACAATCCTGCCCTTCTTGGCCGAATATGTAATGCTGTAAAGACACTTACATTATGGCCTTCTCTTACCAGCCCCAGGGCATGGGTGGATTGGCTGTATGTCCCTCGTCCTGCCTCTGCTAAAACCAGAAGCAGACAGATTTGTGACAGATTGAATTCTTGCTTTGTATTTTTACTTTCTTTAGCAAACATTCCTTGTAAACCAAATTCACCTGTTTAAGGTGGAGGGATTAAAATTATCCACAATTTGGCTCAAATCCTTAGGACTGGGTCATTTGCATATCTTCAGCAGACTACTGGCACCCACAACAGTACATCAGCAGTGTCCACCACAAGCTGATCCACCTTTGCAAGGAGGTGGTGCACCTTGCTACTCTATCTGTATCTTCCCAAGGCCCAAAGAAAAATATTTTCTGGCCAAGTTTTGGGATCTTCATAAGGCCCTAAAGGGACTCGGGCTAACTTTCAGAATGACCCAAGAGTTCTGATGTACAGATAACATGAACGGAATTGATTGTTATGCCTCCACAATCAAAATGTCTGCCAAGTCACCAACAAAGCTCAAATATGAAAACTCATGTAAGAGAACAGCTAGATTAATTTGATACCATTGATACTTACCTTAAGGTTTGACAAGATATAAACAAATTTCCTAATGTCTGAGATTATGAGAACAAACCCACAGGGAAATGTTTTGATTTGTGCTAGCACTTTGTATAACTGGATACAGTCTAAGTAAAGTCAGATGTTTACTTGTACATTTATAAATTGCTCCTGATAGTATAACTCTTAGTAGTCACTAATCTGTGTTGCCTTCAAATGACAGATCTGTTGTGCAATTTTTTCATTCCCCACACCACCCCTTGGAAATATCATCATCCTGTTATCCAGCACGAGGTATAGATCTTCCTTCCTGACTGCTTTTTCCAACTTTCCATCTCTTTTAGTTAGTTTATAGTTAACTTACTTAAGAGGAGCTCCAAGTTTTTCATATATATTATTGTCCCTGGTGTTTATACTAATGCAAAAAGCATTATTTTCAAAAATAGCTTAGTTGTTGCTTATATTCTCTAAAAGACATGGGGTCCTATTGCTGGTTCTCAGCACACAGGTTTCATGCAGCCAGCTGCACCACAGAAAAATATCCTAACAGGCTTACCTCAAATTATCTAAATTTCTTAAGCATGGCTGTCAAGACGAACCTATACTAAGCCCAATGCAAGTATAGTGTACAAGTAGTTTATAATCCTCAGCAACAGAAGTAAACCCACTGTAAAATGAAATCTCACACCAATCAGGTAGAAAAACATATGTTGCCTCAGTTTAAGTACAAATGAAGATGGTGCACACATTCAATACAGAAAAAAAATCAAAACTGACTAAAAGTGAGTTCTTTAAGCTGCATCTTTCTAAGCTGTATTTTCTGCCGTCTTTTGGGTAATACCTTCTCTGAAGTTGCTATTGCATTCCATGGCACATTTGCTGTTCACTAAAATGTTTCTAGCCAAGAGAAATAAAATTCAACTTGGTTCCATCACCAGCCCTTTTAAGTTAAACATCCTCATTTAGAATCAAAGATCAACTGCACTGTTCAAATTCACTTGCATAAATAAGGATCCATTGTTAACATTTTACTAATTTGGTTGGATTTAGATTGGTCTGCCACTTAGGCACGATCAGGTGTACAAATTGCTGTAAACCCAAAATCTAACCACACCCATATATTCACTGACTGCTCTAAACAGATAAAACTTCAACTGCAGTTATAGTACTGAAAGACAATTACAATACCGAACGACAAACAGATGTGCTTATTTTTAATTTTGGAACAAGTAGGACACCATAACTTAACCTATTCATTAAAATATATATTGGCTTCTAAAAAGGACAACAAAAGGAACACCAAATTGTTTTGAAAACAGCAGATCCTTTTGGTGTACAAATTGATGGCTGCTTAGCACCATAGCAACAGATGTTCTATGACAAAAATGATCCAGAACCCCTCCTTTCTCATGCTGATCTTTTAGGGCAGATTGAAACAGACATCGCTTTGCTTAAAGTATACTTAAAAAAGACTTCCGTAAACAAGCATCAACATTTCTGAACCAAACTAAACACTATAAAATATGTTTTTTGAAAAAGCAGTAATCAAAACTGTATTTCATTTGCCCCTAATATTGTAGCTGCATCTCAACAGCCACTAAACCTCTTGCCATGTCGTCACTTCAGTTAAGTATGCCTTGTGAATTGGAAGTTATGAAATTGTGCATATAGCGTGACACACCAGTACTCAACAATGAATCCATCTAAAAGATATTAATAGCAAAGCTGACCACAAGGAAAATCATGAAGTAAACAAAATGTGGTTAATTGTCTGAAGAAAGCCTTCTTATTTGCAAGATGAATTTATCTCCAAAAGAGCAGAGCAATATAATTCCCAATCCTTCCTAGGGATTCATATCCACTATTTTATAGCTTCAAATGTCAACACTGAGATCAAACATCAGAAAGCAGAAATTATAATTGGATGTTTTCAATAGTCACATTTGGGCGAATCCACAGAAACAGATGGGAAATATAGTTCCACTGGCCCTTTTGATTTAACTACAAAATCATACAGCAACATACGCTGTCCTTGTAGAGACACAAATTTCTGCACCTATTCTTCCTTCTGACTAAGAGCTATACTTATACAAATGTGCCATTCTTTGTCTAAGGACAAATGGGATGCCATGAGAAGGAATGCACCACTTGTCACAACCAACATTTTCACTGAAACCTTTTTCAGGTGACCAAGCTTCTAACCATGTTCAAATTTCACAAAAATTTAAGTGAACAAAACATCTCATTACAACCCATCTTGTGCTGAGTGGGTGGGCAGCCTGTACCAAGGGAAGAAATCTTGGAGCAGGCTATCCACTCAGCTGAGGATGGAGTAGGGCAAGACTTGCCTTGTAAAAGTTCTATCTTTAACAACACTGTTTAACCACGTTTCCAGGTATCTTTACCAGTGTGGCCCTGATAATGATCGTAGCACCAACAGGACTGCACAGTGCCACGACTTTTAAAAATGGTAAATGAGGGATAAAGTGCAATAGAGTAAGACAATATTGCATTGGAAACTCAGTTTGTTGTAACATGGAACGAAAGGACCCTTTCAACTTTCAATCTGTCTTGATAACGTATCAATCTTAGGTCATCGCCAAGTTCCATGTATACACAAAAAACATCCAGCTGTACCTCCATTTGACAAAGTTGTCATGTTGGTTGTCCAACATCGAGGCAAATGGGAAGAAAAAACACCCAAATGTTCTGATGTGTGGAGAGACACCTTGAAAGATCCTATCCACTTAGCTGGATTATGGCAAGACCCAAAAATCAGGAAAATGTCTTTGATAAGGAACTTAGTGGCATAATGGAATAAAAACACAAAATGCTGAAAAAACTCAGCAGATCTGGCAGCATCTATGGAGAAAGAAACAGAGTTGATGTTTCAAGTCCAATATGACTCTTCTTCAGAACTCAGTGAAAAGGAACTTTGTAGCATAATGGATTTGGAACACAGACATCTTAGTGGCTTGGGCTAAAGTGTTGATGATGGGATTAAAATATCCCCCTCCCAGCAGCAAGAGTCTCAACTTAATACATTTAGGCAGTTTCAATGCAGTACCTAAGATTCTGCAAGTGCACAGCACAAACACAAAAGCTATTAGCATTAATGAGCTCCGCTACAGCCAAAGAAAAAAATGACTACTTTCCCACAGACAGTGTGCCAGATTTTCTTCTTTTAAAAAAAAGGCAGAATTGAACAAGCATTTTCCCATAGAGAGACCACTTCATGTAACTTGGTTTTGCATTAAAAAATCATGGAGGCCTCATATGCAATTACTGTCAATTAACCTCAATGTATTTCACATAAATTTGCCAAAAATTCTAGTGATCACTGCCAAACAAATTTCTAATTTTCTTAATTTTTTAGAGCTTTCGTTTTTAATCTCTGGACTTCCCCAATATGAGAAAATGCACCAAGTTCCGAACTTTGTTATTCGGTTGATTAGATCAATTCATTTGTTTTAAAACAAACACTGAAGATGACAATTAAAGCTACATTTATAGGTGTTAAATGAATATTCAGCCAGTTCCCTGAACTGCTAGTTAAGTGTACTACATTCCTTGCTCCCAATGTGGTCTCCTCTACATTGGAGAGACCAAACGCAAACTGGGCGACCGCTTTGCAGAACACCTTCGGTCTGCCTGCAAGAATGACCCAAACCTCCCTGTCGCTTGCCATTTTAACACTCCACCCTGCTCTCTTGCCCACATGTCGGTTCTTGGCTTGCTGCATTGTTCCAGTGAAGCTCAACACAAACTGGAGGAACAGCACCTCATCTTCCGACTAGGCACTTTACAGCCTTCGGGACTGAATATTGAATTCAACAACTTTAGATCTTTAACTCCTTCCTACATCCCCACCCCCTTTCCTTTTCTTCCCCCTCCCTTTTGTTTTTTCCAATAATTTATATAAAATTTTCTTTTCCCACCTATTTCCATTATTTTTAAATTTATACCTTTTATGCCCTGTTAGTTTTATTTCACCCCACCCCCACTAGAGCTATACCTTGCGTGTCCTGCCATCCATTAATTAGCACATTCTTTTAGATAATATCACCACCTTCAACACCTTTGTTCTTTTGTCTGTGACATCTTTTGATTATCTGCTCCTACCACTGCTTGCTTGTCCCTACAACCACCTCCCCCCCAACTTGTCTCCCCCCACCTTAAACCAGCTTATATTTCACCCCTCTCCTATTTTTACTCAGTTCTATTGAAGGGTCATGAGGACTCGAAACATCAACTTTGTTCTTCTGCGCCGATGCTGCCAGACCTGCTGAGTTTTTCCAGGTAATTCTGTTTTTGTTTTGGATTTCCAGCATCCGCAGTTTTTTGTTTTTATGCTAGTTAAGTGTGGTACTTTGTAGGCAACTGAGACAGCTCTGTGGTTGCATACATCCCAAACTTCTCCCAACTCCCTGGCTAAAAATTTGAGACACTAAAATCAACTTGCAATAGTAGTTTGTAAAGGGCTAATTTGTAGTTTTGCTTAATTTAAATTAAGTCAAACACTGAAATCAAAAGTGCAGGCAAAGGTCCACCAAGACATGCTACTAACTCATCTTAATTTGTGCAACTGAAGTTCTGAGGCCAGTCTTGCTCAAACAAATCATCTGATTATTTGTAACATTTTCTGTTGAACATTTCTGCATCTTGCCTTAAGCATGAGTTGTGTTTGCTAGGAACTCTATTTTTTTTTGGAGGTGGGTGGTGAAGCTGCAGTATCATGGGATTTTACAAATATTTAAATAGTTTCACACAAAGTTGAGAGTATGAGCATTTTTCAACAGTTGCAAACACATTGAACAGCTTCAGGAGAACAGGAGCCAATGAAAGGCCAACAAATGCAGGATCAAAAGCCAAGACAAAATGTCTGCAGTGTCCACTATCTAGAGACCCACATATCAAATTTCTTATGTAACTCTTATAGAGTCAAAACAATTAAACGAAATTAACAAAATTGGGATAAATCAGGCACAGCCCCTAATTCAGGTCAGCTGTAAAACCAAGAACAAAGTTTAAAGGAAACCAAATTTCTTATGTAACTCTTTCGAGTACAAACACGTTTCCATCTGTTCCTATTCAGATGAAGTTACATTGTTTCATAGTTTGCCATTGTGAGATTTGAACTCTTGATCTTGGGGTTACAAACCCAGTACCATAACCACTTGGCTATTTAGGCCAAGCCAAAAATCTTACATTTGAAAGTGGCACATGTTTAAATTGTAACTCTTTCGAGTACAAACACGTTTCCATCTGTTTCAGATGAAGTTACATTGTTTCATAGTTTGCCATTGTGAGATTTGAACTCTTGATCTTGGGGTTACAAGCCCAGTACCATAACCACTTGGCTATTTAGGCCAAGCTAAGATGTAACTCTTTCGAATACAAACCCGTTTCCATCTGTTTCAGATGAAGTTACATAGTTTCATAGTTTTGCCATTGTGAGATTTGAACTCTTGACCTTGGGGTTACAAACCCAGTACCATAACCACTTGGCTATTTAGGCCAAGCCCGAGTACAAACCCGTTTCCATCTGTTTCAGATGAAGTTACATTGTTTCATAGTTTGCCATTGTGAGATTTGAACTCTTGATCTTGGGGTTACAAACCCAGTACCATAACCACTTGGCTATTTAGGCCTGAACTTGTCAGCAACCTATCTTAACTACCACCACTTCACAAGATAGATTGCCACAATTATAGCATCTGGTGTTGGATAAGCTGTAACTGGGATAAATCCTTCTGTAGAATTGTAAAATTTCTACATCATAACCCAGAAACATGCATTCTGCCATGAACATCCGTTTCAAGAAAGTGATAGTGTTAGAAAGGGGCAACAGTTCAATCAATTTCCTCATGGAAAGTAAGCAGCGGAAGATTCTCAATCTGTCTAGCAACTAAGTGGTAGGCTTCCCTCAAGTGCACAATGCTGTTTATTGCACCAAGGTAAGCAACACGTTGTTTATATATAGACAAAGAAGCCCCACTGTCAACATCCTGGACGTTACCATTGACCAGAAAAATGAACTGGACCACCCATATAAATACTGTGGCTACTATAGCAGGTCAGAGGCTAGGAATTCTGTGATGAGTAACTCAACTCCTGAATCCCCAAATCCTGTCCAACTGCACTCTACAAGGTACAAGTCAGGAATGTGATGGAATATTCTCACTTGCGTGGATGAGTGCAGCTCCAACAGCACTCCAGGACACTATCCAGGACAAAGCAGCCCACTTGATTGGCACCCCATCCACCACCTTCAATATTCAGTCCTGTCACCATCAATGCACAGTGGTAGGAGTGTGCACCATCTACAAGATGCACTGCAGCATCTCACCAAGGCTCCTTCGACAACACCTTCCAAACCTGCAACCTCTGTCACCTCAAAGAACAAGGGCAGCAGACTCATGGGAATACCACCATCTGCAAGTTCCCCTCCAAACCACACACCAGCTTGACTTGAAACTATAATTGCTTTTCCTTCACTGTCACTGGGTCAAAATCCTGGAACTCCCTTCCTAACAGCACTCTGGGCGTACCTACACCACATGAATTGCAGCAGTTCAAAGCAGCAGCACACCACCACCTTCTCAAGGGTAATTAAGGGTGAGCAATAAATGCTGGCTTAGTCAGCGACACACGTCTCGTGAAAGAATAAAATTTTTAAAAATATTTCTACAAAATACTGATTCAGCTTCATCTAGAGGATTGTGTTCAGTTCTGGGCACCACACTTTAGGGAAGAGATGAAGGCATTAGAGAGCATGTAGAAGTGATTCATGAGAATGGAACTTATGTAGATATACTGGAGAAGAGAAGGCTGAAACGAGATTTGATAGAAGTATTCAAAAATCATGAGGGGTCTGGACAGATTAGACTGGGAAAAGCTGTTCCATTGGTGGGAGGATCAAGGACGAGGGAGCGCAGATTTAGAGGTATTGGCTAAAGAAGCAATGGGGACAGGAGAATAAACTTTTTCACGCAGGTGTAGTTAGGATCTGAAATGCACTGCCTGTGGTGGATGCAGGTTAAATCAAGCCATTCATGAGGGAATTGGATTATTATCAGAGAGGGAAAAATGTGCAGGGTTACAGGGAGAAGGCAGGGGAACAACACTAGTTGCACAGCCATGATGGACCAGAATGCCTTCTCCTGTGCTGTAATAATTCTGTGAAGTGCTTTGGGATGTTTCATTAAAGGCACTATATAAAGTTGTTACAAAAGCTGTCTTGGGCAATAACGAAACAATACATAGTTAAAACAGTTGCAGATATGGAGATCATTATAAGTTCGTTTAAGCACTTTGCAGCCTTTTCAGACTCAATGAGTTTAACTATTTCAGACCGAAATCTATGTCCCAATTTTATTTCCTTTTTCTTTGCAGGTTTTGGTTTTACTAATTTTTCTAATGCTTTTGCATTCAAGGGCAAATGTTCATCATTCTGACATTCACACCTCTAGACACATTTTTTGTTTCTTTGCTTGTACCATTACCACTCTATTTGCCCTGCACCACCAACTCTTTTGTCATTTAATCTCTCGTCTTCCATCAAAACTGAGGCCTTCACTTTGGTTCTTTCTCACCCTCCTACCTTTCACTTGCTTGAAATCGATTAAATTTCTAACTTTCCCTAGTTCTGATGAAAGATCACCAACCTGAATCATTTCTGTTCCTCTCTCCACAGATGCTGCCTGCTTTGCTGATTATTTCCAGCATTTTCTGTTTTTATTATAATAGATATGTAGGACCTGGACAAGTGTGAACATCTGTTGGTAATATTATATGTCAAGGACTTCAACTGATTGACAATTCTATTCAGGTGCCTTTGGATTTGGGAATATGATCAGAAATTTAACCTCAATCTTTAACTTGGACTACTAGTCATCTTGACTCAGTGGCAGGGTTCTCTCCTGAGTTGCAAGTCTGAGCCTGAAGCCCCAGTTCACAACCTGAGCACAATCTCAGCTGACAATTCAGTGTAGTATTCACAGTGTCTTGTTTTATCCAACATGTTGTTTTGTACCATGTTCTGGATCAAATATTAAACTGAAGTTTCTGCCCGCCTGGATCCCATAGGATCCCATGGAATTTTTTTCGGAAGTGCAGGGAGCTTTTTCCTGGTCTTCTGGCCAATATTAATTTCTAATTCAATGCTACAAAAACAGATTATAGAACAGTTACAACAAAGCAGGAGGCCATTCAGTTCATCATATCCACACTGGCTCTCCACAAGAGCAATTCTGCTAGTCTCAATACCACCCTGCACCCCCCACCCCGACCCTGCCCTTTCCTCATAACCCTGATTATTTATCTTCAGGTGCTTATCCAATTCCCTTTTGAATTCCACAATTAAATGTGCCTCCAACACTTCCTCAGACAGTGCATTCCAGATCCGAACCACAATCTTGCGCAAAAAAAAGTCTTCATGTCACCTTTTGTTTTTCTGCCAATCACCTTAAATCTGTGTCCTCTGGTTCTTGATCTCTCCCCCAAAAGGAAGAGTTTCTCACTATCTACTCTGTTGAGGCTCCTTATGATTTGACAGCTCTATCACATCTCTTCTCAACCTTCTCTTCTGCAAGAACAGTCCCAGTTTCTCCAATTTATCCACGTAACTGAAGTTCCTTAACCCTGCAATCATTATCGTGTATCTATTCTGCATCCTCTCAAAAGTCTTCACATCTTTCCTAAAGAACAGTGTCCAGAATTGGACACAACATAAAACACTGGTTCAGCAGTAACTGAACCCTATGCCCCTATTTATAAAGCCCAGGGTCCTGTTTGCCATTTTAACTACTTTCTCAACCTCCTGGCCACAATATGTGCATATATAACCCCAGTTCTCTGTTCATGCACCCCTTTTGAAATGTGCCCTTTAGTTCATATCGCCTCTCCTCAGTCTTCCTACCAAAACAAATGACTTCATTCTTCTCTGCATTAAATTTCATCTACCACATGTCCACAATTCCACCAGTTTGTCTATGTTCTCTTTCTATCACTGTATGTCTTACGGTTCACAATGCTTCCAAGCTTAGTGTCATCTGCAAATTTTGACAGTGTCCTATACACCCGACTCTAAGGCCGGGAATTTCCGGCCCCGTTGCGGGTGGGACCTGCTGCAGGTGAGGCAGCGCCCCAGCCAGAAGTCCATTGACTTGCGGCGGGACCGGAACATCGTGGTAGCAGGCAGGTGCAGAAAATCCCATCCTAAGTCATAAATATATAATCAAGGAAAGCAGGGGTCCTAGTACTGAACCAGAGGAAACACCAGTGTGCTTCATCGAGTCTAAAAAACAACCACTTATTACTGCTCTGTTTCCTGTCACTCAGGCAACTTCATATCCATGCCGCCTGTCATTTTTATTCCACTGGCTTCCACTTACTGACAAGTCTATATGCGACACTTTATTAACCAACTGTCTTTCGAAGTCTAGATACACCACATCACCCTCATCAACACAACCTCAATCAAGTTAGTTAACAAATCCATACTGGCTTTCCTCGAATAATTCAGCTTTGTCCAAGTGACTGTTAACTTTGTCCTGGTTATTGTTTCTAAGAGCTTTTCCACCACCAAGGTTAAACTGTCCGACCTGTAACCATTGGGCCTATCCTTACACCCGTTTTTGACGGGTATGGTGTGAGACATTTGCAATTCTCCAGCTCTCTGGCACCATGCCTGTATCTAAAGGGTGTTGGAAAATTTTGTTAGTACCTCTACATTTTTTGTCCTTACTTTCCTCAGCATTCTCAGATGCATCCAATCCAGTTCTGGTGACTTATCAATCTTGAGCACAGTCAGCCTTTCTAATACTCTTTATCAATTATTAGCCCACAGAGTACCTCAACTCCCTTCTTCATCATGACTTAGGCAGCAACTTCTTACTTGGTAAAGACAGATGCAAAGTACTCATTCAGTGCCTCAACCATGTCCTCTGCCTTGATGCATGGATCCTCTTTTTTGTTTGGTCCCTAACCCACCCCAAAAACCCTCTTACCATCATTTTATTATTTATATACCAATTGAAAACTTTTGGATTCACATGTTTGTTACCAGTCTCTTCTCATACTCTCCTTGCTTCCCATTTACTTTTTCACTTCCTCTCTGAATTTTCTTCATTCAGTCTGGTTCCGCTTGCATTATCAGCCTGACTGATTTCTGACATATGAACCCTTTTCTTGCTTCATTTTACTCTCATTTTCATCATCCAGGGAGCTTTGGTTGCCCTACCTTTCCCCCTCGCAGCAATGTGCTTCGACTGTACACAAACTCTCTCTTTACAGATAGCCCATTGTTACAGTTTTGCCTGCCAATCTTTGATTCCAATTTACCTGGGCTAGGTTCATTCTCACCCAGCTGAAACTGGCCCTCTTTACACTTGATTTTTTCCATAGCTAATCTAAACCTTATAATGCCATGATCACCCTTCCCTAAATGTTCTCCTTGGTCCACTTGACCTACCGTATTCCCCAGAACCAGATCCAGCAACCCCACCTTCCTTGTTGGGTCGGAAACATACTGATCAAATTTTCTTGAACAGATATCAGAAACTCTTCTCCCTCTCTGTATTTTACATTATTATCATAATATAGACAGGGATAGTAAAAGTTCCCCATTATCACTACTCTGTAGTTTCCTTGAAAATTTGCTCTTCTATATCTTTCCCACTTTTTGGTGGCCTATAGAATACACCCAAGAGTGTGATGGCACCTCTACTGTTTCTTTTATGATCAATTTTTATTTGTCCAACTGCCAGTTGTGACAGCTTGTGTAAAAAAAAAAGTGGCTGCTGCATCAACAGCAAAGGCTACATTACAAAAGTAATTCATTGAAGTGCTCGAGGATGTTACAAGGATGTGAAAGGTGCTGTACAAAACCATAAATTCAATTCCTGTCTTTGCTGCTTAGCTGTGCGTTGTGAAGTGAGCCAGAATTTCATACCTTACAAGAACCACCATCATCTGATAGAACTGTTGTCCTCCATGCTTTTGTTTAATTGAAGAGGCATAGTGCCTGGGTATGTTCTTTGTGCTTGCAGAAGACAGGGCCCTGCCTATATGAATATATGTAGCTTCTAGCAAGCATAAGTGAGCCATTTTTTTTTTAAATTAAAAGCATCAGGCACAACAGTTCCCTGGTGCATTCCCCATAACCATGCCTTGATCAAGAGTTGACTTGCCTTTGTTGAATTTAAACAAAATCTTGGGGTTAACTGTTCTCTGGTGCATTTTCCATGGCAACGTCATGACCAATCAGCACTTTTTTTTCGTGCAGTATAAACTGTTGTTCCCTTTGAAATTTGGTATTTTTGCATCTGTCCTGATGAGTACAAAATGAAAAGCTTTAACAGCATCTCTCTTTTTTCAGCAATATTCTAATCTAACATATATATTAAATGGTATCTGCAGGTAAACCCAGGATATTAACTAATTCAGGATCAATGCACTGACTGACCGAAAGTAGAAACATGACCTACAGAAGCTACAAGGCTTAAAAAGTTAAATCAGGGATGAACTGGATTTATCAAGTCCAAAACGGAACAAGGATGCAGGCAGATTCACAAAATATGTTAAGCCACAAATGACCGGTTTAAACAAATTTTAAAAACAGAATTAACAAATTATATTTCTTAAAGATGTGCTCTACAAATAGAATTTAAAAATGCGTAGCCAGTGAATGCACTGCTCTATTGTACTATCCATTTAAAGCACTTGATAAAACTAGAAATCTCAATCTCCAACGAGAGAGAATCCAACCATCACCCCTTGATGTTCAATGGCATTACCATCGCTGAATCCCCCACTATCAACATCCTGGGGATTACCATTTACCAGAAACTAAACCGGACTAGCAATATAAATACTGTGGCTACAACAGCAGGTTAGGAATCATGCGATGAGTAACTCACCCCTGATTACCCAAAGCCTGTCCACCATCTACAAGGCACAAGTCAGGAGCGTGATGCAGTACACCCTACTTCACTGGATGAGCGCAGCTCCCATAACACAAGAAGTTTGACACCGTCCAGGTCAAAGCAGCCCATTTGATGGCACCACATCCACAAACATTCACTGCCTCCACCACCGATGCACAGAAGCAGCAGTGTGTACCATCTACAAGATGCACTGCAGGAATTCACCAAGGCTCCTTCAACAATACCTTCCAAACCCACGATCACTACCACCAAGAAGGACATGGGCAGCAGACACATGGGAACACCACCAACTGGAAGTTCCCCTCCAAGTCACTCACCATCCTGACTTGGAAATATATCGCCATTCCTTCATTGTCGCTGGATCAAAATCCTGGAACTCCCTTCCTAACAGCACTGTGGGTGTACCTACACCACATGGGACTGCAGCAGTCAAGAAGGGAGCTCACTACCACCTTCTCAAGGGCAACTAGGGATATCCCAGCCTGTGAAGCCCACATCCCGAGAATTAATAAAAAAAGGCTCATTTTCTGTTAAGCTAGCTCAGTTTAAAATGAAATTCTCTCAAGCTGAAACCCGTGTGTTTTAATAAATGAACAAGTACAAAAATGAATGGAAGTGGGGGCTGATAAAACTGGAAAAATTATGATTTTTGTTAAATAAATTGGATGCATAACTCCTCTGTTGTAAATTTAGGAAAATAACTTGGACTGGTGCAATTTATAACTTAGCCAAAAGAACAAGCTTAAAAATTTGGATGCATCTTACAAATCATGCCTTTGCAACAGAAAACATGAGTCTACTTTTACACAAATCAGAATCCTTTAACATTTGTTATCTCTTCTAAAAACCCACGTGAAAGCAAGACACTCAACTGCAGGGAATCCAACCTTAATAAGGTAAATGCAACATCTGCAAACTGGAGACAAGGTCACATGATCAAAACTGTAACAAATGTATTCAGAGTTGAGAATCCTAGCAAATGGCCATCCTCATCTGTAATAACATAAGAAACACTCCAACACTCCTAATGTAATTTAAACTGTTAAATTCATTATTATTTAAAACACTTAGTTGAGGACAATTAGTCCACCTTGTCCTTGTGTTCTGCTATTGTGGATTATACCATCTACACAATTCAAATTTGAACTAGGAAAGTGATAATAACATTTTTTGTGATCTTCCAACAGGAATCTACAATAAACGAAAATTAAGGGTGACAAATTATCACCTTTCCAATTTTCTGCAATCATTTTCTACCACTACTGATTTCAGGTTGTGGTGTAGCTTCATAACCAGAACGTCACATTTAACATCCATACAACTGCACCTTTCGGAAGGACTCATTAGACTATGAGAAGGAAATTCAATCAAAGCTTATTTTTCACTCTCCCCAACGAGACAACAGATCTTAACTATAGTTATCACCCTTCATTGCAATTCTGGTCATCAGTTAATAGCATAAATCAGGATTCTGTAGTACAATGCCTCTTTAAACCTTACAGAATGGTGATCAGTTCCAAGTGGTTTAAAAAGATCAAATACTAAGTCAGCCTTCAAGAGCCTTTACTGTTTTGGAGGTTGGGGTGCATCATTCTTCTTTGCAAACAAATAAAAGGATAAACTAATGAGATAATAGGCACAGTATGCAGAAAAATGTCCAAATCAAGTAGGTACACTAAAAAGCTTCCACCAATTTACTAAAATAAAGTAATACACACTCACTGGCTGGGTTTAAAAAAAAGCTGGTGCTATTATGTTAGCTGTAGAAAAATGAAGTTCAGAACTGTTGTTAAACAGATTAGAAGTTAGAGACTGGTAACTAACTTGAACTCCTCTTAAATGAGATCACCTTAGGTAAATGTACCAAGTGACATTCAGCAAAAAAATGAACACACCATTTGTGAAAGCAACTATCAGAGAAGGGTGATCTATTTAATAATATTTATCAAACTAAATAATTCACACCCAACACACCCCATACCACCCCCCACCACCCCCCCCCCCCCCCCCCCCCCCGCCCCCAAGAATACTGAGCCCTGAGGAAGTCCACTCAGTCCTTTTTCTCCCCACCCACATTTATGGAATACGTGTATAGTTATAGATATTTTGATTGCCTGATTTTGTTCCTGAGAATTTAAACTGCACTGTCATTTATGAAATAATGCACTCCAGCACCTAAAGTGCTGATAATCATGATAACTAAGCTCTAGTTATAAAACAAGATTTTGACCATGAGAAAATGTAGTGTTCAATAACTAAGCTGGTCTCAAAAGTGGTACGTCTACAGAAAAACACAAAACCTGCACAAGTGGTTCTTAAGTTAGCTTGTGAAACAAATTCAGGATCTGGTTGTCTCATTCGTGACATTTGATCGAAAACAAATAAAAGCATTTCAAATCGGATTATTCAGATCATGGACTTTAAAAAAAAACGAGTGAAGATTAAAAAGGAACTGAATAAAAACATATTTCTGTGTTGAGTCATTGTAACAACAGGTATCAATTTTCATTACTATTCACAAATATGAGCACAAGTTTAAAGGTGGACAGTTTAAAAAGTCAATAAATTATATTTCGGAGCAGGACCCTCAATAGAACCAGGTGTAGAGGCAGTCCAGTGACTATCCTTAGAAAAAGAGTCAATGTACACTGGTAAAGTAGTGGTTGATTAAAGCAGAAGAGAGTGAGGAAGGTTAGGGCCTAGGCAGTTGAAAGTATGGTTGGCAATGGTTAAGCAAACAAAATAGAGGATGTGCAAGAGGCAATGGGAGTGGATCACAAATTGGCTCATGGGTAGAAAACAATGACTACTCCTTGGAAAAGCACCAGCATCACAAGACATCTAGTAAATTTAAGGCCCTCAAACAAATTTGCAGATACCAAATACTAAAGAACTTGGGTTCAGGAATTATAAAATAAGTTGAAAATACATAGCATGGTGCAAAAATATATCACGTAAAATATTGCAGGAAGAAAAGCAAGCAATGGTGCTGAAATAGGTAAGGAATAATTCAGAAGAGACTCAAGAGTCTTGGCAGACTTGATGCTCAGATGTCCAATCAATACAGAGCAATCAATTGTGATGGAATCTGTGGGTAAAGTTTGTATTTTTTGGGACAGACCCAATCAAGAAAGCAAATAGGCCCTCCCAGTTGCTAAGGAAACTTGAAACTAAGACTGAAACTGAGAATTAGAAACCAAAAACTACTGGTTGAAACTACATAAAAGGAGACAGAGCTATCAGAGCTCAGTAGTCAATGAGTCCAGTGGTGCAGTACAGGCAAGCTGAGAGGCTAGATCCAGAAGCTGAAGAATAAGGAAATTACACAGTTGCTGCAGCTGATTCTGCATAACATTAGTGGATCTATGCCATCCAGACCAAGTTGGGAAGTTCTGCAAATGTGCCATTTTTTGGTGAAGACCATGCACATGGAACTTGGGTTGAAATAAAAGCAAAAAACTGCAGATGCTGGAAATCCAAAACAAAAACAAAAATACCTGGAAAAACTCAGCAGGTCTGGCAGCATCTGTGGAAAGGAACACAGTTATCGTTGCGAGTCCATATGACTCTTCAACAGAACTAAGTAAAAATAGAAAAGAGGTGAAATTTAAGCTTGTTTGGGGGGGGGGGGGGGGTGGTGGGTAGAGCTAGATAGAGGGCCAGTGATAGGTGGAGATAACCAAAATATGTCATAGACAAAAGGACAAAGAGGTGTTGAAGGTGGTGATATTATCTAAGGAATGTGCTAATTGAGTTGGTTATGCGCTGCAGTTAGCTAGGGGTCAGGCTAGCTCCTAGGAGGAGCTGAAATACTTCATAAAAGGAAGACAATTTTGAAGAAATTTGTGACTGAGTTTGATGACCTATGCGTTAAATAGACAGCTAAGCCAATTCATAAGATCTGTCTGAGTTGCACCTGTCAACTAATGTGTAGTTTATAATGGCATGCAATTTTCCTGTTAATTCATGTTTAACTTGCACTGATTCTGGGTTTTAGAGTATAGCGGTGTACCTGAGATTATATTTAGTGTTTTTTTTGGTTGACTCTTATTTGGTATAAATGCATCTAATTTAATCTGTGGAATTTTATGGCTTCATTCATTCAGTAAATAACTGGGAGTTCAGACTTTTTTTTAAAACTACATTCAGTTCTGGTTGTTGATACAGAAGGAAGTACAGGAGGCAATGCAGAGAAAAACCACAAGGTTGATCTCTCGTATAACCATGGGTTGCGACCCTTGGTGGGGTTGTGTTCGGGGCAGTAATGATGACTGTGGAGATGAAACTAGGAGTAATGGAGCTCTTTGAATGGGCCACTTCGATCGAGCTACAGGTCCCCGGGTGTCTGGCTAGTTATCGTGAGATCTGCCAGAGCCAGTCTCCATTTTGCAGCCTTGAGTTTGAGGGTTGACACCAGGGAGAGAGGTGGTGAGAAGAAGGTTGGGGAGGGAAGCAGCAAGCAGGAAGTTCAGGGTGGAAGGCAGCAAGTAGAAGGGTGAGGGAGGCAGGTGGCAAGCAGGAGAGTCAGGGAGGAGGCTGAGAGTGGGAGAATTGGCAAGCGGGAGGGAAGTGGTGAGCAGGAGGCAAGTTGAAAGCATTAGGAAGCTATTAAGAGTTAGTAACAGGATTTTTGGGCCAGTTAGGTTCAAGGCAGCCAACAGGTGTTTAATGTAAAAATTATAGGTAAGGAATATAACCCAACCATGTTTTCTTCTGAGAAGGTGATTTTGCCATTCTTTTAAAGGAGCACATCAGGAATGCTAAACAAGGAATAGCTAAAGTAGAGAAGTTATGCCCAAGGTATATCGAAGCTTGGTTAGATCACACTTGGCACATTGTGTACAGTTAATATACTTATCTTTCCTAATCATTTTGTGCTTTACATACCTAGATACCTTTTTGGAGAAATAAATCACAATGAATTTATAAATATGTAAAAAAAATTTGCTTGTGGGCCAATTTTAAAAATTTCCAATTTCCCAATTGGCCCTCATTCTTTTTCTCATGAAAACCATTGGATTGATTGATCTGTGTGTCTGCAGAGGTTTTTGTGTTATTGTTCTTGTAGTTGTAAAAGGCACCAGTCAGTGGAGACTGTCACAGCATCACATGATCGGCTTGAAGTTACTGCATAATTGAGGGCTTTGATGTCATAGAGGGGTTACAGGAGTTCTCTCTTGAATCCTGGGGACCAATCTGGGACAAAGTTCAGAGCCTTTAAAAGGTTATTTCAACTCCCTGCCCACCCCCTCCCCCTTACAACTCCTGCACTCAACTCTGGAGTCACAACAATTAAAAAGAATTAAAATAGGGCCAGAGTGGGAAAACGCTTAGTGTCCAAGGTGAGTCATCAGGAAGAACTGCAGAGACTGGGGCTTTTCAACTGGTAAAGGAGACATTCAAGGGATGATTGTTCAAGCTTTGTTTTTTTGCATTTTAAGTTGGCAAATCTGAGCTACATCAGCAGTTGGAAAACTGCCATCGGCCTTGCTACCAATAAACTAGGGAATGAAAAGTCAGCCATATTCCCTACCCTGATTGCATTACAATGACCCCTCCTGGAGGATATACATTAGGTAGAAAGAAAATCAGGCTTGACTACAATGTCCTTCATAACTGAATCGTTTGTGGATATTCACTGCTTAGGTTTACACATGAATGAATGTCACTTGTGAGCTAACCATTCAACAAATCAGTTCCTGCAAACTTATTATCCAAGTCAGTTTCCATACAGCTGCCATGACAGTTGTTGCTCAGGCTGTCCGAAGCCAATCCTTTCCAATCCTAATTCCCAGTCCTGTCTCCCAACTTCTGCATCCCTTTCTTAAACCAGTGCAGGCCCAGCCTGAAAAACACCTAAAAACAGAATATTGCTGGAAAGAGACAGGTTTTGCCGAAATGTTTTATCAACAATTAATACTACAACGAGAAAAAGGTTCTGATTGGTTGGCAAGTCAACACTAATTGGCTGAGGAGTTGCCACGGATAAACTGGGAACTATAGGCTCTGCAAGCTTCCAGGTAATTCAAAAAAATTTTTAAAAAGGCACAAGGCTTGAACATATTCATTTTGTTATCAGAGAGGACCCTTTTCTCCTGTGGTTTAAATAGTTGTGATCATTTAAAATTAGGCATTGTATTTGGCCTGTTGAGTTCAAGATGAAAAGCTTCAGCAACATGTCTTTCTTTTCAGCAATATTCAAGTACTGCACTCCCAAGCAACCTAGGAACCAGTTGCAGTTTTTCACTACTAACCGAGTAATTCTTGAGCTACAAGGTACAGATACAACATGCTGTTAAGTTAGCTGTTTAAAGTGGGAATCACTTATTTGCTCTTTGGTAAAGAGTTATGTACAAATGAGAGAAAGTCTGAAAGAGGCAGAAGGAGTTAGATGGAGGTGGGGAGGCGAAGAGGATGCAGATTTACATACTGAAGAACTGATGGCAAATACACAGGGAGATAAGAAAACAAAGGCAGATATAAATAGAGAGAATGAGACATAAGGGGAGAGAATTATGAGAAATATTTTTGACCAAGACCATAAAATCAAGAATACATCACAAAACCTTGGAATTCTCATGAATACAGGAAAAGTTAACACATGAATAATGGAAACTGCCAATCAAAACTTGGAGTCTAATTGTGCCCTTCTGCTAGTGACACGCTGTGAAAATGCAGCTCTTTTAGGTCTCTTGTTGGTCTTCTAGTGCAAAGAGTTGTCCCCGATCGAGTGTTGCCCGTTCCAAGATCCAGGAATACATGCTTAGGGACGCACTAAAGCTTGGGGCAGCTGCCTCAGATGCGCAATGGGGAAAGGTCACTGTCTAAGACCTTTCAGTCATGGTGCACTAAGGGGCTGAGAATTGTATAGACCCCTCGGGCTGTATGACTCACATTAAATATATGCAGTGAATATTACACGTATCGCAATTGTATGGAAGCTTAAAGTGCAACATGATCTATGTAGACAATTTAAATACCATTGCGCTGACTGTCTGTTAAGACCATTTTGAAATGTCTGTAATGTTCCTCAATTGCATTGAAGCAACTCAGGGTAAGACATGATCTTGGTGGGAAACTTGAATATTATTGTACATTTTGTGATGGCCATTTTGAAGTGTTTTGCAATGTTCTTTCAGATATTTTATGAATAAAGTACATTTTGAAAAAAAAATCAGTGCCTAATACTGTATTGCAGATCATTAGGCTACCACCCTTACTTTTCTGCTTCCCAAATTGCACAAAGTTTTGTCAAGTGTCATATAAAGTTATGGACAGAAAATATAATTCAGTCATCTTTGTGCAATTGTATCTCATGCCCAGTTTAATTATTCTCTTTCCTGTGACCACTTTTTCACCAGAACTCTAGTTCTGATTTTCTCTCCTTATGTGCTATTTGATTAGAATTGGTCCAGCTCCCTCTTGAAGGCATGGAAGGTACCAGCATCCAAACACACTGGCATAATCTATAAACAGGTTATCGACAGGAAATATATCCCAGTATAAAAGTAACTCAAATGGAGTCTTCAGCCCTGAGTTACACTAGAAGTCAACAGACCATTATCTACATATTGCTGCTAACTTCTCAAAACTAAATCTTGCTTGTTTATAATAATTTAGGCCTTGACCATTCTGCATATACTGCATTCAAGAGAGAATAGTTTAGTGCAATTACAATAGAGATCTTTCAAGTGCCACTGACAGCAAATAGCAGACCACTTCACACATGTCCCACAGGATACGCCTGAAACTGTGATAAAAGGCACAAGCTTGATGACAGAGCTGTTAGCCATGCTGTGCAATAAAAACTAAACACAGATAACCAAAATAAACACAGTCCTGTTAAGATTTTTCATACAGCAATTAAAGTCAAAACAACTAAATAAAACAATTCTATAACAGGAATTACTAGATCCGTTGTTTTGTTAATTCATTTAAGAATTGCTCCCTGCCCAACTTCCCTAAAGGAAATAAAGGTCCCAAACAAATTCTATTTATAACCATTGTCATTGCTTTCACATGAACATAAGGGTTTCAACTACATTAAGTCAAAATCACAGATATCATGGGTGGAATCAAGAGCCCATTGGAGTGGGGGGGGGGAATGGATTTAATTGAGGAGGATGAGGGGTGAGAACCCTGCCACGTTCCCACCTCCACCAGATTAAGACAGGTGTCTCCCTTGTTCAAAAGGCACTCAGTACTTAATCAAGGGACCCTGTATCAGGACAGGTGGGAGGGGGGCCTGCTAAGACACACCCCACTGCCCTTTCTTCTAACCTCCTCCCCACACAGCCAGCGGCCTCCTCCCACGACCCCCATCCTGCCCTTTCCCATGGGTTGCCGCAACACCTGGGAGAGTTGGCTACTTTGGTGTGGATCTTTTCTGAATTAAGCCAGTAGGATTGTAAAAGAGTGCCAGTTTTCTACCCAGAACAGTTAATTGCTGTTACTTTGAGACTTGTTTAGATGAAGTCATAATTGTCCACCAGTAGATATTTTAGGAGTGTCCTGTGTGTTGGGGCTTTGCTGTGCAAAAGACTGGAGATTATCTCTCAAGTTGATGTTGCACCTGTTAACTTAGTACACGCAGACATTGTAACCATCAGTTTGGCTTAAATGTAGGGTAGAATTTAATATTGGCAACTGTGTGGCCTGGGTCCCTTGTCAAACTTGGGCCTCTGGTGGGTGCATTACCGGTAGCAGTCAGCCCAATTGGCCAGCAGCTTTCGGGGGTCGGAATTTCTGCCTCCAAAGTCCCAAATCCCAGGCAAGGCCTGACACTGGAGAGTTAAGTGTCTGATGGGTAATTCAATCTGGCGGGCCTTCCCAGAGTATCAGAGTCAAGCTTCCAGAAATACATTCATAAGAGAATTGGCAACACTAGTCCTTGCTTAGAGAGGGAGGTAGTGGCACAGTGGTATTGTCACTGTACTAGTAATCCAGGGACCCAGGGTAATGCTCTGGGGACCTGAGTTCGAATCCCGCCACAGCAGTTGGTGGAATTTGAATTCAATAAAAATCTGGAATTAAAAGTCTGATGTTGACCATTGCGGATTGTTGTAAAAACCCATCTGGTTCAATAATGTCCTTTACAGAAGGAAACCTGCTGTCCTCACCTGGTCTGGCTTACATGTGACTCCAGACCCACAGCAATGTGGTTGATTCTCAAATGTCCTCTGAACAAGGGCAATTAGGGATGGCCCAGCTAGCGACACCAACATCCCATGAACAAATAATAATAAAAAAAAAGAGACAACGTGGGGCTCCTGCCAGTTCTCCAGCAGTCACCAATATTAAATTCCAGCCTAGCTGGCTTTGCTTGTAGACAAGTAGTAAAACACTTACTGGCCTGACCCTTGCTTGTCACTATGCAGCCACTGCCTGAAAAACACCCAGCTCTTTGCTATACTGGCAATGTGGTTTTTATAATGAAAGACCGGAATGTTTTTTTAAAACTATCCTTGATACTGGAGACATTCAAATGCTAGTCTGCTGCAGGAAATTGAGCTACATACTTTTCTACTTCCATCCATCCAGCCCTGCGGCCCCATGCTCTGTTTCTATCTCTGTCATGCACTAAATGTTTCTCTTGCTCAATTTCATTAGATTACTGTCAGAGGGGGAGAGAGGGAGGGGGGCGAAAAGAGGGAGAGAGGGAGGGGGACGAAAGAGAGGGAAAGAGGGAGGGAGGGGGCGAAAGAGAAGGAGGGAGGGAGGGAGTGGGCGAAAGAGAGGGAGGGAGGGAGGGAGTGGGCGAAAGAGAGGGAGGGGGCGAAAGGGAGGGAGGGAGGGGGGCGAAAGTGAGGGAGGGAGGGCGGGGGCGAAATAGAGGGAGGGAGGGCGGGGGTGAAAGAGAGGGAGGGAGGGGGTGATACAGTGATCATGGGGGATTTCAAGATGCAGGTAGACTGGGAAAATCAGGTTGGTAGTGGATCCCAAGAAAAGGAATTTGTGGAATGTCTACGAGCAGCTTGTGGTGGAGCCCACTAGGGAACAGGCAATTCTAGAGTTAGTGATGTGTAATGAGGCAGATTTGATAAGGGAGCTTAAGATGAAGGAACCCTTAGGAGGAAGTGACCATAATATAATAGAATTTACCCTGCAATTTGAGAGGAAAAGGCTGGAATCAGAAGTAACGGTATTACAGTTGAATAAAGGCAACTACAGAGGCAAGAGGGAGGAGCTGGCCAGAATTGAATGGGAGATGAGCCTAGCAGGAAAGACAGTGGAACAGCAATGGCAGGAGTTTCTGGGAGTAATTTGGGAGTAACAGCAAAAATTCATCCCTAGAAAGAAGCAGCATTCTAAAGGGAGGATGAGGCAACAACGGCTGACAAGGGAAGTCAGGGACAGCATAAAAGCTAAAGAGAAAGCATACAATGCGGCGAAGAGCAGTTGGAAACCAGGGGATTGGGAAGCCTACAAAGACCAATAGAGGACAACTAAAAAAGAAATAAGGAGGGAGAAGATTAAATATGAGGGTAAACTAGCCAGTAATATAAAAGAAGATTGCAAGAGATTTTTTAAATATATAAAGGGTAAGAGAGATGCAAAAATGGACATTGGGCCGCTGGAAAATGATGCTGGAGAAGTAGTTGTGGGGAACAAAGAAATGGCGGAGGAACTGAGATTTCCGTCAGTCTTCACGGGGAAGACACGAGTAACATCCTCAAATTTCAAGAGAGTCGGGGGGCAGAGCTGAGTATGATGGCCATTACCAAGGAGAAGGTGCTAGGAAAACTGAAAGGTCTGAAGGTGGATACATCACCTGGACCAGATGGATTACACCCCAGAGTTCTTAAGGAGATGGCTGAAGTGATAGTGGAGGTGTTAGTGGTGATCTTCCATGAACCACTCGAGTCAGGGAGGGTCCCAGAGGACTGGAAAATAGCTAATGTAATCCCTCTGTTTAAGAAGGGAGTGAGGCAAAAGAAGGGAAATCATAGGCCAATTAGCCTGACCTCGGTCGTTGGTAAGATTTTAGAGTCCATTATTAAGGACGAGATTTCAGAATACTTGGAAGTGCATGGTAAAATAGGGAAAGTCATCAAGGGGAGGTCATGCCTGACAAATCTGTTAGAATCCTTTGAGGAGGTAACGAGTAGGTTAGACAAAGGAGAGCCAATGGATGTTATCTACTTGGACTTCCAGAAGGCCTTTGACAAGGTGCCGCACAGGAGGCTGCTCAGTAAGATAAGAGCCCATGGTGTTAGAGGCAAGGTACTAGCATGGCTGGAGGCAGAGAGTGGGGATAAGGGGGTCCTTCTCAGGATGGTGGCCGGTGATTAATGAAGTTCCGCAGGGGTCAGTGTTGGGTCCACAACTTTTCACTTTATACATTAATGATCTAGATGAAGGAACTGAGGGCATCCTGGCTAAGTTTGCAGATGATACAAAGATAGGTGGAGGGACAGGTAGTATTAAGGAGGCGGGGAGGCTGCAGAAGGATTTGGAAAGGTTAGGAGAATGGGCAAAGAAGTGGCAGATGGAATACAACGTGGGACAGTGTGAGGTCATGCACTTTGGTAGGAAGAATAGAGGCATAGACTATTTTCTAAATGGGGAGAGAATTCAGAAATCTGGAGTGCAAAGGGACTTGGGAGTCCTAGTCCAGGATTCTCTTAAGGTTAACTTGCAGGTTGAGTCGGTAGTTAGGAAGGCAAATGCAATGTTGGCATTTATTTCAAGAGGACTAGAATATAAAAGCAGGGATGTGCTGCTGAGGCTTTATAAGGCTCTGGTCAGACCACATTTAGAATATTGTGAGCAATTTTGGGCCCCGTATCTCAGGAAGGATGTGCTGGCCCTGGAGAGGGTCCAGAGGAGGTTCACGAGAATGATCTCAGGAATGAAAGGCATAACATATGAGGAACGTTTGAGGACTCTGGGTCTATACTTGATGGAGTTTAGAAGGATGAGGGGGGATCTGATTGAAACTGACAGAATACTGAAAGGCCTGGATAAATTGGATGTGGGGAAGATGTTTCCATTAGTAGGAGAGACTAGGACCCGAGGGCACAGCCTCAGAGTAAAGGGAAGAGCTTTTAAAACAGAGATGAGGAGAAACTTCTTTATCCAGAGAGTGGTGAATCTATGGAATTCATTGCCACAGAAAGCTGTGGAGGCCAGGTTATTGAGTGTATTTAAGACCGAGATAGATAGGTTCTTGATTGGCAAGGGGATCAAAGGTTATGGGGAGAAGGCAGGAGAAGGGGGTTGAGAAACTTATCAGCCATGATCGAATGGTGGAGCAGACTCGATGGGCTGAATGGCCTAATTTCTGCTCCCAAGTCTTATGAAAGAGAGGGAAAGAGAGGGCGGGAGGGGGGAGGGAAAGAGAGGGCGGGAGGGGGGAGGGAAAGAGAGGGCGGGAGGGGGGAGGGAAAGAGAGGGCGGGAGGGGGGAGGGAAAGAGAGGGCGGGAGGGGGGAGGGAAAGAGAGGGCGGGAGGGGGGAGGGAAAGAGAGGGCGGGAGGGGGGAGGGAAAGAGAGGGCGGGAGGGGGGAGGGAAAGAGAGGGCGGGAGGGGGGAGGGAAAGAGAGGGCGGGAGGGGGGAGGGAAAGAGAGGGCGGGAGGGGGGGAGGGAAAGAGAGGGCGGGAGGGGGGAGGGAAAGAGAGGGCGGGAGGGGGGAGGGAAAGAGAGGGCGGGAGGGGGGAGGGAAAGAGAGGGCGGGAGGGGGGAGGGAAAGAGAGGGCGGGAGGGGGGAGGGAAAGAGAGGGCGGGAGGGGGGAGGGAAAGAGAGGGCGGGAGGGGGGAGGGAAAGAGAGGGCGGGAGGGGGGAGGGAAAGAGAGGGCGGGAGGGGGGGAGGGAAAGAGAGGGCGGGAGGGGGGAGGGAAAGAGAGGGCGGGAGGGGGGGAGGGAAAGAGAGGGCGGGAGGGGGGGAGGGAAAGAGAGGGCGGGAGGGGGGAGGGAAAGAGAGGGCGGGAGGGGGGAGGGAAAGAGAGGGCGGGAGGGGGGAGGGAAAGAGAGGGCGGGAGGGGGGAGGGAAAGAGAGGGCGGGAGGGGGGAGGGAAAGAGAGGGCGGGAGGGGGGAGGGAAAGAGAGGGCGGGGAGGGGGGAGGGAAAGAGAGGGCGGGAGGGGGGAGGGAAAGAGAGGGCGGGAGGGGGGAGGGAAAGAGAGGGCGGGAGGGGGGAGGGAAAGAGAGGGCGGGAGGGGGGAGGGAAAGAGAGGGCGGGAGGGGGGAGGAAAGAGAGGGCGGGAGGGGGAGAAAGAGAGGGCGGGAGGGGGAGAAAGAGAGGGCGGGAGGGGGAGGAAAGAGAGGGCGGGAGGGGGGAGAAAGAGAGGGCGGGAGGGGGAGAAAGAGAGGGCGGGGAGGGGGGAGAAAGAGAGGGCGGGAGGGGGAGAAAGAGAGGGCGGGAGGGGGAGAAAGAGAGGGCGGGAGGGGGAGAAAGAGAGGGCGGGAGGGGGAGAAAGAGAGGGCGGGAGGGGGAGAAAGAGAGGGCGGGAGGGGGAGAAAGAGAGGGCGGGAGGGGGAGAAAGAGAGGGCGGGAGGGGGAGAAAGAGAGGGCGGGAGGGGGAGAAAGAGAGGGCGGGAGGGGGAGAAAGAGAGGGCGGGAGGGGGAGAAAGAGAGGGCAGGAGGGGGAGAAAGAGAGGGCGGCAAGAGAGGGAAGGGAGAGGGAGGTGGGGGAAAGAGAGGGAGGGAGAGAGAGAGAGAGAGAGAGAGAAAGAGAAAGAAAGAGAGGGGCATGGTGGGGGATAAAGTCAAGGCAAAATACCTACCAGTCTTCTGTCTTTTAAATTTCACTTCAATTATATTGATGCACATTATCATTTTAAAGAGCTAAAAAGAATTAATTCATATAACACGCATTTATTTCTCTATCAATGTAATAATCTAGGGTTGCTAACCCTCCTGGACAGCCTGGGAGCTTTCAGGGATGGGTGACTGAATTCCCAGGGATGAGTGACCCAGAAGTACTTTAATAGGCATAGTTCACACCTGCAAAACTCAGTTCATGTTCTGCAGCATTGCAGTCATCAACCTTGATCTTGAGGCGCTGCCATTTTCAGTTTCATTCAACTAGTTATCTGGTCCATGTTGGAATTTCCCTGTAGTCCGTTCTCCCACAGCTTGAAATGTCAACCTAAAAACCAGCTCAAGAAAAAAATTGCGAGCAAAGACACTTCTATGATGGACCCAGACTTTATAAAGTAAATGCAACATTTGTAAACTTCAGCAGTTGAATGTCATGTGAGTATCAGAGTCAAGCCGCCAGAAATACATTCGTAAGAGAGTTGGCAACCCTAGTCCTTGCCTAGAGGGCTTAATTTTAACTAAGCTTTTAGAAGCTTTTTTCCCTCCTCATTCTCACAATTGGGAAAAGTAGTTTTACATATTCATAATCACCCTCTCGTCTCCTAAAAAAAATGCATAGGGAGGAGTGGATGGAAAAAAGTAGATCGCAAAAAATTACAAAAGAAAGTGCTACTTTGTGATTTTATTCCTGAACCACATCCAGATGAATCTATTCAATGATACATACGGAATTGTTCAAAAATTGCAATTACAATGTAAAAAAGAATCTATATAAAAGTTTGCCCAAAACTTAAGCTGCAGCCATTCAAGAAAAACAACAAATGAAGTTGTTACCACTGGAGGCATAAGTGCCACCTCATTCACATCACAGCACTGCTGGAGTCAGGATTGGCTATAGGTACAGGATTGCAATAAAAACATTCATTAGTTTGAAATCATTTAACTCAAGTTGCTGGATAAGTTTTGATCATCAATAGACTGGTGTAGATCGCCAAGAATTTCAGCATTCTCCAATCTAGAGGATATTAAAAGATATTGGGCAAATATTTACGAGATTTCTGTACACAATATCTAGCCTTTCTTTAAAAAAAGATTGAAGAAACATCCCCTCCCTCTTGGAAAGAATTTTATTTTTAATATGTTTTGCCTGCCTCCAGAAGGACAGACGGAGTAGTGGTAATATCACTGGACAAATAATCCAGAGGTCAGGTCTGATGCTCTAGGAACACGGGTTCAAATCCCACCAAGACAACTAATGCAATTTAAATTCAATTAATAAATCTGGAACATGGTTACCAGGACAACTATCATAGACTGTTGTAAAAACCCATCTATTTTACTATTATCCTTTTGAGAAGGAAATCTGTCATCCTTACTTGGTCTGGTCTACATGTGACTCCAGAGCAACAGCAAAGTGGTTGACTCTTAACTACCCTCCATAATGGCCTAGCAATTAGGAATGGGCAATAAATGCTGGCCTTGCCAGTGGCACTCACATCCCATGAAAGAACAAAACCAAACATTTTGGGTACTGTTTGCATTATGAGCCACACTGGTGATATATTTTTCTGAGGTGCTATGCACACTGCAAAGTAGCAGCAGTCATAGTGAAGGAAAGGGACAACCACGTGGGTCCAAGTTGGAAGCGATGGAGGAAAAAATACACAAGAATGCTCCAGTCTTCATCTGGTGTCCCCACATGCACCCCAATATAATAGAAGTTACTGGGCACAGATCAGGAAAAAAATTGAGAGATTCATTCCCTCAAGTGTCTACCATTTCATAGGCACAGCTTAATTGTTGGGGCCCACAGTGCCTCTGTGACAATGTCAGTTAGCTGATCTGTGAGAATGGATCAAAACTCAAAAGCTTTCCTGTTCTGCATTAGCATCACATTAGGGAGCACATTAGCAAATTAAGCCTTCTGGGGAAGCTCTCTGGCATCCCCCATCACTTCAAATCATTCACAAAGAAAAACTTTGGCTTGCAAGAAGTATCAGAAGGGTGATATTAAAGGAGTTTCCCTTCAATAAATTGGGTGTATAAATGAAAAGTCAGCGAGCCTCACTTTACTTAATATTTAAGCTTGATTTAAACCATAAATGCAGCAAATTACAGCAATATGTTTAGCTGAAAATAATCAAACCACTCCCTCAACAAATTTCTAAGTTTTTCAAAAGCCAAACCACAGAACTAAAAACATGGCAACATATAGTATTTTGCCACTGGTTAATTGTTCACTATGTTGAATAGAAGGATATTGTACTTTTGTAAAGAGAAAGGTTAAAATTACATTAAAAAGTAGATAGATCTAACCTGAAAAACCATGCCTGTAAATATGTCCAACCACTAATTTGCGTTTTTTAAAAATATATATTAGCTATCAACAGTATAAGTCAAAAACAGAATTACCTGGAAAAACTCAGCAGGTCTGGCAGCATCGGCGGAGAAGAAAAGAGTTGACGTTTCGAGTCCTCATGACCCTTCGACAGAACTTCTCCGCCGATGCTGCCAGACCTGCTGAGTTTTTCCAGGTAATTCTGTTTTTGTTTTGGATTTCCAGCATCCGCAGTTTTTTTGTTTTTACAACAGTATAAGTCTGCTTGTCACTTCTATTGCTGCATGGGACTGCAGCTCAAGTGGTGGCATTCATATTTCAGTCAGGTCATTAGATTGAAACAGTGTGCTTGCACACAAACAGGAGAGTGAGCACCTCCTGAGTGGGGAACAGCCAGAGTGGGTATTGGCAATTTGGTGCAAAGTGGGAATTCAGTGCATACGGGAAGAGACGCTCTTTGCATTTTTTCCTTGCTATCCAACTTCTTAAACCTTCAGAGCGTGCTGCAGCAGTAGAGGCTACAAGGGAAAGGAATCACTGGTAAGTAGTGAGTAAGGTAGTTACTACTTTAATCGCTTATAGTTTAAGGTCTTTTTATGGTTTACAGTTTGTATGCTCTGCAGTAACGTGGATCAGGAAAGAAGGGCCCTAGAGTAATTGACTTAAAAGGTTTAATTTAAAGGGATAAGTCATGGCAGGAGAGCTCAAAGCCGTGGTGTGCTCCATGTGGGAAGCCAGGGGCATTTACAGTGCCCAGGACCAGCGTCTGTACAGGAAGTGTGCTCAGCTGCAGCTCCTGGAAGCTTGGGTTTCAGAGCTGGAACAGCGGCTGGGGACACTGCGGAGCATGCACGAGTTTGAGAGCATCGTAGATAGCACATTTAGAGAGGTGGTCACACCGCAGATGAAGGGACTTGAGGAAGGAAGGGAATGGGTGACCACCAGGCAGTCCAAGAGAAACAGAAAGGTAGTTCAGGAGTCCCCTGGGGTCCCGCTCGCAAATCGGTATTCCATTTTGGAGGCTGATGAGGGCACTGGTTCCTCCAGGGAGTGCAGACAGAGCTGAGCTTCTGGCACCATAAGCAGCCTGTCTGTATGGGAGGGGAGGAAAGGAGGAAGAGCAATAGTAATAGGGGATTTGATAGTCAAGGGAACAGATAGGCATTACTGTGGCCATCAGCGTGACTCCAGGATGGTCTGTTGCCTCCCTGGTTCCAGGTTCCAGGATGTCACTGAACGGCTGCAGGGCATCCTGAAGGGGGAGGGTGATAAGGCAAAGGTCATGGTACATGTAGGTACCAATGACATAGGCAGAAAAAGGGATGAGGTCTTGCAACAAGAATTCAGGGAGTTAGGCAGTAGACTAAAAACCAAGACCTCTCGGGTTGTAATCTCGGCATTACTCCCAATGCCAGGTGCTAGTGAGCTCAGAAATAGGAGAATAGTGCAGTTGAATACGTGGCTTAAGAGTTGGTGCAGGAGGGAGGGTTTTAGATTCCTGGAATACTGGGACCGTTTCTGGGAAAGATGGGACCTGTACAAGCGGGACGGTCTACATCTGAACCAGAGCGGGACTAACATCTTTGCAGGCAGGTTTGCTAGTGCTGTTGGGAGGAGTTTAAACTAATTCGGCAAGGGGAGAAGACACAGAACGTTAGCAGAATAGGGACGCATCATAATACAGTAAAACAATCAAGCCGAGGGAGTACAGCCGCAATAAGCTTCAAGCGAGTAAGGCAAGGCTGGATGGCCTCTACTTTAATACCAGGAGTATTACAGGTAAAACGGATGAGTTAAGGGTTAGGATTGACATGTGGAATTGTGATATAGTAGCCATCACTGAGACGTGGTTGAGGGAAGGGCAGGATTGGCAGCTCAACATTCCAGGATACAGAATCTTCAGGCGAGACAGGGGAGGGGGTAAAAGAGGAGGAGGCGTTGCGTTATTTGTTAGGGAGTCCGTTACTGCAGTAAGGAGAGACGATATTTTGGAGGGGGCATTGAATGAAGCTTTGTGGGTAGAGCTTAGGAATAAAAACGGGGCAGCCACATTGTTAGGTGTTTATTATAGACCCCCAGATAGTCAGCGGGAAATTGAGGAGCAAATATGTGCACAATTTGTGGAGGTGTGTAGAAACAATAACAATATCTTAGGTGATTTCAATTTTCCCAACATTAATTGGGATAGACGTATAGTGTTAAGGGCTTGGATAGAGTGGATTTCTTAAAAATGTGTACAGGAGAACTTTTTAGGTCAATATGTAGAGGGTCCAACAAGGGACGATGCATTGCTGGACCTAATTCTGGGGAATGAAGCCAGACAGGTGGCTGAGGTGGTGGTGGGTGAGCATTTTAGTGATAGCAACCACAACATGGTACAGTTTAAGTTTGTTATGGACAAAGAAATCAACAAGTTGCAAAAAAATGTTTTGGATTGGGGGAAGAGTGGATTTTAGTAAAATAAGGCAGGATCTAGCCAAAGTAGACTGGGAACAGTTACTTGTGGGGAAATCTACAGAGGAACAGTAGGGGGTGTTCAAAAAGGAAATGGGGAGGGTACAGGCTCAACATGTTCCCTCTAGGGTGATAGGAAGGAGTAACAAGCCCAGAGAACCATGGATGACCAGAGATATTCAGGATACGATGAGAAGAAAAAGAGAGACTTTTAGCAGGTACAAGGGAAGCAAATCAGCAGAGGCATTAGTGGAGTATAGACAGTGCAGGGTGGAGCTTAAGAAAGCAATTAGCAGAGCAAAGGGGGGATATGAGAAAGCTCTGGCTGGTAAAAGTAGGGAAAATCCCAACATATTTTATCAGTATATCAATGGGAAGAGGATAACCAGGGAAAGAGTAGGGCCCATAACGGACCAAGGGGGCAATCTATGGGTGGAGCCAGAGGACATCGCTAGAGTGTTGAATGAATACTTCACGTCCGTCTTCACCCAAGAGAATGAGGAAGAGGGTATTGAACTCAGGAAGAGAGTCTGTGAGGTTCTTAAGCAAATTGATGTAGGAAATGACAAGGTATTGGAGGTGTCTGCAGGTTTAAAAGTGGACAAATCTCCAGGTCTGGATGATTTGTGTCCCAGACTGCTGAGGGAAGCAAGGGAGGAGATCACAGGAGCTCTGACCCAAATTTTTAATTCCTCTCTGGCCACGGAGGAGGTGCCAGAGGACTGGAGAACAGCTAATGTGGTTCTGCTATTTAAGAAGGGTTGTAGAGATAAGCCAGGGAACTACAGACCAGTGAGTCTCACGTCAGTGGTAGGGAAACTATTGGAGAAATTTCTGAAGGAGAGTACCTATCTCCACTTGGAGAGGCAAGATTTGATCAGGGATAGTCAGCATGGCTTTGTCAGAGGGAGGTCATGCCTAACAAATTTGATTGAATTTTTTGAAGAGGTGACCAGGTGTGTAGATGAGGGTAGTGCAGTTGATGTAGTTTATATGGATTTCAGCAAAGCCTTTGACAAGGTCCCACATGGGAGACTTATAAAGGAGGCAAAGGCACATGGGATACAGGGTAATTTGATAAGGTGGATTCAAAATTGTCTTAGTTGTAGGAGACAGAATGTGATGACAGAAGGATGCTTTAGTGAGTAGAAGCCAGTGTCCAGTGGCGTACCACAGGGATCTGTGCTGGGTCCCCTATTATTTGTCATTTATATAGACAAAATAGATGACTATATGGGGGATAGGATTAGTAAGTTTGCAGATGACACAAAGATTGGCTGTGTGTGTCCATAGATCTCTGAAGGCGGAGGGGCAGGTTATTGGGGTGGTAAAAAAGACATATGGGACACCTGCCTTTACCAATCGAGGCATAGATTACAAAAGTAGGGAGGTCATGTTGGAGTTGTATAGAACCTTGGTGAGGCCACAGCTGGAGTACTGTGTGCAGTTCTGGGCACCATATTATAGGAAGGATGTTATTGCACTGGAGGGCGTGCAGAGGAGATTCACCAGGATATTGCCTGGGATGAAACATTTAAGTTATGAAAAGAGGTTGGATAAACTTGGGTAGTTTTTGTTGGAGCAAAGGAGACTGAGGGGTGACCTGATTGAGGTGTACAAGCTTATGGGGGGCATGGACAGGGTGGATAGGAAGCAACTGTTCCCCTTAGTTGAAGGGTCAGTCACAAGGGGGCAAGTTCAAGGTGAGGGGCAGGAGGTTTAGGGGGGATGTGAGGAAAAACTTTTTTACCCAGAGGGTGGTGACGGTCTGGAATGCACTACCTGGGAGGGTGGTGGAGGCGGGTTGCCTCACATCCTTTAAGAAATACCTAGATGAGCACTTGGCAAGTCATAACATTCAAGGCTATGGGCCAAGTGCTGGTCAATGGGGTTAGGTAGGTAGGTCAGGTGTTTCTCACGTGTTGGTGCAGACTCGATGGTCCAAAGGGCCTCTTCTGACTGTGATTCTGTGAAACCACAATAATATAGGCAGTCAACTATGTAGTCCTTTGGATGAGACATTATATTGATGTCCTGTCTACTTATTCTTGTAGTTCAAGTGGATGTCAAGGACGACATCCAAAATTGGAAGAACAGCAAGACCAACTTCCACTCTCCCTAAATTTGAGCTCATTTTAAGTTTGCTGCTCATATCCATGCCTGCACCAAATCATCTTCACCCATCATCATTCTTTACCAGTCAGGCAATGAATTTAAAAATTCTCATCAAATCCCTCCAGCCCTCATCCCTCCCAATCTCCTTAATCTCCTCCAGTCCTATAATCCTCCAAGATGGGGGTAATAGCAAGCAGGCCAGCTCGACGAAGTACAGCTTCCAGGGGGTACATAATTGAGGAATTTGGTGATTTAGGGAATTCTAAGCATTTCAAGGGTCGATATCTTTCTAAAATCTAGTCTAGTTTCGCATTTATCATTTAACATAACTTGCAGTTTCTTTCACATTTAAAAGATCCAAGTACATGCTACTTCTTTTGTAATCACCTTTTTGCATGCATGTGCTTGTACATGCACATCCATTTCAGGCGTTAGAGTCAGAGAGGTCTAGCGCACAGAAAAAGGCCCTTCAACTCATCGAGTCTGCGCAGGTCAAACAAGTACCATTTTCCAGCACTAAGCCTGTAGCCTTGTATGCCATGGCATTGCAAGTGCACATCCAAACACCTCTTAAATGTTTTAAGGGTTTCTGCCTCTACCACTCATTCAGGCAGTGAGTTCCAGATTCCCACCACCCTCTGGGTGAAAAAAATCTTCCTCATATCCCCTCTAAACCTCCTACACCTTACCTTAAATCTAAGCCCCCTGGTTATTGATCCCTCCACCAAGGGGAAAAGTTCCTTCCTGTCTACCCTATCTATGCCCCTCATAATTTTACACACCTCAATCATGTTCCCCCTCAACCTCCTCTGCTCAAGGGAAAATAACCACAGTCTATCCAATCTCTCCTCATAACTAAAACTCTCCAGCCCAGGCAACATCCTGGTAAATCTCCTCTGCACTCTCTCTAATGCAATCACATCCTTCTTATAATGCGGTTTTCAGAACTGCACACAATACTCTAGCTGTGGCCTAACCAGTGTTTTATACAGTTTCAGTATAACCTCCCTGCTACTATATTCTTTGCCTCAGCTAATAAAGGCAAGTATCCTATATGCCTTCTTAAACACCTTATTTACCTGTCCCGCTACCTTAACATGTACATGTGGACATGCACACCAAGATCCCTCAATGCTTCCCAGGGTCCTACCATTCATCGTGTATCCCCATGCCTTGTTTGTCCTGCCCAAGTGCATCACCTCACACTTATCTGGATTAAATTCCATTTGCCACTGATCAGCCCATCTGACCAGCCCGTCTATATCCTCCTGTAATTTAAGGATATCCTCCTCCACTATTTACAACCCCACCAATTTTCGTGTCATCCGCAAACTTACTGATCAACCCTACTACATTCAAGTCTAAATTGTTTGTATATACCACAATGAGCAAGGGACCCAACACCGATCCCTGTGGAACCCCACTGGACACAGGCAGCCAGTCACACGAACACCCCTTGACTATCACCCTTTGCTTCCTGCCACTCAGCCAATTTGCAAATTGCTTTTGATCCCATGGGCTCTAACCTTCGTTATCAGTCTCCCATACGGGATCTTATCAAAAGCCTTGCTGAAGTCCAAGTAGACTACATCAAATGCATTGCACTCATCTACACACCTGGTCACCTCTTAGAAAAATTAAATCAAATTGGTCAGACATGACCTCCCCTTAACAAAATCATGCTGACTTTCCTTGATTAATCCCTGCCTCTCCAAGTGTAAATTAATTCTGTCCCTCAGAATTGCTTCCAACAGTTTCCCCATCACTAAGGTTAAGCTGACTGGCCTGTAGTTCCCTGGACTATCCCCTCCTCCCTTCTTGAATAACGGTACCACACCGGCTGTCCTCCAGTCCTCTGGCACTTCTCCTGTGGCCAGAGAAGTATTGAAAATTATTGCCAGCGCTCCAGCTATCTCCTCCCTTGCCTCACTCAACAGCCTAGGATAGATTTCATCGGGGCCTAGAGATTTATCTACTTTTAAGCCTGTCAGGCCATTTAGAACCTCCTCCCTTTCTAGCTAATTTCTTTAATTATATCACAGTCCATCTGCCTGATTTCCATATCCACGTCGACCCTCTCACTTGTGAACACCAACACAAAATATTCATTTAGAACCCTACCTACGTCTTCCGGCTCCACACACAAATTACCACTATGGTCCTTTATGGGCCCTACTCTTTCCCTAGTTATCCTCTTAAGCTTAATGTACTTGTAAAATAACTTTAGATTTTCCTGTATTTTACCTGCCAATGTTTTTTCATGCCCACTTTTTGCTTTCCTAATTTCCTTTTTAAGTTCCCCCTTACACATTCTATACTTCTCTAGGGCTTCCGCTGTTTTGAGCCCTCGGTATCTGCCATAAGCCTCCCTTTTCCTTTTTATCCAATCGTGTATACCCCTCGACATCCAGGGTTCCCTGGATTTGTTGGTCCCATTGTCTTATATTGGAACATGTTGGCCCTGTACTTTCCCTATTTCCTTCTTGAATGAGTCCCACTGCTCTGACGCAGTTTTACGCAAGAGTAGCTGCTCCCAGTCCACTCTGGACAAATCATATCTGATCTTATTAAAATTGGCCTTCCCCCAATTTAGAACTCTGATTTTTGGCCCATCCTTCTCCTTTTCCAATAACAATCTTGAATCTAACAGAGTTATGATCATTATCTGCGAAATGCTCCCCCCACTGATACCTCTACCACTTGCCTGGCTTCATTCCCTAAAATTAAGTCCAGGACCTTCTCTTGTAGGAGTTTCTATGTACTGGCTTAAAAAGCTCTCCTGGATGCATTTTAAGAATTCCGTTTTCTCTAAACCTATCACATTATGACTAACCCAGTTACATTGGGGCAGTTGAAATCCCTCACTATTGCTACCCTATTATTTTTACACTTCTCTGAAATTTGCCTACATATCTGCTCTTCCATTTCTCTGACTGTTTGGGGGCCTATAGTACACTCCCAGCAACACGACTGCTCCTTTTTTGTTTTTCAGTTCTACCCATGGCTTCATTTGAGGAGCCTTCTAAGATGTCATCCCTCCTTACTGCTGCATTGAGTAATAAACATTTATCCTCTTTCTTTAAAACTTACAACTGACAATCCTAGTACTTGGGATTAAAACAATTTCTTTTTTTTTTTAAAGCACACCTGCTTCGGTCAGTCGAGAAGCGGAAAAAAGGGGGAACCATCCTATCACCCCCCCTACCCGAAACATACAAGACAAGGATCAGTTTGAGAGAGGGAGCGAGAGGCAGTGAGACCAAAGTGCCAAGGTCTAGAGGCATTAATTAGGTGAGAAGCTAAGTGACTGGTTGGTGAATTTTACATTTTATTTTCCTCTAAACTGTGTAGTTTAAACTAGAGCCAGGGAGAACAAATACTGTGGTAAATTTGTTGCTTACTTAGTCTATTTAATATAAGTACAAGTGATCGTGAGTGATTCTTCAAAACTTAAAACCCTAATTAGTTAAATAAGACACAATAAAGATGGCAGAGCAGGTCACGCAGTGCAGCTACAGTACGTGGAAGCTAGTGGATTGCAGTTGATCCACATCTGCAATGTGTGTCTGCAGCTTGAGGAACTTTGATTCAGTTGTAGAATAGAATCATAGAATTGTTACAATATAGAAGGAAGCTATTTGGATCATGTTTGTGCTGGCTCTCTGCAAAAACAACTCACCTGGCACCAGTTCCAACAGAGTAGATGCTGAGAGGATGTTTCCCTCATAGGGAAAATCTAGGACTAGGGGACACAGTTTCAGAAAAAGGGGTCTCCCATGTTAGACGGAGATAGGAAGGATATGGTTTCTCAGAAGGTTATTAACCTTTGGAAATCTCTACTCCAGAGAGCAGTGGAGGCTGGATCACTGAATATTTCAAGGTTGACTGAGACAGATGTTTGAACTACAAAGGAGTCAAGGGTTATGGGGGGCAGTGGCAGGAGTGGTTTTGAGGCCATAATCAAGTCAGCCATTATATTATTGAATGGTGAAGCAGACTAGTGGCCAAGTGGTCTACTCCTGCTCCTCTTTATGTTCTTGTGAGATGTCTACACTGCTTTAGCTGGCTTAGCGTCAAATTTTGTTCGATAACACTCCTCTGAAGCATCATATGATGTTTTACTACATTAAAAGTGCTATATAAATGCAAGTGTTGCTACTGATCACAATGTCTCAAAACGTTTCACACAAGTTCTAAGTGGAGTGGTAAATTCCATAGCCAAATTAACTTTCCAGTGAAATCTTGATTATATAGGTTCCCTCCAATTGAGGTTCTATGGCAATTAGAAATTCCCCATTAACAGTGGTAAGAAATTGCATACGCTGCCAAATTATGCATTTCATGTTGTGTTCCTGAAGTTCTGCAAACATTTTGGCTGCCAGTGCTGCAAAATTCACCTTATTTACATTTCATGAGAAATTATGAAGTAGCGACAGCTTCACGATTGCTCTGTTCCTCTTGAAGAGAAGCAAAGTTTGTTCAGGTCAGTGGACAGTAAAGATGACGACTGCTTTGCTAAAAACAGCATTTAGATTGCTAAACACAACATGAAACACATGGATCTGCAACAGATGTATGTCACAATTTAAAACATTTATTTTATGGGGAATTTGAATTCGCTAATTATTAAGCATGCTTAAATTGATAGGTGATCAGTACCATGTACTTTACAGTCCCATTTACTGTCACACCTTCATGACCTCCTCCTTCTCTGTTGGAAGGCAGGATCTGTTTTGCTGGACATGTGTGATGCAAAAATCACATTATACAAAACAAAAGATGACTGCAATAACTATAGGGGCATCTCACTATTGAGCATCATTGGGGAAGGCCTTCGCTAGGGTTGTGCATCTACTTGGAGACTGAGTGTATCCAGAAGCACAGTAAGGGTTATGTGCTGGCAGATCTACAGTGGACATGATCTTCTCCATATGCCAATTAAAGACACAAGATTCCCTTGTTACAAGGGAACAAGATATACCTCTAGCTCTTACTTTCGTAGATCTCTTAAAGTATTTGACAGTGTCAGCAAGGCAGGACTCGAAGATTTTGGAGAATATTTGCTGTCCACCAAGTCTCATCTGTTCCTTTCGTGACCAACATAGGCCGTACTGTACACTGCTGCCAACAGTTTCAAGGTGAAGAATGGAGTGAAACAGGGCTGTGTCCTAGCCCCCACTTTTTTCGGCAGCTTCTATTCCATGCTCCTCACCTTTGTCTTCCCTGCAAATATAGGAGTTTACCAGATGGCAAGCTCTACAATCTGTGCAGACTGAAAGCAGAGACAAAAGTAAAGCACATCTTGATCAGAGAACTCCTCTGTGCTGCTCTAGTCGCTCACATGGAAGTTGAGTTATGGAGACTTGAGGATTGTCTCTTCCATGCCTGAAACTTTTCTCCCATATAAGCGCTAAAAAAAAAAACCACGGTCATGGGGCAGAGTATCACATCTCCACCCTTGTTTACATTAAAGTACACACCCCACTGGAAGTGGTTAGCAAATTCTGCTACTTTAAGGCCAATGGTGACAGATAGCCTGTCTCTTGATGCAGAACTTGATATACTCATATCACCTTTGGTCAAATCATGAAACGTGCATGGAATAACATCAAGCTGTCTCTTCGGACCAAGATGGTAGTTTACGAGGCCTCGGAGTACCTTGCTGTATGGCTGTGAAACATAGACGACTTATAGCTATCAGAAAGGAAGCTCAACAACTCAGCTTCGCTGGTCATGGCACATTTTGGGCGTTTCATGGAAGGACAAAATCATGAGTGTGGTAGTCCTCTCAAAGGCAAATTTCTTAAGTATGTTGGCACTCCAAACAGAGGCAACTTCACTGGCTCGGACATATTCGCAGGAAGGAAGATGGGTGCGTACCCAAGTTAGCCAGAACCGGAAGACCAATAGGATGCCCAAAGCTCTGCTTCAATGATGTTTGCAAAAGTGACATGAAGGCCATAAACATAGATTTTCACACCTGGGAGACAAGAGTTGACAACAGTAGAGGGGTTATACATGTGGACTGGCGTCTGTAACTACGTCGACCAATAGCTACCGCAGCTTGGCAACAGGTGCCAACATCAAAACAACCTACAATGACACCTGATGTCAGCACTTGTGCAGAACTGCCTCCCACGATTGGTCTCTTCAGCCATCAACAAAAATGCACTGTATGAAGCTTCCCCATTCCCCAGTGGATCTGTTGCATGTCAACAATCTTATGTAGATGGAAGGATGCTGACAATGACTTTATGATAATACAAAAATGGACGATTCGTCCACTTAGACTTGTCTGCAGATATTGCTGCCTGTAGGGATAGTGGGGAAAGAAACATCGACTCATAAGGGCCTCAGCATTTCCAAGAACTGTACAGCAGTCTCCTTTTCCTTAGGCAGCTACAGAAAAAGTCAGCATTGTAAGGTGGATACACCATCAGTAATATGGCACAATCTTAATGGACTCAAAACGGCATGAATGCAAACTGGTCTAATCTGAGAATACTGCACACAAAAAAAAAAATCAAAAATATAGCTAAGTTGTCCTGAACATGTATTTTTTAAATTTGTTGTTGTACCTGCCAGAGGAAAGTAGAATGGAATCCAGAAACAAGACATAAGTGTGTATAGTTAAAGCAGCTCTTTTTTTGAGGATTGCAATCATAAGAATAATAATAAAAGAGTCACTTTTCTCAGCTGGAATTGTGTAACCAGGTCAACAGCTCCATTATGTAAGAAATTAACTTTCACTTCTTTTTAAAAAGAATTGTCCACACTTAATTTAGAGAGAGAGTCAACAGGAGAACAACCCTGTTTGTTTGAGAACAACCAAGGTAGTAACTGAAAAAGTTGTTTTTTGGTCTTGCTTTTCAATAAATAGCTTATGAATTTAGGAAAACGCATAATGGCATGCATTCCCCAGCTCTGAGATCTATTATAAACACATTGTTCTTAAATGTCCATTAACCAACAAAAACGTTTCTATCCTAACTGTGCTACCAACCATACTTGAAGAAAGCAACAAAGTACAGAATTATGCATTGCTCTTATGTGACCCAAATGTAAGCTGAGAGTTATGATTTGTGCGACATACTGAGATTAAACAAAAGCAGGAGCTCAAATGGACTGATAAATTATTAATCATAAAAATTCTGGAATAGAATTATCTTTGTATTGAATTATACAAAATACTGTAACATTTCAAACTGCAGGCTATAGCTGCATTCAAAATGGAGCTATATTAAGTGTGTTTTTACAATAATTTTATCTAATTAAAAATTGTGCAGTCTACTTCAGTTGAGAACTGTATCATCTGATTTTTAGCTCATATTCAACTATCTTAACTACTGGATTCCAATTGTTAGACTCAGGTGGTCAGAAAGGGAGCTGTCACTGGAAAATCATCTGAGCACATAAGAGTTACAGCTAGTTTTAATTTATAGATGAAAATTATTTCCAGCTTCCAATGCTGTAGAAAACTCTGAAAAACAATGAAACCACCAGAAAGAAAAAATAATTAAGCAACATGTCCATCTTATTGCACTGAAAGTGGTCATTTGATTCTGCAAAAAAATTATAAATACAATATTTTTTTGTTTTGTGCATCTATATATAACTGAATACAATATGAAAAAGACAGAAGGGAGAAGCAAGTAAATTATTTTCAGCATATAAACAGTTATAGATTTTCTTTTTTCCACAAAGAACTTTGAGATGAGGCTCTTCAGCTGGCTCAAAAGGAAACTACACTGCACACTGAAGTACGGAATCTACTTCAAATTAAACCTTTGGCTTATGTTAAATATGCTGATCTCAGTCACTACAACAATTGGTGTGCTAAAATTGGCCTTAAAGCCTCTGGGCTTGGGAAGAGTGGGAGAACAGGAAAGGTGAGGGGAAGTGGGGTAAAGTCAGCCTGTGTTTCTACTTGTGATACAGGGAACCAAGTGACTATTTGTACATGAGAGGGAGGTACAACAAAGACCAAATTCAGGATAACAACAACATAGTTCGACTCAGATAAGTTAAGAACAAGTAAATTATCTACTGAGTTTCTCAGAGTGCATCAAACCCAAGGTTGCGCCCCGATGGCAATGCTTCGGCTCGGAGTCGACTTGCCTGATTTGAATCTAAAAAAATCCTCAGGGGTAACCGTTCCCTGGTGCATTTTCCATGGCAACATCTCTACCTATCAGAGTCCACTTGTCAACCAATCAGCACCCTTTTCTCTTGCAGTATAAATTGTTGTTCTCTTTGAAATTTGGTATTCTTGTGATTCTGACCTGATAAATGCAAGACGAAAAGCTTCAACAGCATGTCTCTTTTTTTTTTTTTTACAGCAATATTCAAGAATTGTTAAAGCACAGAAGGAGGCCATTCAGCTCTTTATGTCCGTGTCTGCGCCAGCTCTCCTTTGGAGAAATTTATTTAGTGCCACTCCTCTGCCTTCTCCTCACTACACTGTACATTCTTCCTTTTCAGATAACAATCCAAATCCCTCTCGAATGCCTCGACTGAATCTGCCTCCACCACACACTCAGGCAACAGATTCCAGATCCTAATCACATGAAAAAAGTTCTTCCTCATGTCACCATTGCTTCTTTTACCAATTACCTAAAATCTGTGTCCTTCTGTTCTCATTCCTTCCACCAACGGAACAGTTTTTCCCTCTCTATTCTGTCTAGTGACCACATGATTTTGAATACTTTTACTAAATCTTCTCTTCTCCAAAGAGAACAGTCCCAACTTCTCCAGTTTAAATATATAACTGAAGTTCCTCATCCTTGGGACCATTTTCATGACTCTTTTCTGCACTCACTCTCTCTCTCTTTAATGCCTTCACTTCTTTCCTAAAGTATAGTGCCCAGAACTGGCCGCAATACTCCAGTTGAGGCCAAACCAGTGATCAAAACAAGTTTAGCATAACTTCCCTGTTTTTATACTCTATGCCTCTATTAATAAAGCCTCCGATGTCATATGCTTTATTATCCACTATCTCAACCTGTTCCGCCACCTTCTATGATTCATGCACATATACACCAAGGTCCGTCTGCTCCTGCACCCTCTTTAGAATTTTAATTGGTACACTAGAAGAATTTATAATCGAGATGGAGGAGGTGTTAGAAAGGCCAACTTTACTTAAAGTAGATAAGGTACCAGGACCGGATGAGATGCATCCAAGGGTACTGAGGGAAATGACACTGCAAATGGCAGAGGTATTAGTGATAATCTTACAGCCTTCTTTAGACACAGAAGTAGTGCTTGACGACTGGAGAAATGCAAATGTTACACTCTTGCTCAAAAAGGGGTGCAAGGATAAAGTCGGCAACTACAGACCAGTCAGTTTGACTTCAGTGATAGGGGAACTTGTGGAAACTATAGTTCGGGACAAAAATCAATAATCACTTAGACAAGTGCAGGATAAAAAGGTGAAGACTTTATGGGAATGAAGCAGAAGGAAGGTTTTAGGCCAGAGAAAAAGCCACATATTCAGGGAAGCTATTGGAGATATTAGAAAACTGAACAGGCAAAAGTAAGTTTGTATTTTGCAGAATTGTTAATGCTTTTTAAAAATATCATGACACAGGTACATAGTGAAGTATGTGGATTGTTAGGAAATAGAGAGGTAGTTGAAATAAGTTATATTTGTATTTGGGTGTGTTAGGAGTAAGCTATATCTTTAAGTTTAATCTTTTAATCTTAACTTAAGTTTAATTTGTATTTGCATGTTAAGAAAAAAGGGAAGTTGAGTTTTATTTTCACTTTAAAAAATGCCTGAATTTTAACGAAGATTTTATGACTCTTGAAAGGAAGTTAAAACAAACACAAGGTTTAAAAAAAAAACAGTGCTGTTGCCTAGGAACAGGGGTTCAGAGCAAGGGACCCACAGGAGAGAGAAAACTAGAAAAGCAGTTTCAGTTCAATTGAAGCCAGGATTCCAGAGTGGCTGGACAGCAGAGGGACAGATAGCAAGTCCTAAACTAAAGTTGAAGCCAGCTGCCAGGAGAAGGTGGTCAGAGGAGAAAGCACTGCATAAGCAGGTTCAGAAACTAAAGACAAAAGTCCCAAAATCCAGGGAAGTGGATCAGGAAAGATCCCAAGAGGGCAGTCTGGTCAAAGAAAGGAGTTTGGAAAGGGTCTTGTTCTGTGGAAGTGAAAGTAAGGAGCAGAAAGGAAGGCTCCAAACTTCAAGGGAGAAAGGGATATTTAGAGCAAAAGGCGAGTGAGAATCTGGAAGATCTAAGGGGACAGGCAAAGGTCTGTAACTTTTTATAATGAGCATATGAAGCAGTGGTGTTCTGTTGGCACAGCTGAATCAGTGAGAGAGAGTGTGTGGAAGGAAGCTTGAATACATGTGGCGATCCAGGAGAGTTCAAAACCCTGGAGGTGGACTCTTGCGGAAGGCATCTGAGAAAAAGCGTCAGCTTGGGAGAAAATTCCAAAGTGAGTTTTTGGAAAGTGGAGATTGGAAACTATGGCTGTTCTAAGATGGAAATCATTCTTTTGGCCTATGTACCTAATCCAAAATCTTGGAGACCCGAGTATGAAAGACGGAGTTCAGTGAGACCAGTTGGCTCATGGTGTGACAAGTGTCTGGGGGGAGTTTTGGGACTGTGGAATTTAAATTTCTGCAAGTAATTTCCATGAAAGAATGGGCTAAATACTAGCAAATGGTATTTAGCCTAGATTGGTAAAATGTTACACATTTGGTCAGGACCAACGCCATGCATACTAGCAATTTACATGGAACAGTTCACAATTCTTTAAAAAGGTCATGACCAGTGCCAAGAGGCTGTAGCCAAAGGAAATGGGCATTATTTGTATTAACAGGACTGTTCAATATAAAGCAAGGACACCATTTGTTCTTGTAGAAAACCACGGTTAGACCAAATTTAGAATATTGCATCCAGTTTTGGTTATCGCATACAGTCAGTGACAGAAAGGTTTTGCAATAGGTACACAGGCCAAAAGAATGATTTCCATCTTATAACAGCCATAGTCATTCAGATAAGCTTAAACAGCTAGGCCTATTCACTTTACAGATGTGTAAATTTTGGGGCAGTTTGACAAGATACATATATAAAATAGTTAATAGGGCTAGTTTGTGTTCTTTTGATGAATTGGAATAATTTAAGAGATTGGAAAAAACCAGATGTTACCAAGTTACATAAAAAGCAGGAGGCTAGGTTAGATGGAGAAAGAATGGTAGACCTATGGAACAAGTTACCAGTTCATGTATACCTTTAAAATATAGCTGGACCAGTTCTGAGATGGATGGTGATCACTTCTTACAAAAAGTAGGTTTAATACAAGCTAGTATTAAATACAATTAGTGTTCTCTTGTACACTAATGGATTGTCAAAACGAGATGGAGAGAATTTTTCCAGCATTGGGGTGGTCAGTGAGGGGAATTGCCTTAGATATTTGATCTGTTTTTGTGCCACTAACAGTCCGCTCGATAGGCAAGAGGCATCTAAATCACAATGCTTCAGGCATCAGAACTGTGTGGGACAGACTCCATACAGCACTTGATCTTTTCCTGTCTGTTATTTTCACAAATTTGTAATACAGACCTGATTCAGAGTGCTGGCTTGATTCATGACTTGTCAAAAGTTATGAACAACTTCACTTTGGAGGATTGACTACAAAATGGATATTAAGATTTCCACTGTGCATTTTCTAACTCAACTGTTCTATCATATTTTATGCAAAGAACAGTTCAACTTAGGTATTAAAAAAGCAGTTTTAGTTAGATAAAGTTAAAAAGGGTGATATACAATTTAATCTTGGCTCCTTTGTAATATGCAGCTTAAGACATTGCTGAACAAATACAAAATAAAGTTTTTAAAAACTGGTTGAAGAAGGTGTAATCATGGGAAATGACACATTGGACAACCTTTGTGGACTACCACTAAGAACAGATAATGCTGGAAATACTCAGGTCGAGCAGCATCTGTGGAGAGCGAAACAGAGTTACCGTTTCAAGTTGATGCTCTTGCATCAGAAAATCAACTATAAAAGTTAACTCTGTTTCTCTCGCCACAGATGCAGCCAGAACTGAGTACTTCCAGCATTTTTTAAAAATCCAGATTGAATATCTACAATATTTTTCTTTTCAATACCACTACCTCACTCTTAAATTAAACTTCAACTTGAAACCAGAATTGTTAAATAATTTCCCTTTACAAGGAAGGAGAATGAGAGCAGAGAGGAGTGGTAAAAGAGTAGAGAAGAAGAGGATAGAGATTGGAGGTGCAGGAGACAGGAAAAGTGGAAAGAGGAGTAAAAAAGAAAGGTAGAAAGTTGCAAGGGAGTGAACATAAGCAGCGGGTGATGGAGAGGGGATAGTGGGAAAGAAAAAACCTTTTTAAAAATTTATACATGGCTCTACTGTTTAGCTAAGTCAGCAGATTAATTCACATTTCCTTCTCCTGAAAACGTCTGAGAAATTCTGCCATGGAGTATACGAGTTCTTGATGGCTCAGTTGATAAAGACAGTACAGCCACACAAATCATGGAAACCCTAGTTTCAATTATCAATTCTCAGGAAGCCAATCTCAGATAGTGTAATGATAGAAGACATAATTCATCTCCACATCCCTGCACCAGGCTGAGAAGAAGCGGGTGATGGAGACACCAGCAACACACGCACACTCCAAATTAATATTTGGGATCTTCACTAGAAATGTGTGCGTTGGGCTGAGGTCAGTATCGGACACAGCTGAAATGGTAAAAACAAAATACTGCAGATGCTGGAAATCTGAAACATAAACAGAAAATGCTGGAAAAACTCAGCAGGTTTAGCAGCATCTGTGGAGAGAGAAACAGAGTTAATGTTTACAATTGATTTTTTGATGCAAGGTCACTGACTTGAAATGTTTCGAGTTCGTATGATCCTTCTTCAGAGCTGAAGAGAAGTGGAAACGTGATGAAATTTATACCACAGCTGAAATGGTGCCAGTTGAATTGTCCACTAACACTTAACTGTCAAGCTCAAAAACAAACAGATACATGACCAGAGTCATGTTTTTGGCAACACAGCTCTCTTTCCTTCATTAACCTTTACGACTTTCCTGTTTTGTCTTTTCCTTTCCTAAACCCCTTGCATCCTGCACAGGCCATTCCCATTCCAGAACTTTCCCAATGTTCCATGAATGTGAACTTTTTTCCTTCTGTCCTGCCAAATATATTCTTCTTATATTCTGTTATGCATTTAATTACTGCTGAATCACCACAAGTACTCCGAAATTTACTACCAATAAATCTATCTTATAGTGCCTGAAACTCCCTTTGCAGGACTGCATTTCTATTTTCCCTCCCACATTTCTATTTTCTCTGCCATGAGTTCCAGCATAAACCACACTTCTGGCTGTTCCATTGCCCGCTTCAAACTCTTTTGCACTTGGCACCTGGAAAATGACACACCATTTCAGTTATTGATGTGGCAATAAAAAGCACTGGATTGTAAAGCCTACTTTCACCATTGCATTGCTGCATTTCACTATTCCCCTCTTTGACAACCATTTGCGACAGGAGCTTGCTTATAGCTACTCTCCTCCAAATTGCTATCTTAGTTCCAGATAATTAATGCTTAATATTAGTTTGTCAATTCATACTCTCAGTGGATTCCTGCACAGTTCCATCTCCTCTTGTGAGCAGTCAGCCATTTGAATTCCTCACTAACTCACTTTGCATCTGTGGTGACCACTTCCAGGAATATACAATCAAGGAACCCTTCAGCTTCCCACTTGTGACTTATTAAATCAGAAACCAAAGGTAAGTGGAGCAGAAACACTTTACATACACTGCTGGCCTTCTGCTCATAAACTCAAGCTACAATGTAGTAACTCACATAATAGTATAACTATTTTATATGCGTCATGATATATGTATGTTAGGACTGAAAATACAGAGATACTGACCCATTACCACTGAGGCATTACTAACTTTGTAGCATGGAGGTAGCTTGATATTGACATTACTACTTGGCAAAATGCCCAACAATTCATTCTGTAGCATGGTGTGAAGTCTGGTGTTTAGACTTACCTACTGGGAATAAGCAAAGCTGCTCAGGTTCGCAAGATAACGTGCTGACATAGTGTATACTGCAACACTCTCTAAACTCCTACTGTAGAATGTTGTTTCGCCATCTGGGAGATTTGCCAAAATTTGAGCATTTTCATACAAGTACAAGAACAAGTTGAGACCATTCATCTTTTGTGGCAGATAGGGCAACTAAAACTAGAGAAAAAGTGAACCTCTGGGCTGTCTTTTTTTCTTGTTATTGCTTGAAGGAACACTCCGTACATATAATAGATATGGGTATTTTGTTAACCTTTATGGCCTGGATTTTGGGGGGGGGGAAGAGGGGGAAGGGAAGGGGGGTGGTGGTGCATGTTACTAGGGCTAAGGGGAATTAAAAATCTGACAAAAAAAATAAACAGATGCTTTGGTTACCTCCTACTGCACAAACTGGGAAACTGATAATCACATTGGTTTAATGCCCAATTTAAAAGGATGCGATAGTGCACTAAATTTGGATTTCTTCCAACAATTCTAGCTTGCGCTAATGCCACAAAGATAGTTTCCATATGCAGAAAGTTACATTCAGGCTAAAACTAATACAGTAGATGTACTTATGGAGGACAGAAAATCTAGCAATTGAATACAAATCTAATAAGAGCCATACATAATACATGAACTGCTCAGCAAAATAATAAAATGTCCAAATCATTGCAACTTGTAATAGATTGTGACAAGTCTTTAATGAAGGATTATATAACTGTAAAATTCCTTTAGGCCACCTCCCAGGGAACAGTGTGAAGAAGGAATCTGTGGACAGCAGGCTGGCTACCACAGTACAAGTCTCTCTCTTTGAAATAAACACATCTGAAGGTCAAACAAATCCTTCTCACAAAGGCATTTAATATGACCATTTCTGATAACTGGCAACTTGTTCATTAGTTTGCTTCTGACATGTAGCTGCAATAGAACCCATTCCTGATGTCTGTCCAGAATTTACAAAGTACCATTATCTTTCAAAGGTTAAAAAATGTCATTACTTTAAAGACAACTGGGGCTCTGGTCCAGCCAATGGCATCACACCACAGATACCGTGAGCTTCCCTCAAAATAGTAACCAGCAAAGCTGCAATACAGAAATCTTCCCGATATGATGTATAATGGTTTCAGCTATTGATGTGACATATGAATATTAGATTTGCAGCACTGAACAATATCAGGGTAATATTCAGGAAGTTAGCCCATGCTGAACAGCCAAGAAGTCAGTTTCCACCAGGAACTCCTCATTTCTGTTGGAGAAGATTTGACTTTTAAGTGTTCTGGAAGCCACTAGCCCTGGAACAAGAGCAATCCTACAGGAAAGATGCAGAATACGTTAGCATGCATTAAACTGATAATCCGTGATATTTAGTGATTGCCACTGATTTGTGGACTAGTTGATGCAACAATGGCCTTCAAAAGTTGGCATCTTCTGGTGGACCACCTAATACTGGGTAATCAACAAAAAAGAAAATATTTTTTTCCAGGAAGCAAGACACTTTTACAATTGTGCTTCAGGTCATTTCATAAAGAAAAAGAAGTTTGCAAAAGATTTTAAGTTCTCAGTTATTAAAAGGACAAGATTAAAGGACCCATGTGCATTATCATGGACTTTAAATTATCCTTGAGCAGAATCAGAGAATCACACAGTGCAGAAGAAGCCCTTTGCCCCATCAAGTCTGCACCGACATGTGAGAAACACCTTACCTACCTACCTAATCCCATTTACCAGCACTTGGCCCAGAGCCTTGAATGTTATGATGTGCCAAGTGTTCATCTAGGTACTTTTTAAAGGATGTGAGACAACTTGCCTCCACTATCCTCCCAGGCAGTGCATTCCAGACCGTCACCACCCTCTGGGTAAAAAAGTTTTTCCTCACATCCCCCCTAAATCTCCTGCCCCTCACCTTGAACTTATGTCCCCTTGTGACTGACCCTTCAACTAAGGGGAACAGCTGCTCTCTATCCACCCTGTCCATGCCCCTCAATCTTGTACACCTCGATCAGGTCGCCCCTTAGTCTTCTCTGCTATAACGAAAATAACCCAAGTCTATCCAACCTCTATCCGGTCAAGTATCATTGTCAAGTGACTGAGAGTAATTTTGGTTAATAAAAAGGTTGCATTTGAAGTATTTTCCTTTTTGTTGTTCTTATGGCTAACAGTATGATTCTTCAGGGACTAGCATTCTTCCAGTTTCTTACTTGGTTCCACTTTTATCTATCTGATCACTGCCAATATCTCTACCAATGGATTCGCTTCCCAGGCCTAAATTATCATCTCCCAAAGAGCTATCCTTGGCTCTCTTATGCTGTTCCTTGGCAAAATCATCCACAAACATGGGGCCAGCTTTCATAAGTACACTACAACACTCAACTCTATCTTTCTGGGACAAAAACAGAATTACCTGGAAAAACTCAGCTGGTCTGGCAGCATCGGCGGAGAAGAAAAGAGTTGACGTTTCGAGTCCTCATGACCCTTCGACAGAACTTGAGTGAGTCCAAGAAAGGGGTGAAATATAAGCTGGTTTAAGGTGTGTGTGTGTGTGTGTGTGTGTGTGTGGGGTGGGGAGAGAGAGAGAGAAGTGGAGGGGGTTGGTGTGGTTGTAGGGACAAACAAGCAGCGATAGAAGCAGATCATCAAAACATGTCACAAACAACACAACAAAAGAACACAGGTGTTAAAGTTGGTGATATTATCTAAACGAATGTGCTAATTAAGAATGGATGGTAGGGCACTCAAGGTATAGCTCTAGTGGGGGTAGGGGGAGCATAAAAGATTCAAAAATATTTAAAAATAATGGAAATAGGTGGGAAAAGAAAAATCTATATAATTTATTGGAAAAAACAAAAGGAAGGGGGAAACAGAAAGGGGGTGGGGATGGAGAAGGGAGCTCAAGACCTAAAGTTGTTGAATTCAATATTCAGTCCGGATGGCTGTAACGTGCCTAGTCGGAAGATGAGGTGTTGTTCCTCCAGTTTGCATTGGGCTTCACTGGAACAATGCAGCAAGCCAAGGACAGACATGTGGGCAAGAGAGCAGGGTGGAGTGTTAAAATGGCAAGCGACAGGGAGGTTTGGGTCATTCTTGCGGACAGACCGCAGGTGTTCTGCAAAGCGGTCGCCCAGTGCCATTTTAACACTCCACCCTGCTCTCTTGCCCACATGTCTGTCCTTGGCTTGCTGCATTGTTCCAATGAAGCCCAACGCAAACTGGAGGAACAACACCTCATCTTCCGACTAGGCATTTTACAGCCATCCGGACTGAATATTGAATTCAACAACTTTAGGTCTTGAGCTCCCTTCTCCATCCCCACCCCCTTTCTGTTTCCCCCTTCCTTTTGTTTTTTTCCAATAAATTATATAGATTTTTCTTTTCCCACCTATTTTCATTATTTTTAAATATTTTTGAATCTTTTATACTCCCCCCACCCCCACTAGAGCTATACCATGAGTGCCCTACCAGCCATTCTTAATTAGCACATTCGTTTAGATAATATCACCAACTTTAACACCTATGTTTTCTTTTGTTCTGTTGTTTGTGACATGTTTTGATGATCTGCTTCTATCACTGCTTGTTTGCCCCTACAACCACACCAACCCCCTCCACTTCTCTCTCTCTCTTCCCCCACCCAAATCCCACCCCCCCACACCTTAAACCAGCTTATACTTCACCCCTTTCTTGGACTCACTCAAGTTCTGTCGAAGGGTCATGAGGACTCAAAACGTCAACTCTTTTCTTCTCCGCCGATGCTGCCAGACCAGCTGAGTTTTTCCAAGTAATTCTGTTTTTGTTTTGGATTTCCAGCATCCACAGTTTTTTTGTTTTTATCTCTATCTTTCTGGGATTCGGGATTCACAATTGCTCCACTTTGTATGCGTTATGCTACTTGTCCAGTCTCGAATAAACCCGTTTTTCTGACAGTTGGGAATGAGTGAAGCCATAGTCTTTTGGACACCGCGACAACATTCACACCCTTATCACCAATACCACCTCTCTCCTTAGCCATTGCCTCAGGCTAAAGTAGAATTTACAATTTTGACATGCTCGTCACCCCAAGCTGAGCTTCAGATTCTATATATTCTTAGTCACAAAAACTGCCTGCTTCCACCCTCATAACATCACCCACATCCATCCCCACCTCAGCCCACCCAGTGAAATCTAGATTCACTTGTTGTCATCTCCACACTCGATTATACCAATGCCTTGCTGGCCAACCTTCCATGTTCAATAAACCATTCATTCAAAACTCTATTCTACCCTGCAGCAAGTCTCACTCACCTGTCATAGCTGTGCTTGTTGATTTACATTGTTGCTGTACCCAGCAGTGCCACCAATTTAAAATTCTGTTTCAATCCCCACACAGCCTCACCCCTTCATAAATCTAACTTCCTTCATTGTTGCAACCCACCACACCCCTCTCCTGCAACGCTCCCTACTTTAGCACGACCACCGGTGCTGGGCCTTCAACAACTGGGCCCCATTCATTTGAATTCCCTATCCAAATTCCTTCATCTCTCAGCAATTCTTTAGCTAACTTCTTCCAACTTATCATTAATCTCCTCCTTAAAGGACTTAATACTCACTTCATCCTAAAATCTCCTTCCTTGGCTCAGCATTCATTGTTGTCAGATCACACCTCTAAAGCGACTTGGGATCATTTTCTACATTAAAAGCATTAATTCAAGTTGTTGTTGCTGTTTTGTAGAGTATGTTCAAACTCAAATACATGAAAACAAATTTTAAAGTTAACATTTATAACTGATTGAAAAGTTGTGAAATCACTAACAATAGCTTTTAGAGAACATTTATAAAGAATACCTCCCCAAGCTAACAGTAATCAATACTACAGGATTCATCAAATTGTAGATTTTCACTGCCCAAAATACATTTTCTTTTCCAAGGCTTTTGCCAAGATCTTATCAGCTCCCCAGAACATCTGGATTTCATTTGCTGTCATCCAAAGCAATCTAAAATGAACACAGACCCTATGCCATTATTTTTCTTTATTCTGTTTACATATTTATTTCCACCCGCTTCCCTTCCTATTTCACAAAATAGTCTAGTTTCTGACACAAGTGTTGCCTAATCGCTCAGAGAGGACTCGATACAACAAAATCTTAGTACAAACTTTTTAAAAATTCATTTACGGGATGTGGGCATCGTTACTGCCCATCCCTAATTGTCCTTGTTCAGAGGGCTTTTAAAAGTCAACCACATTGCTGTGGGTCTGGTGTCACATGTAGGCCAGACCAGGTAAGGACAGATGGATTTTTACAACATGATCATCACTAGACTTTTAATTCCAGATTTTATTGAATTCATCTGCCATGGTGGGATTTAAACTCAGGTCCCCAGAGCATCACCCTAGGTCTCTGGGTTATTAGTCCAGCAACAATTCCACTACGCCATCGCCTCCCCCTAAACTGCCATGCAAAAGATTAACTTAATATAGATCAAAATCAATTAAAAAAAATATAGGTAGATTATACTATGTAACAGTTAAATTGCTGAATTGATTGCTGTTAGATCACAGAAGTACATCAGCCAGAGTAGATTCAAGTCTGTTGTATGAACACAAAAATGGACATTTTGCATCAAAGTAAAAATTAAGTTGATGTTACTTATTTCAGACTTCAAAGTACATCCTGAGAAACTGCTGACACAAGTTTAAGGGTGGATTTTTGATTACATTATTCTCCCAAGTCAGGTTTTCCTCAGCAACAGACCCACACAGAACCTGGAGATCATGTAGATCAGTGTGACTTTGGAATTAAAAAAAAAGGACCAATCTGGTTATATGGTCATATTGATACTTATGATACAATAGGACAGGGATGACCAAACTTATTGAACCAAAGAACCGCATACGATAATCTTCAGATATCTGAGAGCCATAAGACACGAACAAACTTTACACAGGCTAATTACTGCTAGTAGAGGTCTTGTGGGTCTTCATTCTGGCCATAAGTCTTTGAAAATCCAGCTGATATGTTGTCAAAGCTGTATGAAGGAGCTCAGTCAGGTGTTGATTTGTAAGGTCTGCATGATGTTTCAACTTTACAAACTTAATTACGGTACACATTGATCACAGCAGTATATTGTGCCAAAAATTGAAATGAGTCACACAGAGTTGAGGAGATTTTGTTTCTGGCACTTGCTTCCAGAACTCTATTGTAGATTGTGATTTATGCATCGCCTTTAGACCCTGGTCCCTGTGGAAGTCCAACAGTTCCACTTCTAAAGCAGATGTTTCTGTAACCAGAGGTTTAAGAATCAGACAACCATCGTTGCCCACATTAACCATGAATGGGTTTACAAGAAAGGCAAAGCAGGACCTCAACTTCTGCAAGTCATCAGAAACAACTTGAAAATTAGCAAGCAGCCCTTGTAATTTATCTCTGTATGCTTCGACTTTGTGATCTTTTACTTCAGTGTCAGGGAATGTGTTTACCCTCCTTTTGAGATGGGGAAGTGGTTGAAGTTTCTTGCCAAAAGCTTTACTTTATTCTGGAAGCTGAAAACCATCTAAGGTCAGAAATAATCTTATCCTTCCCTTGGGAGTGCCAAGTTGAGAGTTTGTAGATGTTTCATAACATCAGTATGAAACAACAGATCCTGCATCCATTCACCATCTTCCAGCTGTGGATAGTGTCACTGCTCTTCTAAAAGGGAAAAAAAGATCAGCTCCAACAGTTTCACCAAGCTATTCCAGTCATGGTCCACTCCTCCATCACCCCCTACTCCTCAACCCCCTCCTATGGCACCACCCCATGCCCACGCAAAAGATGCAATACCTGCCCCTTCACTTCCTCTCTCCTCACCGTCCAAGGACCCAAACACTCCTTTCAAGTGAAGCAGCATTTCACTTGCATTTCCCCCAACTTAGTCTACTGCATTCGTTGCTCCCAATGTGGTCTCCTCTACATTGGAGAGACCAAACGTAAACTGGGCGACCGCTTTGCAGAACACCTGCGGTCTGTCCGCAAGAATGACCCAAACCTCCCTGTCGCTTGCCATTTTAACACGCCACCCTGCTCTCTTGCCCACATGTCTGTCCTTGGCTTGCTGCATTGTTCCAGTGAAGCCCAACGCAAACTGGAGGAACAACACCTCATCTTCCGACTAGGCACTTTACAGCCATCCGGACTGAATACTGAATTCAACAACTTTAGGTCGTGAGCTCCCTCCCCCATCCCCACCCCCTTTCTGTTTCCCCCTTCCTTTTCTTTTTTTCCAATAAATTATATAGATTTTCCTTTTCCCACCTATTTCCATTATAAAAGGAAAAAAAAAATATTTATTTATTTTTATTTTTTTTACATCTTTTATGCTCTCCCCACCCCCACTAGAGCTATACCTTGAGTGCCCTACCATCCATTCTTAATTAGCACATTCGTTTAGATAATATCACCAACTTTAACTTTAACAGCTATGTGTTCTTTTGTATTATTGTTGTTGACATCTTTTGATGATCTGCTCCTATCACTGCTTGTTTGTCCCTACAACCACACCCCCACTCCACCTCTCTCTCTCTCCACGCCCCACACACACACCTTAAACCAGCTTATATTTCAACTCTTTCTTGGACTCGAACTCAAGTTCTGTCGAAGGGTCATGAGGACTCGAAACGTCAACTCTTTTCTTCTCCGCCGATGCTACCAGACCTGCTGAGTTTTTCCAGGTAATTCTGTTTTCATTTTTGTTTTGGATTTCCAGCATCCGCAGTTTTTTTGTTTTTATTCCAGTCATTACTGGTTGGCAACACCTCACAATGCAGTAGAAAGAGACATCATCAGGCTTAGCTACAAGGCCCAGCTCTTCAATAAAATTTTGGAGTCTTCCCATTTGAGCAGATGAAACTAACAATTTCAAGAACCATTTTCATAACGTTTTTTGTACTTGGAAGTACCTGGCTGCTAGATGTTCACAATGAATGATGCAATGAATAGGGAGAAACTCCAGAAATTTAGGATCACTTTACAAAAATGCAATTTGGCCTACATTTTTCCCCATCATTACAGATGCACCATCTGTTGCAACACTGACAAGTTTATCCTGTGGCACATTGGCATTTGTAAACGCTCCGACAAGTGCATTTTTATGTCAACCCCATGAGCTGTTTCTTTCAGTGCCACCAAGTCCAATGTTTCTTCTTTCACAATTATACAATAACAAATATTTCCAGTTGTGGGCTGTCTTGTATGTCTGTGGATTCATCAAGAGCTAAGCTGGGTGCTAGATAATTCTTCAGATTGTTTTGTATCTTATTTGCAACATCAGTACTGATCTGGGAGATATGCCTCTCTGTAGTGTGGCGTGAAATTTGAATGTGTGTTATTAGTCGCTGTAGTTGTGTGTTATTTGAGTCTACAACTGCAACGACTTCAGTAATATTCTTAACAAATTCTCCATCAGAATATGGAAGTTTAACACAAGCAATATTCCATGGCATAACAAAACTAGATTTGGTTGTTGTGGCAGCTTCCTTACTTGAAAGTAGTGTCTGCTAACTATTTAGGGATGATTTTAACATGGTTAGTATATTTTTCTGTAATTCTGATTTATGAAGATACACAGACAAACAGATTGTGATTCGTTTTGTAGTGGCGTTTCAAGTTACTGGCTTTGTAGTGAGTGAGTGATACATTGCAGATAAAGAGCATAGGTTTCCCGCCTTCCCTGCTTAAAGATTTCTTTTCATCTTCATACTTTTGTTTCTTACAATTTGATGTCACATTTTCATTCACAAAGTTTACACAAGGTTAACACTTAAATCTAAAGCCATTGAAATGCAACTAATGTTTTTGAACTATAAACACAACTTGTATCCTGAGCGTATCACGAGGGTTTCCAATCTTCACCTTCGAAGATCCTACCTTGGAATTTTGTCCAAGGGTCATTTCAACTCAGACAGCTTCAACAATGGCACACATCACAGGGTTTCAATCTTGCCTTCTGAGATTCCTCTTCCTGGATTCCTAAGTACACTCAGGCATCAAATTACAAGCACAATTTCAGCTCTTTGGCCGTTCTAAGCAGAACACTACTGATCCAAAGGGGTACCTTTGCCCAACGGCCCATAGCATGGCATCATCAACTTTCAGCTGCCTTCTTAGGGCTTCTCCTTAGTCCTCTTTGATTAACAGGGCTTCTCCGGAGCCCACTTCACTTAAAGTCTGCTCCCCACAGCGCTTTAATTGCAAACTGTTTCTCCTTTTCTTAACTCAACTGGGACCTGTTTCCCTCCCTTGTCCCTTCCTCTGTGACACTTCTTGGGACCTCTTCTTGGTCCCTCTCTCTGGGACAATTCTTGACTATGGCATTCCGCACCCGGCCACCTGTCCTGGGTTTTTGTGTCCTTCTTTTATCCCTATACTCAGGCACACATGGCCTGTCCAAGGCCTGAAGGACAAAAAGTTGTCGAAATGCACATGTGCAGCCCACCCCCACCTGTACACGAGTAGGAAGACCGATAACAGTTGGGACTTGGAGTTCCTGACCTCTATTCTGACAAGCAGGCAAGTTTGTGTTTCATAACACGATTGTACTGAATTGAGACACAAAAGAAAGTGTTCAGCCAATATTTTTCCACGTACCACACTGTGTCAAAGATCCACATGCAGCTCGTGAGCCGTGATTTGGTCATGCCTGCAATAGAATATAAATAGAACTAAGACAATTATTTTAGCTACCCATGATTTCCATTATTCCTTTACAACAGTCCCAGATTGAGTGTCAGCCTTTGGCTCAGTTGTTAGCACTTGCACCCCGAGTCAGATGGTTGTAGGTTTAAGTCCAACTCCAGAGATTTGGGCACACAAAAACAAATGCTGTACTAAGCGCTGTTGGAGATGCCATCAGACCAGGGCTGTGTTTGTTATCTCAGCAGGACATAAAAAATCCTAAATAATATCAGGGAAGTCAGTGTGATCAATATTAATTCCTCAAATTAACATCTCAAAACACACATACTATCTGATCATTGTTGCTCTTTGTGGAAACTTGTTATGCACAGATTGGCCGCCGGGTTTTCTACATTAACAACAGTGACCAGGGCGACAAAAAAAGTACTCAATTACTTGTAAAACACCCTACGATGTCCAAATGAAATAGAAATGCTTCTTTCCTTATAACTGCACAAATATCTATCTTAATGGAAAGATTATGATGACAGAATCTTACAAGAGGAACCAACCAATCTGAACTATAACAACAACTTGTATTTATAAAGTATTTATGTTGATCTCAAAATACTTCAAGCAATGAAGTTTTTGAAGTGGTCATCATTATTTGACAAATGCAGTAGCAATGCTTCACCAAAAATGCTTCAAAGAGAGTCATGAAACAAAGGGCAAAACTATTTTAGGTGTTTGAAGGAGAAATCTTGAGCCAAGACACGAGTGGAATTTGTTGCTCTTTTACTAGTGCAACATCAATTTAATAAATATCTTCCTACAAGAACAGAAAGGTGCTACCACAGATTATCAACTAGTCCAAAAGATGACACACCCTTCAATGCAAGTACTGAAAAAGAGGAAAGAATGCTAACCTCCAACAATGGTTGAAGGACTGTATGTGCAGTTATTTCATGTAAATGCCTGTTGTGCTGATGCACCATATAGAATAAAAGAGATCTCAACTCCTGGTCTGTATAGAGTTAGACGATCAGATGACCTTTGCCAGGGCAGTAAAGAGAAAAGAATAACTAGCTTGTCTCCCTAACTTGGAGGGGAAAGAAATAGGTGCCTTATGGATAATACATGCATAAACCCTTGGCTGAAGTTAGTATCATGATGATGCACTTCACAATCAAACTGTACTGACAATTCCTGTCCAAGTTCATATCCTTGTTGTGTCATTCTCTGTGTAAGACACAAAAAGAACTTGTGGAACGTAGCTCAGTCCAAGTTGACAATTTGAAGAAAGAAGGGTGGAACACATACAGCATTCCTAAAGAAGCTTGTTTAAACTTATGATCTAAACTTTAGAATTCCATCATAAAGCTACAAACAGCTTCCGCAGTAGGCTTTCACTAATCACTTAAAATACCTTTGGTTGGAAACTAGGTAGAACATAGACATGGTTCTCTTTTTCACCCTTAACTTTTATAGGTGGATTCAATGGTGTTGTCCATCAGATAATCTGTGATTAAAAAAAAATGCAATTGGACTGAATGGTTTTACCTGAATCAATTAGCAAAATACATAAAATTACAATTAACACAGGATAATGCATATATGAATTTAAAAAACAAAACATTCTTACAAAAAGACTTGAAATTATATAGCGTTTTTCACGACCTCAGGGCATCCTAAAGTGCTTTACAGCTAATGAAGTGCTTTTGAAGGGTAGTCACTGCTTTAGGAAACATGACTAATTCGGATAATTGACAATTCTGAACTAATTCTAGAATTGAAAACTAGTGTCAGGAATGGTGACTGCGAAGCTATCATCAATTATTGTAAAAACCCATCGGGTTCAATAATGTCCTTTAGGGAAGGAAATCTCCTATCCTTACTTGGTCTGGCCTACATGTGACTCCAGGGCCACAACAATGTGGTTGACTCTTAACTGCTCCCTAAAATCCTAGCAAGCCACTCAGTTCAAGGGCAATTAGGAGTGGGCAACAAATGCTGGCCTTGCCAGTGATGTGTACATCCCATGAAAGAATAAATTAAGTGAAGAGGGCACTTAGAAGACTGCATACCTCCGCCATGCTGTGTTAACTCAATGTTATTACAATTTCGCAGCTCTTTCTTGAGGCATTTCTCTACCTGGTTGATGTTCTGTAACTACAAAGCTGAAAAAAAGAAATGTTTTTATTGAGCTTCCATCTCACTGAGGCGGCTTCAGGCCAATCCACATTCAACAACCTGCACTGAAACCTTCTAACAGCTCAGGCAAATAGCACCACAACAGCTGAGGCAATCCACAACATTTATTAAAAAAAAGTCAATTCACTCTATCTCCCAATGTTAAAGGGTTCTTTAAAAAAGATTCCAGGACCTAGATCCACATCTTCACCAAAAACTAATCAGCTCGTCCTTGGGCCATATCTTATTCAAGTTTTGAAGCTTTGTTGAAATCCATCCATTAGCTTTTGAAATATATTGTTTACAAACAGGAGCAAAAACATTACAAAAACAAAAATAAAAATATCTGGAAAAACTCAGGTCTGGCAGCATCGGTGGAGAGCAGCACAGTTGACATTTCAAGTCTGCGTGACTCTTCAACAGAACTAATTAAAAATAGAGAAGGGGTGAAATATAAGCTGGTTTAAGGTGGGGGGGGGGGGTGGGTGCGGTGATTGGGACAAGAAGAGCTAGGTAGAGGGCCAGTGTAGGTGGAGATAACCAAAAGATGTCACAGACAAAAGGACAAAGGGGTGTTGAAGGTGGTGATATTATCTAAAGGAATGTGCTAATTAAGGGTAGAAAGCAGGACAAGCAAGGTACAGTTGGCCCAGTGGGGGTGGGGTGGGGGGAAGGAATCAAAAAAGGCTAAAAGGTAGAGATAAAACAATGGATGGAAATACATTTAAAAATAATGGAAATAGATGGAAGAAGAAAAATCTATATAAATTATTGGGGAAAAAAAGGGGGAATCGGAAAGGGGTTGGGAACGGAGGAGAGGGTTCATGATCTAAAGTTGTTGAACTCAATATTCAGTCCGGAAGGCTGTAAAGTACCTAGTCGGAAGATGAGGTACTGTTCCTCCAGTTTGCGTTGAGCTTTACTGGAACAGTGCAGCAAGCCAAGGACGGACATGTGGGCATGAGAGCAGGGTGAAGTGTTGAAATGGCAAGCGACAGGGAGGTCTGGGTCATGCTTGCGGACAGACTGAAGGTGTTCTGCAAAGTGGTCACCCAGTCTGCGTTTGGTCTCTCCAATGTAGAGCAAAAACATTATCTCCGTCCACCTTCAGTGGGGGAAGTAATGCTATTGATATGGTGGAAATTTTCTCAGAAAGGAAGCAATGATAATTCTAGATCTTAAAAATGTAACCTGTATTAAAAAAAAATATAAACTAGATGTTACTGGCTACTATTTATTTGCCGATTTTCAAATTCAGCTCTGTGCCAGTTGTTCAGAAATTCCAGTAAAAAAAATTGACAAATGCCAACAAGTCGTTTGATGACAAAATAATGTTACTACAAATGGACCAAAGCATTGATTTTTCAACTTCACATCAACTAGAAATTGTGGTTGCAAAATTCTGTTTAAATTTTAGCCACAATCGTTATATTATTTACCTAGAGGAAAAGAAAAACTGTTCAAAGGATCTAACCTCCTTTCAAGTCCACTGGTTGTTCTATCAAACATGAAAATGACACAAAACTTGGCAGTGTTGTGAACTTTGAGGAGAATTGTGACAAACTTCAAGGAGAGATAGACACAGTCTGGTGGAAGAAGAGTGTGAGAACAGACTGGAAGAAACATAAAATAATCCAGAAGTCCTCTATAGGTGCATAAATAGTGAAAAGCTATAAGGGGAATGAGGGAACAAAAATGGGAATTACGTACAGCGGGAGAGGATATGGCTGAGGTACTAAATGAGTACTTAGTACTTTGCATCACTCTTTACTAAGGGAGAAGATGCTGCCCAAGACATTGTGAAAGAGGAGGCAGTTGAGACATAGGATGGACTAAAAATTGACTTCAAAAAAAAGGTGGAGGGGGGTTGGGGATGGATATTAGGCAGGCTGACTGCACTTAAAGCATACAACCACAAACTGTAACCTCACGGCTTGGCATATCCCCCACACGACCATTACCATCAAACTGGGGAATCAAGCCTGGTTGAATGACGAGTGCAGGAGGACAGGTCAGGAAAAGGACCAGGCATACATAAAAACAAGGTAAATCTATACCACAGCAATACTTGTATGCCAAACAATGAAGCAGCATGTGATAGACGATGCTAAGCAATCTCACAACCAATGGATCAGATCCAAGCTCTGCAGTCCTGTCATTTCCAGTCGTGGTGGGCAATTAAACAACTCATCGGAGGAGGTGGCTCCATAAATACACCCATCCTCAATGATGGGGGAGCCCAGCACATCAGTGCAAAAGGCAAGGCTGAAGCATTGCAACAATTTTCAGCCAGCAGTCCTCAGCATCACAGATCTCAGTCTTCAGCCAATTTGATTCATTCCATGTGATATCAAGAAACGATTGAAGGCATTGGATACTGCAACAGCTATGGGCCCTGACAACATTCTGACAATAATACAGAAGGCTTGTGCTCTAGAACTAACTGCACCCCAGTCCAGCTACAACTCTGGCATCCACCAGCAATATGAAAAATTTCCTAGGTACGTCCTGTACACAAGAAGCAGGACAAATCCAACCCAGTCAAGTACCACCCCATTAGCCTACTCTCGATCATCAGCAAAGTGATGGAAGGGACTATTGACAGTGCTATCAAGCGGCACTTAATTAGCAATAACCCGCTTATTGATACTCAGTTTGGATTCCACCTGGGTCATTCAGCTCCTGACTTCATTACAACCTTGGTCCAAACATGGAAAAAGAGCTGAGGTGGGAGTGACTGCACTTGACATCAAGGCAGCATCTAACCGAGTGTGGCATTAAGTATCTCTAGCAAAACTGGGGTCAATGGGAATCAGGGGGAAAACTCCACTGGTGGAGTCATACTTAGCACAAAAGGAACATGGTTGTGGTTGTTGGAGGTCAATCATTTCAGTCCCAGGACATCTCTGCAGGAATTCTTCAGGGTAGTCTCCTAGGCCCAACCATCTTCACTGCTTCATCATCAATAACCTTCCCTCAATCATTAGGTCAGAAGTGGAAATGTTTGCTGATGATTGCACAATGTTCAGCACCAGTTGTGACTCCTCAGATACTGAAACAGGCTGTGCCATATGCAGCAAGACCTGGACAACATTCAGGCTTGGGCTGATGAGTAGCAAGTAACTTTTGCACTACACAAGTGCCAGGCAATATCCAACTTTCAATAAGAGAGAATCCAAATATCTTGATTTGGCATTCAACAGCATTGCCATCAGTGAATCCCCCATTATCAACATCCTGGAGGTTACCATTGACCAGAAACTGAACTGGGCCAGCCATATAAACTTTGTGGATACAAAAGCAGGTCAGAGGCTGGGAACTCTGCAGAGTAACTCACCTTCTGACACCCGAAAGCCTGTCCACCGTCTACAAGGCACAAGTCAGGGGTGTGATGGAATACTCTCCACTTGCCTGGATGAGTACAGCTCCAACAACACTCAAGAAGCTCGACACCATCCAGGACAAAGCAGCCTACTTAATTGGCATCCCATCCACCAGCTTCAACATCCACTCCCTCCACAGTGGCATCATCTACAAGATGCACTGCAGCAACTCACCAAGGCTCTTTCAACAGCACCTTCTAAACCCGCAACATATGCCACCTTGAAGAACAAGGGCAACCAATGCATGGGAACACCGCCACCTGCAAGTTCCCCTCCAAGCTATACACCATCTTGACATGGAAATATATTACCATTCCTTCCTAACAGCACTGTAGGTATACCTACACCACATGGACTGCAGCAGTTCACCATTACTTTCTCAGGGGCAATAAATGCTGGCATAGCCAGTGACACCCAAATCCTGTGAAGGGATTAAAAAAATTTCACGACCTAGACTTGGCTATACATGGTACAATTTCAAAACATGAAAATGACACAAAACTTGGCAGTATTGTGAACTTTGAGGAGAATTGTGACAAACTTCAAGGGGAGATAGACCCAGTCTGGCGGAATGGGTGGACACATGGCACATTAAACTTATTGCAGAGAAATGTGAAGTGATTCACCTTGATAGGAAGAGGTAGGAGAAGCAATGTATCACGGACAATTCTGAAGGGGGTGCAGAGGCAAAGGGACCAGGGGCTATAAATGCACAGATCACTGAAGATGACGGGTCTGATTGAGAAAGCTGTTAATAAAGATAATGGGATTTTGAGCTTTCTAATTAGAGTTCAAAAACAAAAATGTTATGAAGAACCTTTCCAAAACACTGGATCGGCCTCAACTGAAATATGTGTCCAGTTCTGGGAACTGCACGTTAGAAAGGATGTGAAGTCATTAGAAAGGATGCAGAAAAGATTCATGAGAATGGGTCTAGGGATGAGGAACTTCAATTATAAGAGTAGATTGGAGAAGCTGGGGTTGTTCTCCATGGAGAAGATTAAAAAGAGATTTGTTCAAAATGTTGAGGGAACTGGACAGAGTGGATAGGGAAATACTGTTTCCATTGGCAGGAGAGTCAAGATCAGAGGATACCAGGTTAAAATGATCGGCAAAAGAAGCAAGAGTGACATGAGTAAAAATTTTTTCAATGAAGCACTTTGCTAGGATCTGGAATGTACTGCCCAAATATGGTAAAGGCAGTTTAAATAGAAGCCTTCAAAAGAGGATTAAATAATTCTCTGGAGAGAAAAAAATATGCAATCTTATGGGGAAAAGGCAGGTGAATGGTCTAGTTGAGTGGCTCCTGCAGAGAGCCTACATACCCACAAAAGGCCAAAGGTCCTCCTTCTGTGCTGTAACCATTCTATAATTCTATGACACGTTTCATAAGCCATCCACAATTTGCTTATTGGAAATAGGGTTTCAAAGATCTTGTTCCACACATCAAACATGAGAAAGATACCCTCAATGCATCAGATTCTAGTTGACAAGGTCAGAAAGGTACGAAGATAATACGAATAGCATGAAAACTGAATAACTTCAACTTAAATGGTGTTAAAATGCTTGGGAGAAAGTCTCCCATCATAAGTAGAATATTTAAGTTGCATCTAATGCCATGTTCTATTTGAGTAGAGTAAAATTGAAGTTGAAATTGATTGCAACCAAGAAAAATTGATTTGCCAGTAGTTATTCTAACCGAATAAGCAGTTCAAAAAACATATCTGGTTGGGGAAACAATGAATAAATACCAATATTAAAGCAAGCACAGAAACTGAAACAGTTCATATAACTCTCTATTCTAGAATGCTACTTTTAAACTTCAACTCAAATGAAATCTTAAAATATATGTATTTGTACTAACCCTCCTTGCATCTATCTTCACTTTATAAAGGAGGAACTCCAGATGTCAATGACTTTATTTTGTCACTTTAAATTAAAGGACTGAACAAGACATAATTTTGATCAAATGCAAATCAACCATTTAATAGTACAGTCAGTTGATCATCCATCCAGCCTCTCTGTTCTTGCAATGTTGATTTCCTGTTCAAACAATTATTAGCCTGGATCTATAATCTTCAGAGATAAGTGAGTGGATGCTTTAATTAAAAACTCAGCTAAAGCGGATGTATAATTTGTAATATGTTCTAAAATCCACTTCTCATGCTGAGAAATACATGCATTTTGTAAGCTACATCCAACTTTTGCAGTCAAACTGAAGAGAAAAAGTTAAAAAGTGAAAATGTGCAGTGGCGAAGAATACAAGTGCACTGACCTATATAATAGCCAATGAAACTATTAAAACAGGTTATTTTCATTAATATCAAAAATTATGCAAATTTTAAAAACATTTCCCTTTTCATAATAAAAGCCGTTTTATAGAAACACAAGGATCAGTATGAACATGATCATGAAAAAGTTAATGTTTAAGGTTTTGTAAATTGCCAAAGTTACCTCAATGGAACAAAAGCAAAGTATTTAAACATGGAGATCTTGTAAATAGAAAATCTATTGGTAAAAAAATTAACTGTTTTAAACTTGGCTATGAGATTTACTTGTTTCTGCAAGTTTACCCTTCAGCTAGAAATTTAAACAACATAGCATGGTAGGCAAATCAAAGGCAAAAAGAAAGTTATTTTGTTGGCTTTGGGGTCATTGCAGAAGTTCCTTAAAGAAACATTTGAATGCAATTCACAATTAGCTACCCTTTTGTTGCATATAAATCTATGCATAATGTAGGGAAAATATGAAAATGTAAATTAAAGAAATGGAGGTGGAAGGCAGTGCAGTACTTTAGGACATAGTGAATCTAATCTAGTTAATTTTTTGAAGTTATGAATAAAGCTAGCTTAGATAAGTGTCTACAGATATTACTTGAATCGATTTCCAGAAGGCATTTGGTGAGGTACCACACAAGAAATTATTATTACAGTAACACAGTATTAGAGGTAACTTTTTGACTTAGGTTTGGAATGGGTTGGGAAGTAGAGGATTGAGTGAAGGTAAAGGACATGCTCTCTAATTTAACAAGTGACATTTCTAGGGATCTGTTCTGGGGCCTCAATTTTTCACCATATTTATCCATGACTTGAATGAAAGTTGGATAACCAAATTTGCAGAAGATATAGTTAGGGAAATGGTGTAGGTAGGAGCTGAGACTGATTTTTATTGGTTAGGGCATCAAGGAATATGAAGCAAAGGTGGGCAACTGGAGTGCAGGTGCAGATCAAAAGATGATCCAATAAAATGGCAAAGCAGGCTCAAATTGCTGAATATTCTGTGTAGGGGCAGAAATCCAATTTCCAATGGGTGTGGTTCCATGACACCAAGCATTTCTGGAGAATCCATACAAATGGCTGATTTAGGAAGGGAAAGATGTTATATAACAGTAAAGATGCTGTTCTAATGTTGGAGGTAAGGGTGAGAAGCTGTAATATTTTTTGACTGACTTATACTTTTAAACCAAATTTGTGGTTGAGATTTTCAGAAGATATTCAACCCGAGGAAATCCAGTTTAAATACAGAAGGTTGTTGACTCTTAACAGCTGCAGGGTAGTTTCATCCATCACCGATTACAAAGGGAGTGGGGACTATAACATCTAAAAGTTAACAACAAATGTGTTTATGCTTCACTTTTATCTAAAGATGAATTTTTATAAAAGACCTAGAGACATCTGGTGGAATTTAATGCCCTCTCTCGTGATGAATTTGGTGGCAGGGGCATTCAATTAGATGGGGGGGAGGGGGGGGGGGGCGGAGAGAAGGAGACCGCACCGCCTTCCCGCCACTGCCCTGATCAAGTACACGGCGAGAAGGTTCTCCTTCCACCCTGCTGCCAATTGATTGTCTTACCTGAGCGTAGAGGTGTCATAAAAAATGGCAAGAAGGAGGAGTGGCAGTGAAAATGGGGGGGCAGCTTTTATGGAGGGAGGTTTAGGAAGACAAGAAGGCTGTGAAATCAGTCTGCTGAGAGCATGGTGAGTTCAGATGCAGATGCTTAGTGCAAAGGGGGTAAAGGAGGAAGATCATCTCAGGGAGAACTCATGATATCAAGTACTTCATTAATGTGCACCAGGTGGCAAACTAGAACAACCTGTTAATTATTTTAGCTACTAGAATTATCCACAGGATCATGTTCCTGTCTTCAATAAATAGCACAGCATCACAGCTTGTTTAACATTTCAAAAATTAAACAAAATTATTTAACAAGAAATAACCAATAATAGTGCCACTCCAGCCCAGAAAGGGAACAATTTAACCTGTGAAGTCTCATTACTACAGGTGGTAAATTAGATTAAAATTTAATATTTTTAATTTTTCTTACTTTTCCTTTGTCTCTTTTTCCTCTCCAACCAACTTTTCTTTCCCTCATTTTATTTCTTTCTGCTGATTTGATTTTAATGCATCCTATTTCCATCTCTGTCATTCCTCCATTTCTTTCTCGATCCTTAACTTTCAATGGTTAACATAAGGCTATTAATCCTGTTGTGGATCAACTTCTCAACTGCCTTTTGGCCCTCACTATTAACTTACAGCAACTCCCAGCAAGTTGCAGGGCAAAATATTTGAGCCAAAGGACATGTGGTGAGATGTCTCTCTCCTCCAAAATGTGGCCCATTATGCCTAATGATTTAAATCAAAGAACCTGAACAAAACTTAAAAAATAGAAGATATGATCGGTTTGTCAGTGATTAATTAACTACCTTGGGTGTCAACTTGAACAACATAAGCACACTGCATAAGTACTATGGTCAGTGTTTGGCTCAGAACTGTCAGAAAAGGGCTTTCTTGCCAGAGGACATGAGATAGGGGGTTTACGTTGTCAAGTGTGCTTCAGCGTATACAGTGCTTACTTCAAGATCAACTTAAAACTGCCAATTACTTTTTCAGAAGATGCATCAGATTTCTTATGGACTTAAGCCATTACTCTAACACTAGTTACAGATTAGATAGCCAATCAAGAGCAACCGCAACAAGAACAAATGCCCTCCGTATTCAACCAAGCAAAAAGTGATGAGAAGAAATTGTACAAAGGTTCCCAATGTGTTAGCTTATAGAAATCTGTAACTTATTTGGTGTTGCAGTCACTCTAGAATCATTAACAACGGACAGTGATGTGAGGGGGGTGGGGGCAATTGAACTAGGTGTTGTCTAAAATATTACACTAAGTCCTCACTAAAAGTTGTGGTTGCATTCCTGAAAATCGTGATTAAGTGAAACAATACGAATCATGGGTTCTCATAGGAAGTGACGCTAAAGCTGTAGGTATGTTCCTTCGGACATTTCCTGCACAGAGAAACCAACGTACAAGTTGAAATACACTACTATACATGTGCAGCACTATGCATTCCTACCTGGAATAACTTGCAAAATAAATTACTGAATAAAAATACTGTACAAATTCAAATTAGATAACACTAAATCACCCAAACAAGCCCCCAGTAGCACAGCTTCTATGTCTCCCCCACAGGACTCTTGAAACTCAGCTCAACTTGTTGCTTGCTTTCCTTTCCCAATCTTGTCACTCTCTCACTCCTTTCCCACTCTGTCTCACCCCCATCTTCCTCATCCTTAACCTCACCACAGCCCAGGACAGTGCCTCAGCAACCAACCAGAGGCTCTGGCTAACTCTCAGTCCAAGGCTGCTCTTGCGCCTGGGGTCTGGAACTTTTCCTGATAGTCTGCAGGGGGCTGAGCCCGTCCTGAGCCATGGATGCAGCTGGGGGCCCAGCTCCCATCTCTCGCTGTCCTGCAACCCCCCCCCCACCCCCGGCATACTCACACTTCACCACGCAATCGACAGCCAGCAGCTTCCTGTCCCAGCCCTGCGCCCCTGCACCCAGATCTCAGGCCTCACGCTCTCCTGACAATTTCGGGCTCTGGTGACGGTGGCTCCAACATTGGAATATGGCGACGGCTGGCACTGAGTGCAGTGCGCAGGATGGTTGGTGGGTGGGTGGGGGGCGGGGGGATGTGGTGCACAAGGGGTTGTTAGAGCAAGAATGTCGATGCAAATTGGAAAAACAGGCTCTAAAGAATAAATGACATTACAACGAAATGATATTTAGGGGTGCGACTTAAAAGGACTTACTGTACATTAATCTAAGATTGGTAATTTCAGTCACTGAAGCTTAAATTAAAGAACTTTTCAAATGCTCTAACAGCACATAGCATGGTCCTCCTATATTATTATTGGCTATCCCTCGCTAGCAAGGGTGATTGTCTTCCATGTATCCAAAGATGGCTGATGAGGCTGATTCGGGGTCTGCAGATTATGGTATGTTGTCATGTGAGATGTGCTTTTTATTTGCTAGTTTTCATCAAGGATTTTACCCTAGGAAAACCTTCACGTTTTTCCTAGAACTTTTTAGGCACCTTCCATGGCCACATGAGTAGGAAGATGCTGATGCTGAACGTTCTGTACTCAGCAAAGGACTTAGTTTCATCCCCCTACATCCTCACCTCGATGAATTTCAGGCTCGGTACAATGCTGAACTCTTCTTCCGTCTCCTTTGTCTCCGTACTCAATTCTTGGGGCAGGAGCCCTCCCCTTGTTTATTGGATCCTTTCACCCGCCTCCAATATTCCCTCTCTCTCTGGCTTCTAACCTCTCAATCTTTTCACTGAGAACTGTCGGCATGAAATTGGAGGTCTTTATTTCGCTACTCCTCTCGCCCACTCCAACCTGTCTCCTTAACCTGCTGCGCTCCTTTCCCTCAGGTCCAACCCTGACTTTGTTGTCAAGCCTGTCGACAAGGGTGGTACTGTTGTCGGCACACTGACCTCTCCCTTGCAGAGGCTAAGCGCCAACTCTCAGACACTTCTTCCTACCTTCCCCTGGGCCATGGCCCTACCACTGAACATCAGGTCTTTGTTCCCTTGGCTGTCAATGACCTCATCTCCTCTGGAGACTTTCCCTCCACAACTTCTAACCTCAGTCTCCCAACCCCGGACAGCCCACTTCTAACTTCTTCCCAAAATCCACAAACAGGACTGTCCCAGTATACCCATCGTGTCAATCTGTTCCTGCCCCACGCAACTCATTACTCCCTACCTAGACTCCATCCTCTCTTCCCCTGTCCAGTCTCTTCCCACTTCTATTCACAATTTTTTTCATGCTCTAACGTCACATCAACAATTTCCAGTGCCCTGGCCTTAACTGCCTCCTCTTCACCCCCACCGGGATGATCTGAGGGCTCTACGCTCCTTTCTTGAACAGAGGCCCGAACAATCCCCATCTACCACCACTCTCCTCTGCCTGGCTGAATTTGCCCTCTCACTGAACAACTTCTCATTAAACTTGTCTCACTTCCTCCAAATACAAAGTGTGGCTATGGGTACCCGCATGGGCCCCAGTTATGCCTGTCTTCTTGTGGGTTACGTGGAACATTCCTTGTTCCAGTCCTACTCGGGCCCCCTCCCACAACTCTTTTTTCTCGGTACATCAATGACTATATCGGTGCCGCTTCGTATTCTCATCAGGACCTGGAAAAAGTTATTGATTTTGCTTCCAACTTCCACCCCTCCATCACCTTCACGTGGTCCATCATCAATACTTCCCTTTCTTGACCTCTATTTCCATTTTTGGTGATAGACTGTCTACCAATATTCATCACAAGACCACCGACTCCCACAGCTACCTCAACTACAGCTCCTCGCACCCTGCGTCCTGTAAGGACTCCATCCCATTCTCTCAGTTCCTCTGCCTCCATCGCATCTGTTCCGATGATGCCACATTCCAAAATAGCGCTTCTGACATGTCTTCCTTCTTCCCTAACCAAGGGCTCCCCCCCCATTATTGTGGTTGACAGGGCTCTCAACCGTATCTGACCCATCTCCTGTACCTCTGCCCTCACCCCTTCCCCTCCCTCCCAGAAACATGATAGGGTCCCCCTTGTGCTTACTTTTCACCCTACCAGCCTCCGCATTCAAAGGTTCATCATCTACCATGTCCAGCAACACCAGTATGATGCCAAAACCTTATCTTCCGATTCGGCACTTTACAGCCTTCTGGACTTAACATGGAGTTCAACAACTTCAGACCATGAACACTCTCTTCTATCTTTATTCCTTTTTAAAGCATTTTTTAAAATCTATTTTCATTTTATATTTCTTTATTTTTCATTTCTTCATTTTCATTTTTTTAAAATATCCTTTTCCCCCCCAAATCCCCCTCCTCCCCACAGGGCCATATGTCACTTGTATCAATGTTGTTTTCTCACTGAGTGCTGACCCTTGTTCTGCCCACCAAACACATCATCTTTTCATTTCCCCTGTCAGCTTTCCGTAGGGACCGTTCCCTCTGCAACACCCTGGTTCACTCCTCCATCATCCCAACATCTCATCCCCTTCCCACAGCACCTGCCCAAGCAATTGCAGAAGGTGTAACAATGCCGCTTTACCTCCTCCCTCCTCACCATCCAAGGGCCCAAACACCTCTTTCAGGTGAAGCAGCACTTCACTTGTACCTCCTTCAAATTGGTCTACTGCATTCATTGCTCCCAATGCGGTCTCCTCTACATTGGAGACACCAAACGCAGACTGGGTGACCTTCGGTCTGTCCTTAAGGATGACCCTGACCTTCCTGTCACTTGCCATTTCAACACATCATCCTGCTCTCATGCCCACATGTCCATCCTTGGCTTGCTGCAACATTCCAATGAAGCCCAACACAAACTGCAGGAATAGCACCTCCTCTTCCGTTCAGGCACTTTACAGCCTTCTGCACTTAACAATCAGTTCAACAACTTCAGACCACAAAATCTCTCTTCTTTCTTTATCTCTATTAAAATCATTCCTTTAAATGTATTTTTATTTTATATTTATTTATTTTCATTAATTTATCATTTTCTTTTTTATACCTTTTTCCCCAACTCCTCCCTCCACAACAGGGCCATCTGTCACTGGTTTCTATGTTGCTCTTTCACAGAATGCTGACCCTTGTTCTGCGCTCTGAAGAATGGACTTAAAACTTGGTTTTTGTCTTCACAGATGGTGTCAGGCCTGCTGAATTTTTCCAGCATTTTCTGTTTTTATTTAGGGAGATAGAGCCTTGGTTCAGCATCCTATCAACAAAACTGCACACTGGACATTGCAGCACTCCTTCAGTTCTGGATTTATATGCTCAAGCCCTGAAGTGGGACATAAAAGATCACATGACTTGAAATATTGACTTAGTTTATGTCGCCACAGATGCTGCCAGACCTGCTGAGCATTTCTGGCATTCTCTGTTCTTTTAGTCTCCACTCCATCAACTGTATACTATAATACAGTCAAGGCGAGTGTCCAGGAACTGATAGCATCACAGATCCAAGAAGATTTAGGTGAAAGATTGTGCCATTACAATAAGCGAATTCCATAATGTAAACTTGAGGAAATCAGATCCACATATTCACTTGGCACCCACACAGAAGTGAAGACAATTTGCCAGTTCTACTGCAAAAACACCAGTGGGCTACTTATGCTGCTCTCCTGAAAGAGAATGTATTGTAAGCACAATAACGTGTAAGCACAATAATAAAAATGCCTACTGTTTCGACACAATTTTTAAAGTAGGAACATGAAATAAAGTGCATTCTTTAATTAATCATTAAAAATAAAAGATATGATCCAGGTGCAAACTGATCTCCACCATGTGGACTCATTGTCACTTCGTAGTGACAACTTGGGGGAGAACATGGGTCAAGGTTCCTGCCCCCAAAGGGTTTTTGGTAATTGACACTCATGGTTACCTCCTCAAAAAATTTGATCAAATTTGTTAAACACGACCTTCCCTTAAGTCCACGCTGACAATCCTGATTAATCCATGTCTCTCCAAGTGTAGATATATTCTGTCCCTTTTAAATTCTTTCTAGTAACTTCCCCACCACCAAGGTTAGACTGATTGCATGTAATTTCCTGGTCTATCCCTTCCTCCCTTTTTTAATAATGGGACAACTTTAACAGTTCTCTAATCCTCTGACACCTCACCTGTGGCCAGAGATGATCTGAAAATTACTGCCAGGGCCCCTGACATCTCTTCCCTTGACTCCTTCAAGCCTGGGATACATCTCATCCAAGCCAGTGGATTTATCCACTTTTAAGTTCAGAATCTGTAGGATTTTGTAAGATGACCACCAATGCATCCATAATCTCTACAGCCACCTCTTTCAACACTCTGGGATGTAGATCATCAGGTCCAGCGGATTTATTAACTTCCAGTGCCATTAATTTTTCCACTACTCCTTTTTTACTAATACTAATTTCTTTCAGTTATTCATTCTCTTTAGTCCCTTGGTTCTCTAGTATTGAGAGATTTTTTGTACCTTCCTGTTAAGACAGAGGCAAAGTATTTGTTTAGTTTCTCTGCCACTTCTTTATTCTGCATTATAAATTCTCCTGTCTTTGCCTGTTGTGGGCCCACATTTGTCTTTGCTATTTTTTTCTTTTTTACATACCTGTAGAAGCTTTTATAGTCTGCTTTTATGTTTCTCACTAGTTTACTTTCTTATTCTATTTTCTTCAAAAGTTTCTTGGGCCTTTTGTCCTGAATTCTAAAATGCTCCCAATCTTCAGGCTTATTACTTTTTGTGGAAACTTTATAAGCCTCTTCCTTTGATCTAATACAATCTTTTAACTTCTCCTATTAGCCTGGAGAAGTTTCCAGGCTGGGTTTTTGTGCCTCAAAGAAATGTAAATTTGTTATAAACCATGTAATAATTATTTAAACGCTAGCCATTGCCTGGCTACTGTCATATCTTTTAATGAAGTTTCCCAATCTAACACAGCCAATTTGCCCCTCATACTTTTGTAGTTTCCTTTGTTTATATTAAAGACCCTAGGGCAGAATATTGAGCTCGTCGGGCGCCCCAGCCCAAACAAGCGTAAAATGACACGTGATGACATCAGGCGAGTACCCTGACGTCTTCACACACTTGTGCGATATTTTGGTCAGTTGGCACATGCAGGAATCAGCAGCATGCCCACCAACAAAGGGCCTATTAAGGCCCTTAATTGACTAATTGTTCAGAATTTTTCACTGCCTGTCCAACCGTTCGGTTGGCAGGCGAGCGAAAGCCAATTTTTGGCGACACCTCATCCATGGACAGGGTGAGGTTTCGTCCAGCTGATTTAAAAAAAACATTTTGCACTTATATTTTACATGTCTCTGCTCATGTGACAGAGTCACAAGAGGATATATTTTCATATTATTCATATTGATAAAGATCTGCACCTCAAGGAGCTTTTACTGCACCTACCCGCGTGCATGTGCAAACATCAGCGCTCGTGCTGCTGCCACCCCACCCCATTAATTGGCCAGCCAGCATGAAATTCATGTAAGAGCCCGATCGCAGGCGCCAGTTGACTTCGCGGCCACTCCCGGGACCCCCCACCCCCCCAACGTCAGGGGCGAAGCTCTATCCCTGGTTTCAGATTAAACAACATCACTTTCAAACTTAATGTAAAATTATAACATATTATGGTCATTCTTCCCTAAAGGTTCCTTTACAATGAGATTATCTCTCTCATTGCACAATACTAGATCTAAAATAGCTAGTTCTTGAGTTGGTTCCTCAATAAACTGTTCTAGAAATCCATCTTGCATACATCCCAGGAATTCGCCCTCCACAGCATTAGTGCTAATTAGGTTTACTCAGTTTATATAGATTGAAGTCCCCCATGATTGCTATATTACCTTTTTACATGCACCTCTAATTTCCCAATTTATATCATGCCCTACATTACCACTACTGTTTGGTGGCCTGTAAACAACTCTTCCCAATGTTTGCTACCCTTCCTGTTTCTTAGCTCCACCCAAACAGATTCCACATTTTAAAAAATTCATTCACGGGATATGGGCTGTGCTGGCTGGGCCAGCATTTATTGTCCATCCCTAGTTGCCCTTGAGAAGGTGGTGATGAGCTGCCCTCTCGAACTGCTGCAGTGCATGTGGTGTAGGTACACACAGAATGCTGTTAGGAAGGGAGTTCCAGGATTTTGACCCAGTGACAATGAAGGAATGGCGATATACTTCCAAGTCAGGATGGTGAGTGACTTAGAGGGGAACTTCCAGGTGGTGGTGTTCCCATCTATCTGCTGCCCTTGTCCTTTTAGTTGGTAGTAGCTGGGGGTTTCGAAGGTGCTGTCGAAAGAGCCTTGGTGACCTTGATCTTGATCTTCCAACCTAAGATCCTCTCTCACTAATGTACTGATCTCATCCTTTTTGCCTTCCCTTCTTAAATGTTGAATATCCTTGAACATTCCATTCCCAGCCTTGGTCACCCTGCAGCCACGTCTCCACAATGGCAATACCTGTTTACTGCCATTTGTGCAGTCAATTCAACTACCATGTTTCGAATACTGTGCACATTCAGACAAGAGTGCCTTGAATTCTGTCCTTTTATTAATTTTACCTTTCCTTCTGTATATTTCTTTCCTACTGTATGAAATTGTAGAGATATAGGCAGCAGTGATGCTAAAACCTAGACTGAATATCTACAATGAATGAACCCACAGTATAAATATACATTTATATCAAATCTCTCCTGTCCAATGAGCTGTGGCTACAGATGACTATAAAAAGGAATGCTGGTTGGTTATCCAAGGATTACAAGATGGTAATCCAGTCAAGATGTTCAGACAGCATCTTAAACCATGAAAGCAAAGTTTTATCAGATAGAAAGCCAGAGTAATAAAATTCAAAATTATGCTTTGGAAGTTGTGAATTTTGTGATAAGTGCACCCACCCAAATGCGTTAATCTATCCTATGGATGGAAAATGGTATAGAACATATCAAGTTGTAAGAGCATTCAAGTTACATACTCAAGTTACATTTAGTCATTTGGTAGTACAGAATTGGAGTATAATTGAAAAAAGAGACATATCTAAGCTTTTCGTCTTGTATTGGTATTCTTGTGGATTGTCTTGAATGTAAGGGTTAAATAGTATAAATTGTTGTTTTCCCCATACATTGGTGTTCTTGTAAAGTGTCCTGATGAGTACAAGGTGAAAAGCTTCGACATGTCTCTTTTTTCAACAATATTCAAATTAAATTTAATGATTCTCAATGACATTTTGAAACAAGAATAATGCCATGAATATAATCCAGACACCCCTCTTGTTCAAGGATAAGTATTATACAGGATACTGATACTTGGCTTAGGCTTTCCATAACTTACACCCAACAAATCTGATCATTAGGTAGGAAATCAAACTGGAAACAGAGAGAGAAAAAAATTCCATCCTGAATTATATATGCTGGAAAACCAGATTCATAGGATACTCGTGAATTCTCAAGAAGTTTGACAAAGTGAAGTAAAGTGACACAAAGAGCAACAGTAGAATCCTCACTTAAATTATTCTGTAATATATGTTCGAGAAAAAAAAAAAATCGGTTTTGGTACACAAAAGGAACCACTTATGATTAATTAATGATTGATTAGCAGTTGAACTTACCGTATGCACTGTGCAACTTTTTGGGCGTGTTTCTTTCTGTAGTTAAGCCTTTGGTTCAGATTTTCAAGCTTTGATGCAGACAGACCTTTATTTTCCACGTTCACTATGGAAATAGTTCACCTTCAGTTCAAAAGAAAATGAAGTTCAATTAATGAAAAGCACTAAACTATAAGGAATAAAGCATGAGATTCAAAACCAACAAGTTCCCCATTGGGCTAAAATGAGAAAAAATATTTAGTATATAGTTTGTGTATCTTCTAAAGCACAAGTAAAATGTACAAATTGGGGGAGATGCTTACTTTGAAGAAACAAGCTCAGCCCATTCCCTTCTCTTGTGGACAAAGTTCATGATTGTATACCACTCCATACTATTTTAATGGAAAAAAATTAAATTCTTCACTTCTTCTCATTCCATCTTCTATGTCTCATAGCTATTTTCCAGTTTTAATTTTTTACCCAATTTTTCCTCAAAAACTAACTTTCAAGCTCTGTCACCCTCTCAGTTTGTTCCTGCTTTAGTGTAGTGTTCATCATCCATCTTGTAGTACAAGTAAATTACCTTCAGTAGCTTTAAAAAAAGTACGACTGCTGTCCCATATCTCATCCCAAGTAGCCATCATTTACCTACGCGCCTAGACAATAGGTCTTGGCAGGTTATTTAACTGTAAAGTGCCAAGCCAAATAATCCATCACCCAAAAACCACAAAAATGCATTTTCCACAGTCATCAAACAACAATTCTACCTAATTTCTTTAACTCATGGTTCATGGTCAGGCTTCTACCGCATCTGGAATAAAAATCCAGCCTCAGTAATTGTGACCATGAAACTACTGGATTGTAGTAAAAACCCACTTGGTTCACTAATGCCCTTCAGTGAAGGAAACCTGCTGTCATTACATGCTCTGGGACACATGGGACTCCAGATCTACAGCAAAATGACTGACTCTTACTGCCTTGCAAAATGACTGACTCTTACTGCCCTCCAAAAGGGTCTAGCAAGTCACTCCATTCTATCAAACTGCCACAGAAAAATCTAAAAGGAATAAAACTGGTCAGGCACCCAGCATCAACCACGGCACCAAAAGAGATAAAGGTATCCCCCCGTCCAGTCAACCCTGCAAATTCCTCCAAAGTCCTCTAGGGACTTGTGCAAAAATTGGGAGACCTGTGCCACAGACAGCTGTTGGACAACAGCTTGACACAGTCAGATCACCGAATCATGCCTTACAGACAATATCTCAGACACCACTATCACCATCCCTTGGTATATCCTTTCTCACTGACAGAACAGTGCAACCTGAGGTAATGGCACAGTGGTAAACAGTCAGGAACAAGTGGCCCTGTGAACCCTCAATATTGACTCTGGGCCCCATGAAGTCTCATGGCATCAGATCAAACATGGATGAGAAAACCTCCTGCTAATTACCAGCTACTGCAAACCACCTCAGCTCATGAATTAGCACTCCTCCATCTTGAGGACCACTTGGAAGAAGCACAGAGGGTAGCAAGAGCACAGAATGTACTCTGGATGGGGGACTACAATGCCCCCTACCAAGAGTGGCTTGGTAGCACCACTACTGACTGAGGCCTGAAGGACATATTTGCCAGAATGGCTCTGGGGCAGGTGGCGAGAGGTCACCAATGCCTGTTGCAGATGCACCTATCCATGATAGCATTGGTATTGCATTGCTCTTGTGGAGATGAAGTCCTTCCATCACACTGAAGATACCCTCAATGTGTTGTGTTGTACGACCACTGAGCTAAATGGGATAGATTCAGAACATATCTAGCAGCTCAAAACTAGCCATCCATGAGATGATGTGTCCATTCTGTATTCAACCACAATCTGTAATCTCATGGCCCAGCACAACCCTCACTTTATCAACATTATCAAGCCAGAGAATCAACCCTGGTTCAATGAAATGTGCAGGAGAGCATGCCAGGGAGAACACAGGAACAGGAGTAGGCCATTTGGCCCATTGAGCCTGCTTTGCCATTCATCAGATCATGGTTGACCATCTACCTCAATGCCACTTTCCCACACAATCCCCATATGCCTTGATGTCATTGGCTCCAAAAATCTATGGATTTTTGTCTTGAACATGCTCAATGGCTGAGCTTCCACAGCCCTCTAGGGTAGAGAACTTCAAAGATTCACCACCCTCTGAGTGAAGAAATTCCTTCTCATCTCAGTCTATAATGCCCTACCCCTTATTCTGAGATTATGTCTCCTGGTTTTAGATTTACCAGCCAGAGGAAACATCTTATCTACATTCACCCTGTCACACCCTGTAAGAATTTTGAAAGTTTCAATGTCGCCCCTCATTCTTTGAAATTCTAGGGAATACAGACACAGGCTCCCCAATCTCTCCTTGTAAAAATCTCCTGCCATCCCAGGGATTAATCTGGCGAAAATTCATTGCACTCTTTCTTTGACAAGTATATCCTTCCTTAGATAAGGGGACCAAAACTGTGCATAATACTCTAGGTGAGGTCTCACCAAGGCTCCAGAAAACTCCAGCAAGACATCTTTATTCCTGTACTCAAATTCCCTCGCGATGAAGGCCAACATACCATTTGCCTTCCTAACTGCTTGTTGCACCTGCATTCTAGCTTTTAGCGACTCAAACAAGGCCACCCAGGTCCCTTTGGACACCCGTACTTCCCAGCCTCTCTCCATTTAATACTCTGCCTTCTTGTTTTTTCTACCGAAGTGAATAAATTCATACTTATTATATTCCATCTTCCATGTTCTTGCCCATTCACTTAGCCTGTCCTCTTGAAGCCTCCCTGCATTCTCTTCACAACCTACATTCCCACCCAGTTTGGTGTCATCAGCAAATTTGGAAATATTACATTTGGCCCCCATATTCAAATCATTTATATAGATTGTGAAACACCTTGTACACCTAAAAATGAGGTGCCAGCTGGGTGAAATGAGAACCCAGGACTATATCCATCCCAAACTGCAGAAGCAGCACGCATTGGACAGAGCTAAGCAATCCCACGACCAACAGATCAGATTACGTTCTATAGTCCTGCCACATTCAGTCGTAAACGGTGGCAGACAATTAAACAACTAGGCTCCACAAATGTCCCCATCCTCAAATGATGAGGGGGCCCAGAAAGTCTGTGCAAAAGGTGAGGCTGAAGCACTTGGAACTATTTTCAGCCAGGATTGTCAAAGGCCTCCTCATAGATGCTAGTCTTCAGCCAATTCAATGCACTCCATGTGATATCACAAAATGGCTGAAAACTGAGTACAATAAAGGCTATGGACTCTGACAATGTCCTGGCTACAGTACTGAAGATTGATGCTCCAGAATTAGCTGCGCATCTAGCCAAGCTGTTTCAGTTCAGCTACAACACTGGCATCCAACCCACGTGAAAAATTGCCTAGGTATGACCTGCCCACAAAGAAGCAAGATAAATCCAATGTGACCAATTATCGCAGGATAAAATTCCAACCGACCAATCATCACCTTATCAATTTTTTTCTCAATCAGCAGCAAAATGATAGACAGTGTCATTGACAGTGCCATCAAGAAGCACTGAGGAATAACCTGCTCACCAATAATTAGTTTGTGTTCCACCAGGCCCATTCAGCTCTAGATCTCATCACAGCCTTGATCCATGCATGGCCAAAAAGAGTGAATTCTAGAGATGAGGGGAGAGATTGCTTTTCTTACCAAAGTAGCATTTGACCAAGTATGGCATCAAGGAGCTTTAGCGTAGCTGAAGTCAATGGGAATCAAGGAGAAAACTCTCTGCTGGTTGAAGTCATACTTAACACAAAGGAAGATAGATGTGGTTATTGGAGACAAATGATCTAAGGCTCAGGACATCGCTGAAAAGAGTTTATAAGGTAGTGTCCTAGGCACAAACATCCTTAGTTGCTTCAAAAACCTTCCCTACAACACAAGGCCAGAACTGGGGATGTATGCTGATGACTGAACGATGTTCAGTACCATCCACAACTCCCCAAATACTGAAGTAGTCTGTGCCAGCATACAGCAAGACCTGGACAATATTCAGGCTTGAGATGATAACTTACATTCACCTCACACAAGTGCCAGGCAACGACCATCTCCAACAAGAGAGGGAATCTAACCATCTCCCCACAACAATCAAAAATTAAGAGTAAACTACATAAAAGTGGAAACTTTACTCAAATGCAGCTCATTCAGGCTCAGGTGATGCATTACCATCATTGAATATCCCACCATCAGCATCCTGGGGATTACCATTGACCAGAAACTTAACTGTACCAGCCACATAACCGTGGTTACAAGAGTAAGTTCACAGGCTGGAATTCTGCTGTGACTAACTTACCACCTGACTCCCCAAAGTCTGTCCATCATCTACAATGCACAAATCAGGAGTTTGATAGAATACGCTCCACTTGCCTGGATGAAACAGCTCCAACAACACTCAATCATCATGGCCAAGTGATTAAATGGATGGTTCCAGAAGCCATTGGGGTCACTCCAGGTAGGTTCAAATCTCAATCCTGTGCGGGGGTCATGTTGTCCACCTCTTGACACTGGAGACAAAGCGCGATGAAGATGGAAAAGGCTGCAGTGAAAACCTTTCTCCTCTCTGTTAATTGCACTACATGCTTCCGAAAGAGATACCTACCAAGCCAGAAAATGCAAGGATAACCACAGCACCTGCAACCTCAGCTATAAAGATTAGCAGTATTACGATGAAAAACTAAAGGAGAAATAGAAAAAAAAACTCAAGAAGCTCATCACCATTAGGAACACAGCTGCCCGCTTGATTAGTGCCCCTTCCACCACCTTAAACATTCATACCCCCCACCACCAGTGCAAAGTGAAAGCAGTGTATACCATCCAAAAGATGCACTGCAGCGACTCGTCAAGCCGCCTTCAATAGCACTTTCCAAACCCACAGCCTCTACCATCTAGAAAGACAAGGGCAGAAGACACATGGGAATATCACCACCTGCAATTCCTCTCCAACTCAAACACATTTCTGGCTGGAACTATATCACCATTCCTTCATCATCACGGGATCAAAAACCTGGAACTCCCTTCGTAACAGCACTGTGGGTGTACTTACACCACATGGACTATAGTGATTAAAAAAGACATCTCACCACCACTTTTTCAAGGGCAATTAGGGATGAGCAACAAATGGTGGCCTTGCCAGCTATGCTCACATCCATTAATGAATTAAAAATATCCCCAGCAGCACTCCCCTCTGTTGCTTTGATTATAGCTCAACTATCAGCTGCTCAATCTATTTAAAATTTTCCCCATGTGGCCAAAGCATTGATCCTAGCCAAAATTATACACCATTCCATTCACAGATCTTCACCTAGAGGCAAACACAAAAGCAATGTGCACTCACTTCTAATATTCCTACAGCATTTCCAAACAATGGGCTTCAAAATCGAGAGAGTGCACAGCTATTTAAATATGCTCTGTTCAACTGAACAAAGTGCATTTGAGTGCATTACAAACCACACCAAACATTGTTTAACAAATATAAGCTTGGGCAGAAAATGTCAGCTACCTCCTTGATAAACATGACACAGGACTAGGTTTAAACAGGACTGAAGCTGGTTGGTGGAGTCAAAACTAAGACTCAGTCTTTCCTTGCAGAGAGGGGTTTTTGACTTTTCCCAGTGTTAACACTCCTCACCCACCCCCAGCGTCCCAGCTATCCCCTATTTGTGTGTTCAAATACCCATCAACTGTTTCCGTTAACAATGTAGTTGACACTGACAAACCTTAACAATGTTAAAAACATTGCCAGCGGATGCTGGAAATCCAAAACAAAAACCGAATTATCTGGAAAAACTCAGCAGGTCTGGCAGCATCGGTGGAGAAGAAAAGAGTTGACGTTTCGAGTCTTCATGACCCTTCGACAGAACTTGACAGAACTCAAGTTCTGTCGAAGGGTCGTGAGGACTCGAAACGTCAACTCTTTTCTTCTCCGCCGATGCTGCCAGACCTGCTGAGTTTTTCCAGGTAACCTTAACAATGTGATTGATAAGACATTGACAAACATGACAGAGGAGCAGGTTCACACAGCTAGTTTCTCAAAGTCAGCAGGTCTACTCACTGGAGGAGAGTGCACACTGTCTTCACGAAAGGACTAATTTCTTTCACACCTTTTATAATCTCTTCAAGACTTCTAAATCTTTTCACAGCAAATGAAGAGCTTTTGATGACGTTTAGTTACAGCTGTCATGTTTAGCCATCATGGCTGTAACTGTGCATCCATACTAAGCATTTATCAGTTTTAGTGACTGGGATTGCAGGCAAATGCACTAGGGAGTTGCAGTTAGCAAATTAGCCGTTTCAGTGTAAAATGAACTTGTCAATAGTAACAGAGCAATGGAAGAAGGGGCAAGAAAGCACACCAAAAGACACACTGGTTTTCCTTTACTGATAAAAATTCCCTATGAAATCAAACTTTTGAGATTTTGTATACTCAATTTTCCCACCCCATCTCCCTGTTCTAAGCACTGGCATCTGTTTAGGTGAATCAGGGTGCTCATTTTTCAGTATAAGCTTGGGCAGAAAACGTCAGCTAGCTACTTGACAATTAAAAGGAATTTTAGAAGATTCTGAATCTGCCCCTTGCTTAGTGTACTGACACAATACTTCCATGAGTCAATGGCTTTTACCTAGAACCAGGAAGATAAGCCAACTCCAACTCCACTGCTTTTGTTGTTAGATATCATGTAATTTTGCACAAACTGCTGCTTTGATTCTTGACAGACTCTCCTTCATGCACATGGCACTGCTTGGCATCACAGAAACATAGAAAATAGGAGCAGGAGGTGGTGATTTGGCCCTTCAAGCCTGCTCCACCATTCATTATGGTCGTGGCTTATCCTCTATCTCATGCCATACCCCCGTTCTCTCCCCATACCCCCGTTCTCTGCCCATACCCCTTGACCCCTTTAGAGTCTAGAAATCTATTTCCTTATTAAATATATTCAGTGACTTGGCCTCCACAGCCTTCTGTGGTGGAGAATTCCACAGGTTCACCACCCACTGAGTGAATAAGTTTCTCCTCATCTCAGTCCTAAATGGCCCACCCCATTTCCTGAGACTGTGACCCCAGTTCTAGATCCCCCTAGCACCCGCCAGGGGAAACATCATCCATATCCAGAATGTCCAACCCTGTAAAATTATATGTTTCAATGAGATCCCCTCATTATTCTAAACTCCAGTGAATACAAGCCTAGTCAACCCAATCTCTCCTCATACAACAATCCTGCCATCCCAGGAATCAGTTTGGTGAACCTTCTCTGCACTCTGTCTAAGGCAAGTAAATCCTTAGGTAAGACCACCAAAACTGTACACAATACACGAGGAGCCATCTCACCAGGGCACAGCACAGCTGCAGTGAGACATCCTTGCTCCTGTACTCAGGTTCTCTCACAATGAAGGCTAACATACCATTTGCCTTCGTAACTACCTGCTGCAACTAAATGCCTCTTTTCAGTGACTGATGTACAAGGACACCCAGATCCCTTTGTACACCAGCATTTTCCAATCAATCACTATTTAAATAATACTGTCATTCTGTTTTTCCTACCAAAGTGGATAACTTCACACTTATCCACGTTATTCTGCATCTGCCATGTATTTGCCCGCTCACTAAACCTGTCTAAATCACCTTGAAGCCTCTTAACATCCTCCTTACCACTCACATTCCAACCAAGTTTCATGTTGTCAGTATACTTGGGAATATTACATTTGGTTCCCTCATCCAAACCATTGATATATATTGGGAATAGCTGGGGCCCAAGCACTGATCTGTGTGGTACTCCACTAGTTACTGCCTGCCACTCCGAAAAAGACCCATTTATTCCTACTCTGTTTCCTGTCTGTTAACCAATTCTCAAACCATGTCAATATATTACCCCCAATCCCATGTGCTTTAATTTTGCACACTGACCTCTTATCTGGGACTTATCCCCATACTCCTGTTTTGATTTATAGGGCTGTTTTTAGAAAATATCTGAATACAAGAAATTATCCCTTGGTCCATATTATCCAATGCATCTATTATATATTGTTTTCATATTAATGGACCAGAGACATTAACTTTACCTGACTAAAAAAGAAAACTTGTCACAGACAGAGAGTTGGTGTATTGTGGTGGAATCAACAGGCAAGAGAATTTTCCTGTGAGAAGGAAATGACTTGCAGTTGAGCTGGGAACGGTAAGCAACTTCTAACTGTATAGGATGATTTTAATAGGAAAATTTATGAAGTAATGATTGTCCTCAACAATCACTGTACATAATTCTGCAAGTGTACTAAAAGGCCTGGTCAAATAAATGTGACTGACACACCCTTTTAAATTAAAGGCAATAGGTCTCCCAATACGTTCCTGGCAATAGGTTCCCAAACTGAGCATTTTTAGTAATAATGATGCACAATAGTTTTCATTCATACTTGAAAAGGATCATTCTAATTTGAAAACCAGTTCGCTTAACTCTCCAGTCATGCTTAATAATTATTTAATAGATCAAAGACTACCAACATTTAGTTTTTAAAAACAAGATTTTTAAATCAGGATTTAAAATTTTTTTTTATGCAACCAGTTTATTCCATATCGTCAAGTTTGTCCCCCTCTTCCACATTCCTGCAGGGATGTAGTTTGACAGTTTGCTGGAGTTCTTTTTTCAAGCTTTCTACAGTGGCCATTCTTCAAGCCTTAGTCAGGATACAGAGTTTTAACAGGCCAAAAATGGCATCAGAAGTGAAGTTGATTGCATATTCCAGCACAGGCTAGCAGGTTGATGAGGAACATCAATCTTGATTGATGTTTCCCTCCTTAGGTCAGCTATTATTGAGGTTTCTAAAATCTCACCCAAGTAGGCTTTCTCTGCAAGTCTAGATGGCAAGTACTGCAAAGCCATGCGCATTCTTGAAATGTTTTCATATCTCTTCTACAAGTTCAGAGCAAAGAGTCCAGGGAGCAGAAGTCACAACCTTTAATGGTATGGAAAAGGAGAGTGGGTAATGCACAAAAGGCAAGAGTAAGAACAACAGAAAGTTCAGGGAATTATAGGATTGGAGAAGCAAGGCAATGATGGCATTAAACACAGGTGAGGATTAATTGGCAGGGATGAGAAATTTCCCCATTTAGCAGAATTCTGACTTTTGAATCACGGAATTCCACCCTTTTAATTTTTTTCCACCCGCCCCTTAGTCCAGTGGAGCTGTCAATCAGCCCCACTTTCACTGCCAATCTGACTCGATATCTGTGATATTTTTTATTCATTCATGGGGTGTGGGCTTCACTGGCTGGGCCAGCATTTATTGCCCATCCCTAATTGCCCTTGAGAAGGTTGCGGTGCCTTCTTGAACCGCTGCAGTCCATATAGTGCAGGTATACCCACAGTGCTGTTATGAAGGGAGTTCCAGGATTTTGACCCAGTGACAGTGAAGGAACGGCAACATATATTCCAAGTCCAGATGGTGAGTGACTTGAAGGGGAACTTCCAGGTGGTGGTGATTGGGAGATGCAGAAGCCATGTGCCCAGTAGCTGCTGCTCTCATGTACAGCCTGCAGAGGGGTGGGGGGTTTAAACTTAATAGTAGGTGCAAGGATGAAATTTGGACAGATATGGTAAATCAAAAAGTAGAGACAAGGCAAGAGAGAAAGGTATTAATGGGGAAATGATAAACAGACCATGACAGGAAGTACAAATCTAAGAGTAACTTAGCAGATAAGGCTATTCACTACAAAAATAACAAAAGGACAAAACTAAAGGCTCTGTATCTGAATACATGTACCATTCCAAACAAAACAGATGAACTGAGAACACAAATAGAAATACATAAATACAATCTAATAGCTATTACAGAAACATTGCTGCAGGATGACATAGATTGGGACCTGAATATTGAAGGATACTTGGCATTTAGGAAGGACAGGGAGCTTGGAAAAGGTGGAGGGGTGGCTCTATTAATTAATGATGATATTAACACAATAGAGAGGGATGACCCAAGTTCAGGAAACCAGGATGTAGAAACGGTTTTGGTAGAGATAAGAAATGATAAAGACAAGAAATCATTTGTGGGAGTGGTATACAGGCCCCCCTAACAGTAACCACACGGTAGGGCAGGGTATAAAGAAAGAAACAACAGGAGCTTTTCAGAAAGGTGCGGAGGTGTTCATGGAGAGTTTTAATCTGCATATAGAGTGGGAAAATCAGATGGGCAAAGGTAGCCTAGATGAGGAATTCATGAAATATTTTCAGTATGGTTTCTTAGAACAGCATGTTCTAGCACCAACTAGACAGCAGCTACACTAGACCTCTTATTGTGCAATGAGACAGGATTAATTAATAATCTCTTAGTGAAGGCACCCCCTAGGTAGCGGCAATCATAGTATGATTGGATTTTACATTCAGTTTGAGGGAGAGAAAAGAGTGGGTCCATGGCTAGTGTTTTCAACTTAAATAAGGGCAATTATGAGGATATAAAGCACTACTAGCTAAAGTGAAATGGCAAATTAGGTTAAGTGATAGGTCAATAGAGATGCAGTGGTAGGAATTTAAGGAGAAATTACAGAATACGCAGAAGAAATACATTCCAGCAAGAAAGAATAGAGGTAGGGCACACCAACTATGGCTAACTAAAGTAGTTAAAGATAGCAACAAATTTAAAGAAAAAAAACCATATAATTGCACAAAGATGGGTGGCAGGTCAGAAGATTGGACAGATATAATAAACAAAGAACAACCAAAGGTTTGATAAGGAAGGGAAAATTAGAGTACAAGAGGAAAGCTAGCTAGAAATATAAAGACAGGTAAGTAAGAGTTTCTATAGGTAATTAAAGAAAAAAGAGTCAACAAAGTGAACATTGGTCCTATAGAAAGTGAGTCTGGGGAATTAATAATGGAAAAGTAAAGAGATGCAGATGAATTAAACCAGTATTTTGCATCGGTCTTCACTATAGAGGATACAAATAACATCGCAAAAATAGCAGAAAATTAGGATTTGGAAGGGACAGAGGAACTCAGAAAAATTACAATCACCAGAGAAGTGGTACAAAAATTGTTGGAACTGCAGGCTGACAAGTCCCTGAGTCCTGATGGACTTCATCCTTCGGCCTTAAAAGAAATGGCTGGTGATATAGTTGATGTATTGGTTTTAACTTTCAAAAATTGTCTAGATTTGGGGAAAGTTCCATGAGGTTGGGAAATAGCAAATGTAACTCCTTTATTCAAAAAGTGAGGGAGACAGAAAGTAGAAAACTACAGGTCAGTTAGCTTAACATCTGACATCGAGAAAACGTTAGAAGCTATTATTGAAGACGTTATAGTAGGGCACTTGGAAAAATTCAGGGTAAATCAGGCAACGTCAACATTGTTTTGTGAAAGGGGAAATCATGATTAACCAATTTACTGGAGTTCTTTGAATAAGTCACATGTGCTGTGGATAAAGGGGATGTACTGTACTTAGATTTCCAGAAGACATTTGATACAATGCCACATCAAAGGGTATTGCAGAAAATAAAAGCTCATGGTGTAGGAAATAACATTTTGACATGGATAGATTGACTAGCTAACATGAAACAGAGGGTAGACATAAATGGGTCTTTTTCTGGTTGGCAGGATGTAACGAGTGGTGTGTCACAGGGATCAGTGCTGGGGCTTTAACTTCATACAATTTATTTAAATTGTAATAAGGGACCAAAGGTATGGTTGCTACATTTGTTGAGTAAGATAGGTAGGGGAGTAAGATGTGAAGAGGACAGAAGGAGGCTACAAAGGGATATAGATAGGTTAAGTGAGTGGGGAAAGACCTGGTAAATGGAGTGTAAAATTGTCCATCTTGGCAGCAAAAATAAAAAAAAACATGTTATCGAAATGGTGAGAGAGATTCAGAGGGATATTGGTGTTCTAATGCATGAATTGCAAAAGGTTAATATGCAAGTACAGCAAATATTTAGCAAAGCTAATAGAATATTATCATTTATTGTGAGTGGAATTAAGCGCAAAAGTAGGTAGATTATACTTCAGTTATACAGCGTGTTGGTAAGACCAAATCTAGAGTACTGTGCACACTATTGGTCTCCTTTTTTAAGAAAGGATGTAAATGCATTGGAAGCAGCTGAGAAGGTTTACTAAACTAATACCTGGATTGGGCAGAAATAAAAATAGAAAATGCTGGAAAAACTCAGCAAGGTCTGGAAGCATCAGTGGAAAAAGAAACAGGAGTTAATGTTTCCAGTCCGTGTGACTCTTCCTCAGAGCGGAAAAGGTAGGAAGATGATTAATTTTATACTGTTTAAGAGGGGGTGGAGCAAAATAGAAGGTCAGGGATAGGTGACAGCTCAGGAGAGGTTTGACAAGGGACACAAGACAAAGGGAGTATTAATGGTAGTGTGAAAGACTAAAAAAGGGTGTTGATGATGGCATGAAGATAAGATTGCAAAACATGTTAAAGCAGAACAAGGATCAGCGGTCTGTGAAAGCAAAACATAAGAACAAGTGACAGATTGCTTTGGTGGGGGTGGGGAGGGTTGGGGGAAAAATGGTTTTAAAAAAGGGTTAGGATGGAGGGGGCAGGTTGTCTTCTGAGGAAAGATTGGACAAGCTAGCCATGTACCACTGGAGTTTAGAAGAGTAAGAGGTGACTTGACTGAAACATATAAAATCCTGAGGGGTCTTGACAGGGCTGATGTGGAGAAGATGTTTCTTCTTGGTGGAGAATCTAGAAGTAGGGGCCCCAGTTTAAAAATAAGGCGTCGCCCATTTAGCACAGAGGTGAAGAAAAATATTTTCTCTCAAGGGGTTGTCTTCAGAACTCTCCTCCTCAAATGGCGGTGGAAGCAGAGTCTTTGAATATTTTGAAGGCAGAGGTAGATAGATTCTTGATAAGCAAGGGGATGAAAAGTTATTGGTGGGAGGGGTATGTGAGAATATGGGGTTGAGGTTACAATCAGATCAGCCATGATCTTATTGAATGGCAGAACAAACTTGAAGTGCCAAGTGGCCTACTCCTGCTCCTAATTCATATGTTCACATGTATGTTCTTGCACTGGGCCATCTTCCTGTTACCGCCTCTACAACAGGAGTCACTGTCGCTGGACAGGGTGGGTGCAAACATGGCTGAAGCCTGGGGGGTTGGGATCCAGGACCTTGGCCCCAGGGAGGGAGGAGTAGGACCGGGTAGGGCTGAGGTAGGGTTTTGGCACTGACAGCTGCTTCCCTCCCACAATCACTCAATATTATATTAACGTTTAGGATTTGAGTCTAATTTATAATTTCTCTTTCTCGTTCCTTTTAATCAATTATCATCATCATCATTGCTTTTCCATTCCAGCTCTCCAACAGCCAGGCAAGTTGGAGAAATCCAGGTGGAAGAGTGGATGGAGAAGGAAGGCACATGAGGGAAGGAGGGCATGACTGAGTGGGGGTAGATTGGGGTTGAAACTAAGTGTATGGAGGGTGGCAGATTGGGAAGAGCAGTGTGTGTGGTAGTGGGGGGAGGGGAAGAGGAGGAGCTGGTTACAGTGTGAGAGTTGGGAAGGGCTTCATTGAGTTTTCAATCATCCAGAAATATAGAGAGCATGGCTGAAACCTACATAAGTAAATAAAAGAAGGTACTTTAAAAAGACAGATTTTCAAATTTATATGATGTATTATTATATGTTGATCTATAATATGCAAACGTTAATGACATACCAAATGTTACTATGCTACTCTATTGCTGTTTTGTTCCTGCTGAAATCTGGGGTCATGTTAATTTTCATGTTGTTTTTAAATACACGTTCATTCATGGACACAGGTATCGATGGCAAGGCCAGCATTTGTCACCAGTCCCTAATTACCCTCAAGGTGAAGGAGAGTTAAAATAGGGTCACATTGGAAAACAGTTTGCAAATAGTCCTTTGCTTCATTTTGCATGTACATAATCTAGTAAGGTCATGTTCTTAGCATGGGCTTTGTTAGTATGGGCTTTATCCTGTATTACTTTTTTGTATTTCATCACGGGATGCGGTGTCCATTCCTAATTGCCCTCGAGGTAGTGATGGTGAGCAGCCTTCTTGAATCACTGCAGGCTATGTGGTGTGGGTACACCCACAGCGCTATTAGGAAGGAAGCTCCAGGATTTTGATCCAGCGACAGTGAAGGAGCAGTAATATATTACCAGGTCTGAATGGTGTGTGGCTTGAGGGAAATTTGCAGGTGCCAGTATTCCCAAGCATCTGCTGCCCTTGTCATTCTAGGTGGTAGAGGTTACGGGTTTGGAAGGTGCTATCTAAGGAGCCTTGGTGAGTTGCTGCGGTGCATCTTGTAGGTGGTACACACTGTTGCCACTGTGTGTCGGTAGTGGAGGAAGTGAGTGTTAAGGTGGTGGATGCGGTGCTAATCAAGCTGCTTTGTTCTGGATGATGATGTTAAGCTTCTTGTGTTGTTGGAGCTGCACTCATCTAATCAAGTGGAGAGTATTTTATCACACTCCTGACTTGTGCCTTGTAGATGGTTGCCAGCTTTGAGGAGTCAGGAGGTGAGTTACTTGCCACAGGTTTCCTAGCATTGGGAATTACGACACATTACTCCACTGAATGCTGAAATGCCGAGGTCACTTTGATGACTTTATACAAATGCATCGATCCACAATCTTGACAGTAAGAGAAGGTAAAATAAAAGAAAAATTATGTTTCTACCCACCTGAAAATTAATAAGTCCACTCATTTGAACTGGACTAGGTACATTTGCATTTCACCAAAGGTCATAAAAAGTGCTATCATTACACGATCTCTCAGAACGAAGAATTTTAAGACTATCTTTTGGTCTTCAGCCACTAATTTTCAGGCCTCTTTCTTTGGCTACTCTCACCCCTGAATTGGAAGCATTGGGAGACAGTGATATGGATCCAGGTTTCAGAGGCAAATACAGATGTTGTGATGTTACAGACAAACTTCTACATCAGATTGTAAAATAAACCCGTACCTTTAAATTACAAGATTTCTCAATGTGGTATGCAAATAAGTTGATAGCTTCTTGGAAAACAGTCCAGTTACAAAAATATTAAATCAAATCTATTAACTAATAAACTTGCATAAGCACACTTCCTCTGAAATTTATGATCATGATTGTACAATCCTAGTTGGAGGCGTCAGCTCACCTGAAAACAAAGTATATCAGCTTGCGGCAGCAACCAGTTGGCAGTGTTTCACTCTGCACAAGGCATATAACTTACCATATATCACAGCATAATGTGTAAAGCATTTTGATATTTAGTGCATTTCTGGGATGCTGTTAGTGGTTCTTTTTAATATGTATCATCTTTATACTTCTGTCAAAATGTAACCAGTTGTGAGGTGTACCAACATCCTGAGCTCAGAAGCAGGTGGTAGGAACAAGGAGTACGGAGGACATTGGAGGAAGGGAGATTTTTGACCGAAGACATCAACTCTGAGGCTGATATGAAAACAAAAATAAAGATTGGGCAAGGATACAAATGCACACAGATACAGTGTGTCAGGACATGCCACTGAGACGCTGGTTAACCACCAGACACCCTGATTACAGAGACTGACCTAGACAATGGTCTCTTGGGTATGTGCAAATGGCTTTCTTCCTGCCTTACCAAGGTACAGAAATCACATCGATTGCTGGCAGGCACCGGGAGACACCCCGGCTGAGAGCAAGAAATTACCACATGCAGGTGTGCTTTGCATGGTCAGGGTGTGATTCAGATGTCTTGATTTAAGACACTACCTTATATGCTGAGACACCAGGGTCAGAAAGGGGTATAAAGCCACAGCTCCCAAGGACATTGGGCTGCAGCCAGGAAGTGTGATTTGGTCAGTTACTGGAAGTCACGTGGAGGAATTCATTCAGCGTACTGACCACCTAGGGACGAGCTCCTGCACTTGAGTCTTACTAAGCAACTGGCATTTTAAGTATATACTATTGCTTCGCGGGTTAATTAAGGTTTTCCACATAATGTGGAAATTGTATCTATTGTTTATTTCATGTCGTTGATACGAAGTATGAGGCAAGGACCTGAGAGGATAGTGAGAGCCCCTAGTTAAAGTCTTGCACGGGTGAAACACTAATCCTCCTGCAATAAAAAAAAGTTCAAATTCTCTTGTAAAACCTTCATTCTGCTGCCAATGAATGCCCTAGGAAAATTTGCAGATTTCTCCTTCCCAAACACGATGAGTTGAATGACCGCCTACCGTGCCACTTATCTTTATTATCCATTTTATGTGAGCATATTGTCTGTCGGGTTCACCTCAGTTGGCCATTATGTATATCAATTATCTGCAACCACTGCCACCTATTCTACCAAATCCAGTCTGAAATCACTCCCTTAAAAAACATAAGCAAGGAAAGAAAACCAGAGCATTGCTCACACAGGAGATTGCAAAAAACTATAACTTTCTGACAGATTATTGAATCCATGTAACCCAACAGTTATATTAGTGTTCTACAAATTTTGGATGGTAGAATCGAGTAAACGAGGAGTACCGTGTTCTCAAATTTTGGAATTGAAAACTGTTGAGCACTGCCAACTATAAGTGCCAGTTTTCCTCATGAACACCATCCTTATCTTCAAAACTATTTATTACAGAAAAATTAGTGTAGATCTGGTACTAACTTGATTTTTTAAAATAAAAAAAAGACTCATTTGGTTTTCGTGGACCAATCTTATTTAGTTGCTTTATAATATCCATCAGTATTGGTAATATCCTAATTGAAAAAAAGCTTCTTTATGGAGGAACATTACTCCTGTGTTACACAGTTGGTGAGGCACTCAATATAGATGTAAGACTTAATAAAAATACTATTGCATTGCTGCAGTGAGACACCAATTAATGCCTACTGGCAATATATTTGGCATGTGATAGCTGAAATTACTGTCAAAGCTACGTTCTTGAAGATGGTAGTACTGTTTGCTTGGATATAGGGGCAGTTTGCTATGGTAACTAGGTCAGAATTGGTCCTGGGAATTTGATGAGTGCCAAGTTTGACACAGAAGCTATCAAACTCCAAGACCATACTGAAGAAAAAGTATTTTAAAAAATGCTTAGTGTCATATCGTTATGTTGCAGAGTTCCCACTTTAAAATAATTGATTGTTTAAAGGCGTAGTACTATTTTGCAACACATTTTGACATTTGTCAATCTGTAATGGAACCAGCTTTGATGTTTTAATAATATCAATTGAGGTCATATACACACAGATGGAAGATTATTTGAGAACATATAGAGACACTGACACGGTGCGATTCAAGCTAGGGGGTACATATCTGCAACGATTCACTCTATGAATAAATCTATATAGTATAAATAAAGATTGACTCTGGTTTCTACCTTCATCAACTGGCTATCAGGCATATAATGAGGCACTCTAGATAATAACCCTTGCACTTAATTTTTAACATTTTGACCATTAGTGTTAACAGTAACTGGTTTTCCAAGGAAAGGTCCTTTACTCAGCTCCAACAAGTTTTTGTTTATTTGGGGCATCTTTTAATTATAGATTGATACGAATGACTATCATAATCTACTGAGCCATCTTATAACTCCGTATGCAACAAAGCTGTGACAAATACAAATGAGCATGTATTAACTGTATGAACGAAATTTTTTTTAATGCAGAAAATTAAACTGAAGCAAGACGTTCATTATGGTTCAGGATTTACACTACTTTATCTGACAAATTTTGCAAGGCTCCATACAAGAATAATTTTACCACTTCCTGATGGTTGAACAGGTTAATCCACAGCATATTCCCTCTGCGATTCATTCTAATATCAATTAATACACAATTAAACCGGGTTACTAAAGGGCATCAAAATTCTATTGAAAAAAGATTTAAATTTAGACAATCATTTCCCCAATGCTACAATCTATGTTTTTGTGACTTCTGACATTCTCACAATAAGCTTTTAGTACATAGAAGCAAATGTTGTTTTTATTCATGAGGTAGAGAACCTAGAGAAGGTGACTGAGAGACTCCCATGGTCGAGTGTTTCTGTTTATGTTGATGTTCTCCTGCCACGTTAAGGCTCTTAAGGAGGTCAGAGACTTGAAGTTTATTTGTAAGAGGTGGAGTAAGCAAGTAACTAATTAGTCATAGTACTCCTGACATTTCATCCTAAAGAGACAAGGCAACAAATCTTGAGGCCTGTGAAAATTATGCCGGGTTTCTCGACCTTAAATTGCAGAATGCCACAGATATAGTTACCCTTCTGGTATTGTCGACCTTTTGGTGAAGGGGACAAATGACTGGCCAGCCCAGTTCCCAAACAACATGGCCTCGCTCTTGCCACAACTTACTTGGCTCCCAAGGCCAATTCGAATTGGTCACAGATGTTGATCAGTCTGCGTACCGACTGGATCCGAGCAGAAGAGGGGGATGTCATCCATGTAAAGGGAGGCATTGATCCGAGTACCTCTACTGTCTGGGATCGTCACTCCTCTTATGTCTAGATCCTCCCTGATGGACTCAGCAAAGGGTTCAATGCAATACACAAACAGGTCAGGGGAGAGGGGGCAGCCCTGCTTGACTCCAGATTTAATTGGAAAGGTTTTGGATTCCCACCCATTGACTGAAGCAGCACGACAGATGTTTGTGTAGAGCAGTTGGATCATATTGCAGATTTCCTTGCCAAACTCCATTTTGGAGAGCACATCCACCATGTAGGTGTGCGATACTCTGTCAAAGGCCTTCTCCTGGTCCAGGCTAATGAGGCAGATGCCAACACCCCTGTATCATACATAAGCAATCGTATCCCTGAATAGCCCGAGGCTGTCAGAGATCTTCCTGCGAGGTACAGCGCCAGTCTGGTCAGCAGAGATCACCAGCTCTAGAGCCAACAATTAACCTGATTGGCAATGATCTTGGACAGAAGTTTATAGGCCATATTCAACAGTGAAATGGGTTGTCAATTTCTAATTTCCTCCCTTTCCCCCTTCTGCTTGTAGATGAGGATGCTGAAGCCTTTCATCATGGATTCTGTCATACTTCCGGCCAAAAACACACTCTCATGCACTTCCAGCAGGGTTAGGCCGATCCAGTCCCACACGGCCAAATACAACTCAGCCAGTAATCTGTTGATTCCGGGTGTTTGACACTTCTCAAAGGACTCAAGGGCTTTAGACAGTTCATCAAGAGTTAGCGGTTTGTCCAGACTCTTTCGTGCACTGTCATCTAAGACCTCTGTGCTAGAGGACAGGAAGGACTGGGAAGCTGTGCTGTCTGTGGGCTTCATGTCATACAATCCAGCATAAAAGGATTTACTGATCCTCAAAATGTCAGACTGCGATGACTTTACTGAGCCGTCTTCTTCCTTCAGGCTGCTGATCACAGAGCTCTCTGTGTGCGCCTTTTGGAAAAATCAACATGAACACGTATCATCCTGCTGCATGGAGTGGACTCTGGGCCGGAAAATGATCTTGGAGGCTTCTGAGGCAAAGAGTGAGGCTTGCTGTCTCTTCACTCTTGGAGATCGTCCTTGACATTGACCCCTATCAACTGCAGTTGGAGCAGGTTCTACATGCTTTTCTGAAGTCAGCACATTTCCCTCTGTTCATTTCTAGCCTTCTGAACACCTTAAGAGGATGAAAAACTTCTTGGGTGTTCTCCTTGATCACTTCCCACCAGTGTGTCAGTGTGCCATGCCTGAAAAATTTATTAGAATTCTTTGAGGACGCGACAAGCAGGATAGATAAAGGGGAACCAGTAGATGTAATACATTTGGATTTCCAAAAGGCATTCGATAAGGTACCACACATAAGGCTACTTAATAAGATAAGAACCCATGGTGTTGGGGGGAGTATATTAGCATGGATAGAGGACTGACTAACTAATAGAAAACAGAGAGTTGGGATATGGGGGGCGGGCATTTTCAGGATGGCAACCTGTAACTAGTGGAGTGCCTAGGGATCAGTGCTGGAGCCACAATTATTTACAATATATATTCACGACTTGGATGAGGGAAATGCATGTACTGTTGCCAAAAAGGTGGGAAGGCAAGTGGTGAGGATGACACAAGGAGTCTGCAGAGGGATATAGACAGGGTAAGTGAGTGGGCAAAAGCATGGCAGATGGAATATGTAGGAAAGTACGAGGTTATGCACTTTGGCAGGAAGAATAGTGGAGCTGAATATTATTTAAATGGAGAAAGACTGAAGAAAGCTGCAGCACAGAGGGATTTGGGGGTCCTCCTGTACGAATCACAAAAAGCTAGCATACAAGTTCAGCAGGTAATAGGTAAGACAAATGGAATGTTGGCTTTTATTTCAAAAGGAATGGAGTATAAAAATAGGGAAGTCTTGCTAAAACTATACAAGGCACTAGTTACCTAGAATACCGTGAACAATTTTGATCCCCTTATCTAAGGAAAGATATACTTTCACTGGAGGCAGTCCTGAGAAGGTTCACTAGGTTGATCCCAGGGATGGAGGGATTTTCTTATGAGGAGAAGTTGAGTAGGTTGGGCCTGTCCTCATTGGAATTTAGAAGAATGAGAGGCAACCTTATTGAAACATATAAGATTCTTAAGGGGCTTGACAAGGTAGATGCTGAGAGGTTGTTTCCCCTTGTGGGAGAGTCTAGGACCAGAGGGCATAATCTCACAGTAAGGGGTCGCCCATTTAAGACAGAAATGAGGAGGAATTTCTTCTCTCAGAAGGTAGTCAATCTGTGGAATTCTTTAACACAAAGGGTTGTAGAAGCTGGGTCATTAAGTATATTCAAGGCTGAGAGTGACAGGTTTTTAATCAGTAAGGGAATCAAGGGTTATGGGGAAAAGGCAGGAAAGTGGAGTTGAGGATTAGCAAATCAGCCATGATCTCATTGAATGGCAGAGCAGACTCGATGGGCTGAATGGCCTACTTCTGCTCCTACGTCTTATGGTCAGGATATGTAAAGGCTCTTTACCAATTTCAGTCTAATAGTTCCTCAATCTATGATTTATTGTTCTCTTTATTGAGCAATATAGAACAGGAACGTGATGAAGACTGTTTCACTTAAGCTTCTCAGGTGAAATACAAATCACAGCTGCAAAAAAAAGTGGTGCAATGTAAAGAAGGAGGGAGAACATACTGATTGATTAGGTTCACCCAGACAATAAAATGGCAGGTTGAATACATTTGGTTTGTATTCCCTTGAGTTCAGGTTGAGGAATGGTCTAACTGAAGTATTTAAAATGATAAAAAGGATATTTCCCCCTTCCTTCTCTCATCCACCCCACACTCAAGGATAATGGGAATCTGAAACATACCGTCACATAGACTATGAAGGTTGGGTCAACTGAAATTTCCAAGACTGAGACTGATAGATTTTCATTGGGTAAATTTATCAAGGGATGTGAGTCAAAGTCAGATAAATCAAATCGAAATACAGATCAGCCCTATGGTATGGCTGAAACGCAGTACAAGCTTGAGGTTGAATAGTCTATTCCTGTTCGGAATGCAGCAACCTGATAACAAAATAATTCATATGTGGTATTATGATGAGGTGTTAATTAACAGGATTTAAAAGATCCCATGATACTATTTGATGAACAGCAGGGGAGTCCTGGCTAATATTCAGCCCTCAACTAACATCAGGAAATTGCAGATTCTCTGGTTGTGCATTTCATCGTGAGACTATGTCGTGTGCAAATGGGCTGCAGCGTTTTGCTACACTACAGTAAAAAATTGATAGCTACTTAAGTACTTTCTGAAGAAAAGAGCATTTGGGACATCCAAGGATCATGAAAAGTTAAAAGCAAAAACTGCGGATGCTGGAAATCCAAAACAAAAATAAAAAAACCTGGAAAAACTCAGCAGGTCTGACAGCATCTGCGGAGAGGAACACAGTTAATGTTTCGAGTCCATATGCCTCTTCAACAGAAAGTTATGTTAATTCAATAAAAGCAAAATACTGCGGATGCTGGAAATCCGAAATAAAAACAGAAAATGCTGAAAAACTCAGCTGGTCTGGAAGCATCTGTGGAGAGAGAAACAGGATTAACATTTCAAGCCAAATATAATTTCTTCAGAACTCAGTTCCGATATGACGTCTTTATAAATTTGTTTCTCTCTCCACAGATGCTGCCAGACTTTCAGAATTATTCCAGCATTTTGTATTAATTCAAGTCTTTCCTCATGTAATCAGTGTAATAATTGGTCTATGCCTATCTTATTTTGCTTTTTATTAGATCATACTGTTGAGTTACATTTCACTTGTAGATGGCGGATAGTCATATACAACATGCGAGACACAAGTCAGGAATGTGATGGAATACTCTCCACTTGCCTGGATGAGTGCAGCTCCAACACCCAAGAAGCTTGACACCATCCAGGACAAAGCAGCCCTCTTGATTGGCACCCCACCCACAAACAAACAAACAAACATTCACTTCCTTCATGACTGGCATTTAGTGGCAGCAGTGTGTACTATCTATAGGATGTACTGCAGGAACTAATTAAGCCTCCTTAGACAACATCTTCCAAACCCATGACCACTACCATCTAGAAGTACAAGAGCAACAGACACATGGGAACACCACAACCTGGAAGTTCGCCTCCATACCACTCACCATCCTGACTTGGAAATATATTGCTATTCCTTCACTGTCGCTGGGTCAAAATCCTGGAACTCTCTCCCCAACAGCAGAGGCAGCTCACCACCAACTTCTCAAGGGCAATTAGGAATGGGCAATAAATGCTGGCCTAGCCAGCAAAGCCCACATCCCATGAATGAATAAAGAAAATAAAATTCTGTAACATTTGCTTAAATGTTGGAAAAATAACAAGACTTCATCCCTCAACCGCATGCATTAAAAAGGTTTTTTTGCCATTCAGTATTTTCTATCCAATTTCCATCAAAATGTAGTATTATTGTACTTGGCATAGTTGAGCTAGATATCAGAATAGAAATTGCGATTGCTATCCCAGTTGAGACTGCAGTTGGGCGTCTACAACTTGTTCCAGCAACCCTGGGCTTAAAAGCGGACGAAAGCTGCCCAAGGATCATGTTTGATAGCTACCTCGTAGCATCTGAAATAAATGTGAATTGATGGGCAGGAACACAATCAGAAAGCAGCTGAACTATCTGAATAAAGAAAAGCAGAGCAGGGCAGGAAGGGACTGAGAGTTGAACATTAATTGTACTTCAGCGAATAAAGTTCAATGCAGGAACAGTGGTTTTAAAAAAAATGAAATTAAAGGTTCTTTATCTGAATGTACGAACATCTGCAATTAGATGAACCAGTGACACAAAGAGGTGAATAGTTTAGATTTAATTGCTATTACAGAGACACGGTTGCAAGATGATCAAGGTTGGGAAATAAGTATTCCAGGGTATGCAAAATTTCAGAAAGACAGTCAGAATGGCAAAGGAGGAGGGAGGACCCTGATAATAAAGGACGGCATGAAGACATTAGTGAAAAAGAATCTGGCCTCAGAAGATCACCAAGTAGCATCAGTATGGCAGAAAAGGCTGATGGGAGTAGTTTATAGGCCCCCTACTTTGGACAGAGCATTAAACAAGAAATTACTGGAGCTTCTAACAAAGGCATTATTGTGGGTGACCTCAATCTTCATATAGACTGGGTCAATCAAATTGGTAAGGGTGGTCTAGAAGATGGCTTTGTACAATTTTTTTGTGACAGTTTCCTGGAGCAACACATCATGGAGCTGACAGGATAAGGCTACCTTAAATCTGGTATAATGTAATGAAGCAGGGTTAATTGGAAATATCATGGTAAAAGATCCACTGGGAAATAGTAGTTATACCATTGAATTCCATGTTAAGTTTGAGAGTGACACACTCCAATCACTATCAAAAATGTTAAACTCAAACAAAGTGTTATGATCGAGCAGTTGGTAAAGCTGAGTTATTTTTTAAAATCCCAGAGAGAAACCTTAAGATTATAGGTTATGACAGTTGTTTAAGTGTTATGTTTGAAATGCAACTCTAAATTCAGGAATCATACCACCAGCTCGAGAGGTTTTATATGAAGCTAAATGAAACATTTTATTAATTTACACAAGTTAAATATATACCTGTGGCTACAAATTACTGTGATCATAACTCTTAAATTCCCAAACTAATCTCCATTAAGGCAACAGCAACCCATAGACTTAACCAGCCAAAGCATTTTCACCTTATGAATTCAAAATTAGGTTCTTTTCACTTTGGTTCCTGTGGAGATAGTTGGAGGCTTACAGCTGCTTTTGATCTCACATTGCCGCTGCTCTACACACACACACAAAATGGTTGTCTTGTTATACCTAGCACAGCCTATTGAATGTAAATTCTCATTGTATCACCAGCCTCTTCTAACAATAAAACCCCTTTCATACTACCAATTTTAGGGGTAATATAAATATATTGCTTGGTACCTGCTAGCTAGGTGGTAATTTTCACCCCACTTCTTGAATGCTCTATTCAAAAAATGCAAATGCACTCTACCTCTCTGTTTACATCTCAAAACTAGTACACATCCAAGCATCCAGACTAGCTGGCTTTAATCCAATTAAGATACACCTACATACTAAACCTCTATTTTAAAAGAAAAACATTTTCCAATAATATTATAAACATTAATAGCTTCATGACACAAAGCTAATTAGATAGGATGAGGGAAAAACTGGATAAGGTTGATTGGGTAAATAGACTAAAAAAAAAGTATGGCGGTAAATGAACAGTGGGAAACATTAAAAAAAAATTCAAAATGCTCAAAAATAGATTCCATTGGAAAACAAAAACTCAGCAAGAAAGAGCAATCCATGGCTCTATCAGGAAGTTAAGGATAGTATTAGAAGATTGCAAAGGATTGAGAGTGTTTTAGAAGCCAGCAAGGGGCCACCAAAAAGTTATTGAAAAAAAGGGGAAAAATATAATAAATACAGGTAAGGGCTTTAAGTATATAAAAAGGAAAACAGTAGCTAAACTAAATGTTGGTCCCTTAAAAGCAGAAACAGGGGAAATTGTAACGGGAATGAGGAAATGGATACATTGAACAAATATTTAGTGCCTGCCTTTACATAAAGAAGACACGAGGTGCATACTCGAAATAAAGCGTAACCTAGGAGTCAAAAAAAAGCAAGGCAATTAATTTAATATCAGCAGAGAAAAAGTACTGGAGAAACTTAATGGACAAAAATCTGACAGATCCCCAGGACCTGATGGCCTACACCAGGGTTGTAAAAGCAGTAGCTACAAAAATAGTGGATGTATTAGCTATGATTTTTCAATATTCCTTGGATTCAGGAACAATCCCATCAGATTGGAAGTTGGGAAATATAACACTGCTTTTCAAGAAAGGAGGGAGAGAGAAACAAGGAATTACAGGACAACTAGCCGAACATCAGTCATTGGAATTTTAAAAATTCATTCATGGGATGTGGGCGTTGCTGGTTAGGACAGCATTTATAGCCCTCAGATAGGTGGTGATGAGCTGCCTTCTTGAACCACTGCCATCCATGTGGTGTAGAAACACCCACAGTGCTGTTTGGAAGTTCCAGGATTTTGATCCAGCGACAGTGAAGGAACAGCTATATATTTCCAAGTCAGGCTGCTGAGTGGCGTGGAGTGGAACTTCCAGGCGGTGGTGCTCCCATATGTCTATTGCCCTGGTCCTTTTAGATGGTAGCAGTCGTGGGTTGGAAGGTGCTGTTGTCTAAGAAGCCTTTGTAATTTCCTGCAGTACATCTTGTAGATGGTACACACTGCTGCCACTGTGCGTTGGTGGTGGAGGGAGTGAATGTTTGTGGATTGGGTGCCAATCAAGATGGCTACTTTGTCCTGCATGGTGTCAAGCTTCTTGAGTGTTGCTGGAGCTGCATTCGTCCACGCAAGTGGACAGTATTCCATCACACTCCTGACTTGTGCCTTGTAGATGGTGGAGAGGCCTTGGGGAGGCAGATGGTGTGTTATTCATCGCAGGATTCCTAACCTCTGACCAGGTCTTGTAGCCACAGTACTTATATAGCTTGCCGAGTTCAATTTCTGGTCAATGGTAACCCCCAGGATGTTGATAGTGGGGGATTTAGCGATGGTAATGCCATTGAATGTCAAGGGGTGACGGTTGGGTTCTCTCTTGTTGGAGATGGTCACTGCCTGGCACTTGTGTGGAGTGAATATTACTTGCCACTTGTCAGTCCTAGCCTGGATATTGTCCAGGTCTTGCTGCATTTGGACATGGACTGCTTCAGCACCTGAGGAGTTGTGAATGGTGCTGAGCATTGTGCAATCAGCAGCAAATGTCCCCAGTGAAGGAAGGTCATTGATAAAGCAGCTGAAGATGGTTGGGCTCAGGACACTACCCTGAAGAACTCCTGCAATGGTCTCCTGGAACCAAGATGATGAGCTCCAACAACCACAGCCATCTTCCTTTGTGCTGGGTGTGAATCCAACTAGCAGACAGCTTTCCCCCGAATTCCCATTGACTCCAGTTTTGCGAGGGCTCCTTAATGTCAAGGACAGTCACTCTTGCTTCACTTCTGGAATTCAGCTCTTTTGTCCATTTTTGAACCAAAGCTGTAATGAGGTCAGGAGCTTAGTAGCTCTGGCAGAACCCAAACCAAGCATCAGTGAGCAGGTTATTGCTCAGTAAGCACCGCTGATGACCCCTTCCATCACTTTACTGATGATCGAGAGTAGACAGCTAGGGAGGTAATTGGCCAGTTTGGATTTGTTCTACTATGTGTACAGGACATATCTGGGCAATTTTCCACATTTCCGGGTAGATGCCAGTGTTGTGGCTGTACTGGAACAGCTTGGCTAGGGAATCAGCAAGTCCTGGAACACATCTTCAGTGCTACTGCTGGAATTTCATCAGGGCCCATAGCCTTTGCAATATCCAGTGCCTTCAACCATTCCTTGAAATCATGTGGAGTGAACTGAATTGGCTGAAGACTGGCATCTGTGATGCTGGGGACTTCTGGAGGAAGCCAAGGTGAATCATGCATTCAGTACTTATGGCTGAAGATCTTTGCATGGAGGTGCTGGGCTCCCCCACCATTGAGCATGGGGATGTGTGTGGAGCCTCCTCCTCCAATGAGTTATTTAAGTGTCCACCACCATTCACTACTGGATGTAGCAGGACTACAGAACTTTGATCTGATCTGTTGGTTGTGGAATCACTTAGCTGTGTCCATCACTTGCTACTTACGCTGTTTGGCATGCAAGTAGTCCTGTGTTGTAGCTTCACCAGGTCGACACCTCATTTTTAGGAATGCCTTGTGTTGCTCCTGGCAAGCCCGCCTGCACTCTTCATTAAACCAGGGTTGATCCCCTAACTTGGTGGAACTGTCCTTGCTGTACCTGCATATTAACCTTTTGTGATTCATGGACTAAGATACCCAGATCCCTCAATCTCAAGAGCTCTGCAATATCTCACCATTTAAGATAATATGTTCCTCTTTATTCTTCCTGCCAAAATGGACAATTTCACATTTTCCCACATTATACTCCATTTGCCAGATCTTTGCCCACTCATTTAACCTATGTTGCTTTGTAGCCTTATGTACTCTTCCCAGTTTACTTTCCTACCTTTGAGTCATCAGCAACTTTGCCAACCATCTCATACATCTCTTCATTCAAGTCATTTATATAAATGGTAAACAGTTGAGGGTCCAGCACTGATCCCTGTGGGACACCACTCGTTACCATCTTGCAACCTGAAAAGGACCCATTTATTCCTACTCTCTGCTTCCTGTTCCAATCTTTTATCTATGCCAATATGTTATCCCCTATATCATGAGCTTTTGTTTTCCACAATAACCTCTGAGGTGGCACCTTATCAAATGCCTTCTGGAAATCTAACTACAGTACATCCATTCATTTCCTCTTTACCCACAACACGTTACTTCCTCGAGGAACTCCAATAAGTTGGCTAAACATGATTTCCCTTTCACAAAACCATGTTGACTCTGCCTAATTATCTTGAACTTATCCAAGTGCCATGCTATAACTTCTTTAATAAAAGCTTCTAACATTTTCCCTATGACAGATGTTAAGCTAACTGGCCTGAAGTTTCCCACTTTCTGTCTCCCTCTTTCTTTGAATAGTGGAATTACATTTGCTATCTTCCAATCTAATGGGACCTTGGCCGAATCCAGGGAGTTTTGGAAAATTAAATGTTTCAACTACTCACTAGCCATTTCTTTTAAAACCCTAGGATGAAGTCCATCAGGACCCAGGCACTTGTCAGCCTGCAACTCCAACAATTTACTCAGTGTCACTTCTCTGGTGATTACAATTTTCCCGAGTTCCTCTCTCCTTTCCATTTCTTGATTCATAGATGCTTCTGGGGTGTTACTTGTATCCTCTATAGTGAAGACTGATGCAAAACACCTGCTCAATTCATCTGCCACTTCCTTGTTTTCCATTATCAATTCTTCAGACTCATTTTCTATAGGACCAGCTCACTTTATTAGCTTGTTTTTTTTCTAATTATTTATAGAAACTCTTACTATGTTTTATATTTCTAGCTAGCTTTCTCTCATACTCTAAAGATTTTCTATCCTTATTAATATTTTAGTCATTCTCTGCTGTTCTTTATATTCTGTCTAATCTTCTGGCCTTCCAGCTGTCTTTTCACAGTTATTTGCTTTTTCTTTATGACAATACCACCATGCCGCTAGGAATTCTGGAATCTATCATGAAAGAAATCTTACTGCACTCAGAAAAGCATGGTTTGATTAGAACAAGTCAAAATGGTCTTACAAAAGGGAAACCCTGTTCAACAAATGAGAGGTGATCTCATTGGAACATACAAGATTTTAAGGGGCTTGACCATGTAGACAGGGATAGCTTCTGTTTATCAGGGAGTCTAAAGCAAGGGGACACAGTCTCAGGATAAAGGGCCAATCATTTAAGGTTGAGATGAGGAGAAATTTCTTCACGCAAAGGGTTGTGAATCTTTGGAAGTCCCAATCCCAGAGGGTTGTGGATGCTCCGTCATTAAATGTATTCAAAGTTGGGACAGAAAGATTTTTGATCTCAGGGAATCAAGGGATATGGGGAGCAGGAGCAGGTGGGAAAGTGGAGTTGAAGCCTAACATTAGCTATGATCATACAGAATCGCAGAGCAGGTTTGATGGGCCACATTGTCTACTCCTGCTCCTATTTCTTGTGTTCTTGCATTGACCAAGTACAAATACCTTACCACTACTCTACATCTAGGTTCACCTGAAAATTGGCTACTCTGGTAAAGAATAGAGGATGTTACTGGCACTGATGGAAGTATTCTTCCCAATTGTCAGCTTCTTCAAATGAGGACAATATGATGTCAATGAAGTACACCCGATATGTGCAGAATGATGTGTTAAAACCTACAACAAAGTTTCTTAATATGTCTGTCCAGAGTGCGTGAAGAACCAGAAACAAAAAAATTTATAATCAGGTCATTGGTAATATGAATGTGTACAGGAACAAGAGAAACATACACAAACTCTGTTGAGAATGCACATGCTGGCTTTAAAAGTCACATTTGTTTATCTTAATTGTACACCATTCCTTTGTTCATTGAAAACTGAGAAAATAATATTTGCGAGTTTGCCATCGTTTGGCAAATCAGAGCTGTTAACTAATAACCTTTCGTGTCACCCTGCTAGTATGAAACAACTAAAGTTTCTTCTTCTCCAGTGAGAAACTAGCATGAATCAGGTACTTGAATGCTTTTGTTTTGTGCAGAAAGAACATTATTAAAATACAGAAGGAAAATGATACATCAGATGAAAAGAACACTTAATTCTCACTAATGCTTTTTTTTAAAAGTAAACAAAAGACCTTTTGCTAGTTCAGCAATTAATGTGATTCCTTTGCATGGTTCAACGCCATCCAGGATTTCAGATGCCTAAAGGCCCATAGGTAGTGTATAATCTCAATGATGAGAAAATGGATCAAGAATAGTGGAATGCATATAATGTTGGCCTCGCAAAGCAATTTTCAAGTATTAGCATGAATCAAGGACTTTGTAATTTTGACTTATTTTCTTGCTTCTGTATAATTCTACTTGAGCTATGTTGCAGATCAACCAGTGATGCAAGTGGGCAGTCCAATGCATTCTCCAATGGCAAAAAAGCTCAAGGTTTGCTCCATGGCACCCCATGCCATATCATTAATGCTAGAAGAAAAGCCAGATAAAAAGCAAAAAAAAGTGTCATGATCAGTTATGGGCAATTAACATCTGAGCATCTTCAATGGTTCTTAATGATTTTTGCAGGCTGATTGAAAGTTATGAAAATATATCAGAATGATGACAAACTAGTATGGAGGTTCAAATAAGAAATCCTGAGAAACATCAAGCCTACCAGTATTAATACCAGCTTACAAACTAGATATACTTGGGTAACGATCAAAAAGAAAGAGCTAGTTGTGTAAGAGTCCACTGAGTATATTCAACTCTCCAACCAATATTCAGCTCTGAATAATGATGAGTGATGGTACATTTGGCTCAGCAGTACAGGGGCTACAACAAAGACTGAAAGAGCAACAATGATGTGTGATTCGATAGGGGAATAGATAGGCACTTAATCCAGGATGGTGTGTCATCTCCCTGGTTCCAAGGTCAAAGATTTCACTGAGCAGCTGCAAAGTGGCCCAAGTGGAAAGGGTGAACAGCCAGCAGCCATGGTCCACGTTGGTACAAACAACATCGGCAGAAAGTGTGATGTGGTCCTACAATCAGAATTTAGGGAGGTAGGTAGGAAATCGACAAGCTGGACCTCAAGAGTAGTAATTGTCTGATTATTCCTAGTGCCATACACAATTGAGTATAGAAATAGGAGGATAAAGCAGATCAATGTGTGGCTGGAAAGATGGTGCAGGAGTGAAGGCTTTAGAGTCTTGGGACATTGGAACCAGCTCTGGCAGAGATGGGACCTGCGTAGACTGGATGGATTGCACCTAAATAGAGCTGGAACAGAGTTCCTTGTAGGGCATTTTGCTAGTGCTATTTGAGAGGATTTAAACTAACTTGGCAGGGGTGTGGGAACCAGGAGATATTATCAGAGATGATTATCAAGGTGCACGAAATACTGGGAGATGGATAGCACTAGAATAATGAACAAGCTAATTGGTGCGGTCAGAGTAAGGAATAAAGAAATAGAGTCAAAGTCAGGGTTACTGTGCACGTATATGAATGGAGTGTGACAAATAAGATTGGCACTTTGCAGATACAGATTGCCATGTGGAAATATGATGTTGTGGTTATAATAGAGACTTAGCTCAAAAGAAGGGCAGGACTGGATGTTAAATATTCCTGGATAAAAAGGTGTTCAGGAAAGGAAGGAAAAAAGGGGGAGGAGTGGCGGTTCTGATTAAGGAAAACATTGCAGTACTGAAAAGAGCGGGATGTCCAAGAGGGGTCAAGGATTGGATTTATTTGGCTAGAGCTATGGAACAAAAAAAAGGTGCAATTACATTACTTGGTGTAGCCCATAGGCCATCAACTAGCGGGAAGGATATCGAGGAACAAATTTGCAAGAAAATTACAGAGAGGTACAAGAATTATACAGTACTTATAATGGGGAACTTTAATTATCTGAACATAGGCTGCGATAGTATTAGTGTAACAGGGCAGAGAGGGGGCAAGAGTTCCTAAAGTGTGGTCAAGAAAATTTTCTACAGCAGTTATGTTTCCAGCCCAATGAGAAAGGACGCATTCCCTAATTCTTGGGAATGAGGTTTGCCGAGTAGATCAAGTGTCAGTAGAGAACATTTAAGGGACAGTGATCATTGTATCATAAGGTTTAGGCTGACTATGGAAAAGAACAAAGAATAATCCAAAGTAAGAATAGTTAATTCTTGAATAGTAACAGTAGTCAGGATGTGGGGCACAAGGTCCACCAGGAGATGGAAAAGGCATGTAAGAAAGGCAAGGTTACAGTGATAATGGGGGATTTTAATATGCAGGTAGACTGGGAAAATCAGGTTGGTAGTGGATCCCAAGAAAAGGAATTTGTAGAATGTCTACGAGCAGCTTGTGGTGGAGCCCACTAGGGAACAGGCAAATCTAGATCTAGTGATGTGTAATGAGGCAGATTTGATAAGGGAGCTTAAGATGAAGGAACCCTTAGGAGGAAGTGACCATAATATGATAGAATTTACCCTGCAATTTGAGAGGAAAAAGCTGGAATCAGATGTAACGGTATTATAGTTGAATGAAGGCAACTAAAGTGACATGAGGGAGGAGCTGGCCAGAATTGACTGGGAGATGAGCCTAGCAGGAAAGACAGTGGAAAAGCATTGGCAGGAGATTCTGGGAGTAATTTGGGAGACACAGAAAAAACTCATCCCTAGGAAGGAGAAGCATACTAAAGGGAGGACAAGGCAACCACGGCTGACAAGGGAAGTCAGGGACAGCATAAAAGCTAAAGAGAAAGCATGCAATGTGGCAAAGAGCAGTGGGAAACGAGGGGATTGGGAAGCCTACAAAGACCAACAGAGGACAACTAAAAAAGAAATAAGGAGGGAGAAGATTAAATATGAGGGTAAACTAGCCAGTAATATAAAAGAAGATTGCAAGTTTTTTTTAGATACATAAAGGGTAAGAGAGAGGCAAAGGTGGACATTAGGCCGCTGGAAAATGACGCTGGAGAAGTAGTAGTGGGGAACAAAGAAATGGCGGAGGAACTGAATAGGTACTTTGCGTCAGTCTTCACGGAGGAAGACACGAGTCACATCCCCAAAGTTCAAGAGAGTCGGGGGGCAGAGGTGAGTGCGTTGCCCGTTACCAAGGAGAAGGTGCTAGGAAAACTGAGAGGTCTGAAGGTGGATAAATCATCTGGACCAGATGGATTACACCCCAGAGTTCTGAAGGAGATAGCTGAAGAGATAGTGGAGGCGCTAATCGTGATCTTTCAGGAATCACTGGAGTCAGGGAGGGTCCCAGAGGACTGGAAAATCGCTAAAGTAACCCCCCCTGTTTAAGAAGGGAGTGAGGCAAAAGACAGGAAATTACAGGCCGAATAGCCTGACCTCGGTCGTTGGTAAGATTTTAGAGTCCATTATTAAGGATGAGATTTCAGAATACTTGGAAGTGCATGGTAGGGCAAAGTCAGCATGGTTTCATCAAGGGGAGGTCATGCCTGACAAATCTGTTAGAATCCTTTGAGGAGGTAACAAGTAGGTTAGACAAAGGAGAGCCAATGGATGTTATCTACTCGGACTTCCAGGAGGCCTTTGACAAGGTGCCGCACAGGAGGCTGCTCAGCAAGATAAGAGCCCATGGTGTTAGAGGCAAGGTACTAGCATGGATAGAAGATTAGCTGTCTGGCAGGAGACAGGGTGAGAATAAGGGGGTCCTTCTCAGGATGGCGGCTGGTGACTAATGGAGTTCCGCAGAGGTCAGTGTTGGGACCACAACTTTTCACTTTATACATTAATGATCTAGATGAAGGAACTAAGCGCATTCTGGCTAAGTTTGCAGATGATACAAAGATAGGTGGAGGGACAGGTAGTATTGAGGAGGCAGGGAGGCTGCAGAAGGATTTGGATAGGTTAGGAGAATGGGCAAAGAAGTGGCAGATGGAATACAATGTTTGGAAGTGTGAGGTCATGCACTTTGGTAGGAAGAATAGAGGCATAGACTATTTTCTAAATGGGGAGAGAATTTAGAAATGTGGAGTGCAAAGGGACTTGGGAGTCCTAGTCCAGGATTCTCTTAAGGTTAACTTGCAGGTTGAGTCGGTAGTTAGGAAGGCAAATGCAACGTTGGCATTTATTTCGAGAGGACTAGAATATAAAAGCAGGGATGTGCTGCTGCGGCTTTATAAGGCTCTGGTCAGACCACATTTAGAATATTGTGAGCAATTTTGGGCCCCGTACCTCAGGAAGGATGTTCTGGCCCTAGAGAGGGTCCAGAGGAGGTTCACGAGAATGATCCCAGGAATGAAAGGCTTAACATATGAGGAACGTTTGAGGACTCTGGGTCTATACTTGATAGAGTTTAGAAGGATGAGGGGGAATTTGATTGAAACTTACAGAATACCAAAAGGCCTGGATAGAATGGACGTGGGGAAGATATTTCCATTAGTAGGAGAGACTAGGAACCGAGGGCACAGCCTCAGAGTAAAGGGAAGACCTTTTAGAACAGAGATGAGGAGAAACTTCTTTAGCCAGAAAGGGGTGAATCTATGGAATTCATTGCCACAGAAGGCTGTGGAGGCCAGGTCATTGAGCGTATTTAAGACGGAGATAGATGGGTTCTTGATTGGTAAAGGGATCAAAGGTTACGGGGTGAAGGTGGGAGAATGGGGATGAGAAACTTAACAGCCATGATTGAATGGCGGAGCAGACTCGATGGGCCGAATGGCCTAATTTCTGCTCCTATGTCTTATGGTCTTAATGGGGAAAAGCCAACTTCAAGAATGGATCTGGGCCAAATAAACTGGGGTCAAAGATTGGCAGGAAAAATGGTAGCTGAACAATGGGCTACCTTCAAAGAAGAGATAGTTCTGGCACAGTCAGGATATATTTCCTCAAAGTGGAATGGTAGGGCAAACAAATCCAGAGTTCCCTGGGTGACAAGAGAGATAGAAATTAAGCAAAGTATTTTTCTTCTTTATCTTATGAAAGATGTCAGGTAGAAAATATAAATGAAAACCAGGCTGAATATAGAAGGTTCAGAGGGGAGGTGAAAAAGCAAATAAGAGAACCAAAAAGGGGAGTATGAAAAGAGACTGGCATCCAATATAAGAGAATCCCAAAGTATTCTATAAGCATATAAATAGTGAAAGAATGCTCAGAGGAGGAGTAGGGCCAATTAGGGACCAAAAGGGGAATTTACACATGGAGGCAGAGGGTATAGCTAAGGCATTAAATGAATAGTTTACATCGGTCTTTACGAAGGAAGAAGGTGCCACCTAGAACATGGTGAAAGAGGAGATAATTCACAAACTCAAAGGGTAGGAGACTTCAACTATCCTAATATCAACTGGGATTTAAACAATATAAGGGGCACTGAGGGAGAAAAATTCATCAGTGTGTCGAGGAAAATTTTTTCAACCAATTAGTGACAAACCCAATGAGAGGAGATGCAATTCTAGACCTAGTCTTAGGGAACGAAGAAGGGCAAGTGGGTGAAGTGACAGTTGGCGACCATAAGACATAAGAGCAGAAATTAGGCCATTTGGCCCATCGAGTCTGCTCTTCATTTAATCATGGCTGATAAGTTTCTCATCCCCATTCTCCCGCCTTCTCCCTGGAACCTTTGATCCCCTTACCAAGCAAGAACCTATCTATCTCCGTCTTAAATACACTCAATGACCTAGCCTCCACAGCCTTCTGTGGCAATGAATTCCATAGATTCACCACTCTCTGGCTAAAGAAGTTTCTCCTCATCTCTGTTCTAAAAGGTCTTCCCTTTACTCTGAGGCTGTGCCCTCAGGTCCTAGTCTCTCCTACTAATGGAAACATCTTCCCCACGTCCATTCTATCCAGGCCTTTCAGTATTCTGTAAGTTTCAATCAGATCCCCCCTCATCCTTCTAAACTCCATCGAGTATAGACCCAGAGTCCTCAAACGTTCCTCATACATTAAGCCTTTCATTCCTGGGATCATTCTCATGAACCTCCTCTGGACCCTCTCCAGAGCTAAAACATCCTTCCTGAGATACGGGGCCCAAAATTGCTCACAATATTCTAAATGTGGTTTGACCAGAGCCTTATAAAGCCGCAGCAGCACATCCCTGCTTTTATATTCTAGTCCTCTCGAAATAAATACCAACGTTGCATTTGTCTTCCTAACTACCGACTCAACCTGCAAGTTAACCTTAAGAGAATCCTGGACTAGGACTCCCAAGTCCCTTTGCACTCCACATTTCTAAATTCTCTCCCCATTTAGAAAATAGTCTATGCCTCTATTCTTCCTACCAAAGTGCATGACCTCACACTTCCAAACGTTGTATTCCATCTGCCACTTCTTTGCCCATTCTCCTAACCTATCCAAATCTTTCTGCAGCCTCCCCACCTCCTCAATACTACCTGTCCCTCCACCTATCTTTGTATCATCTGCAAACTTAGCCAGGATGCCCTCCGTTCCTTCATCTAGATCATTAATGTATAAAGTGAAAAGTTGTGGTCCCAACACTGACCCCTGCAGAACTCCACTCATCACCGGCCGCCATCCTGAGAAGGACCCCCTTATTCCCAATCTGTCTCCTGCCAGACAGCCAATCTTCTATCCATGCTAGAACCTTGCCTCCAACACCATGGCCCATACTGGGGACAGTGATCACAATTAGGTTAGATTTAGTATTACCATGGAGAAGGACAGAGATAAGGCAGGAGTAAAAGTCTTGAACTGGGGGAAGGCAAATTTTGCAGAAATGAGAAGGGACTTGGCTGAGGTGGACTGGACAGCACTGCTGGAGGATAAAACAGTGGAAAACCAGTGGGAAGTACTAAAAAGTGAGATCCTAATTGTACAAAGTAGACATGTCCCCTACAAAAATAAGAGTGGTGCTGCCAAATCTGGACCCCGCTGGTTGTCTAGAGGAATACAGGGGAAGATCAAACAGAAAAAGAAAGCATATGATAGGCACAAAAAGCTAAGCATTGCATATAGCCTACACGAATATAGGAAATGCAGGGATGAAGTAAAAATGGAAATAAGGAAATCAGAGAGAGGGCATGAAAAAAGATTAGCAAGTTAAAGATAACCCAAAGATGTTTTACCAATACATTAATGCTAAAAGGTTAGTTAAGGAAAAAGTGGGCTCTATCAGAGACGAAGATGGAAACTTGTGTATAGATGCAGAGGTTGTGGGAAGGGTTTTAACTGAATATTTTGTCTCCGTGTTTACAAAGGAAAGGGAGGATGTAGATATAGTAGTCCAGGAGGAATACTGTGAGATATTGGATGGGATAGTCATAAAGAGAGAGGAAGTACTCGAAGGGCTGAAATCCTTGAAGGTTAATAAGTCACCAGGGCCAGATGGATTGTTTCTGAGACTGCTGAACGAAGTCAGGGAGGAGATAGCAGATGCTCTGAGGTTGATTTTCCAATCTTCACTAGATACAGGGAAGGTACCAGAGGACTGGAGAAATGCAAACCTAGTTCCATTGTTTAAAAAGGGATCAAAGGAAATGCCAAACAATTATAGGCCAGTTAGTCTTATATCAGTGGTGAGCAAATTAGTAGAATCAATGCTGAGAGATAGGATTAACTGTCATGTGGAAAGGCACAGATTAGTCAGGGATGGTCAGCATGGATTTGTTAAAGGGAGGTCTTGCCTCACAAATTTGATTTAATTCTTTAAGGAAGTGACAAGAAGGGTTGATGAAGGTAGTGCAGTGGATGTTGTGTACATGGATTTTAGCAAGGCATTTGACAAGGTCCCATTTGGCAGATTGGTCAGGAAAGTAAAAGCCCATGGGATCCAGGGTAATGTGGCAAACTGGATGAAAGGTTGGCTTTGTAACAGGAAACAAAGGGTAATGGTCGATGGATGCCCTTGCGAATGGAAAGTTGTCTCAAGTGGTGTTCCACAGGGCTCGGTGTTGGGACCCTTGCTGTTTGTTATATACCTTAATGATTTAGGCGTGAACGTGGGGAATTTACAGATGAAACAAAGATTGGCCGAGTAGTGGATAGTGTAGAGGATGGCCATAATCTCCAAAACGATATAGATGGGTTGGTGGAGTGGGCGGTAAAGTGGCAGATGGATTTTAACATAGAGAAGTAAGGGGTCATGCATTTAGGGAGGTCAACAGTTACAGGGATTACCCAATAAATGGGAATATACTAAGCGGTATACTAAGATGAAGTGAGAGATCTTGGCGTACAAGTACACAGGTCGCTGAAGGCAGAAGTTCAAGTAGATAAGGTTGTAAAGAAGGCATATGGAATGCTCTCCTTCACTGGCAGAAGTATAGACTATAAAAGTAAGGATATAATGCTGAAATTGTATAAAACACCAGTGAGGCCACAACTGGAGTATTATGTGCAGTTCTTGTCACCACATTACAGGAAGGACGTAATAGCTCTGGAGAGAGCGCAGAGGTGGTTTACAAGAATGTTGCCAGGGTTAGAAAAGTGTAGCTACGAGGAGAGATCGGTTAGGTTGGGGTTATTTTCCTTAGAACAAAGAAGGCTGAGAGGTGACTTGATTGAGGTGTACAAAATTATGAGGGGAACAGATAGGGTGGACAGGATAAAATTGTTTCCCTTGGAGGAGAATTTTAGAACCGGGGACATAGATTCAAGATAAGAGGCAGGTGGTGTAGGGGGGACATGAGAAAGAACTTTTTTTTTTTACGGAGAGGGTAGTGGGTGTCTGGAATTCCCTGCTCAAGTTGGTGGTAGAGGCAGAAACTCTAAACTCTTTTAAAAAGTACCTGGATCTGCACCTTAAGTGCTGTAAGCTGCGGGGCTATGGGCCAGGTGCAGGAAGGTGGGATTAGAAAGGACACCTGGGTGTCCTCGGGCTGGCACGGACAAGATGGGCCGAATGGCCTCCTTCTGTGCTTTAACTTTTCTATGGTTCTAAATTGATAAGAGGAAGTATTGGATAGGTTCTCTATACTTACAAGGATATGAGAGTTGAAATTGCAGACGTACTGGCCATAATTTTTCAGTCTCCCTTGGACTCAGGGGTGGTGCCAGAGGACTAGAGAATTGCAAACATTACACTGTTGTTTAAAAAGGGTGTAAAGATAAGTACAGCCCAGTCGGTTAAGCATCAGTGGTGGGGAAACTGCTAGAAGTAATAATTCGAGACAAAATTAATAGTCATATGGACAAATGCAGTTTCATTAAGGAAAGCCAGCACAGATTTCTCAAGGGAAAATTGCGCTTTACAAACTTTATTGAGGTAACAGAGAAGGTTGATGAGGTCAATGCTGTTGATGTGCTGTACATGGCCATCCAGTACGTATTTGATACAATGCCACACAGACTTGAGCGAACTTTATAGCTCATGCAAAGGTCAGGGGCAGCATGGATACGAAATTGGCTGAGTGACAGGAAAGAGAGAGGTGATTAATGGATATTTTTCAGGCTGGAGGCAGGTTTGTTGGGGAGTTCCCAGGGGTCAGTGTTGGATCCCTTACTCTTCCTGATATATATTAATGACCTAGACATTGATATACAGGGCACAATTTCAAAATCTGCAGAGGATACAAAACTTGGGAGCATTGTGAACTGTGAGAAGGATGGTGCGGAATTTCAAAATGGGCAGAAAGGTGTCAAACGAAGTTCAATGCAGAGAAATGTGAAGTGATTCATTTTGGGAGGAAGAACACAAGAGAATACAAATCTAAAGGGGGTGTAGGAGCAGAGGGACCTGGTGTATTTGTGCATAAATCAATGAAATTAATATTATAGGCTGATCAAGCAGTTAATAAAGCATATTGTATCCTAGGTTTTATTAATAGAGGCTTAGAATATAAGAGCAAGGAGGTTAAGTTAAACTTATGTAAGTCACTAGTTCAGCCTCTGATGGAATATTGTGTCCAGTTCTTGGCACCGCACTTTAGTAAAGATGTGAAGGCACTGAAGAGAGTGCTGAAAAGATTTACAAGAATGGTTCCAGAGATGAGGAGCTTCAGTTATGAAGATAGATTGAAGAAGTTAAGACTGTTTTCTTTGGGGAGGAGAAGGCTAAGAGGAGATTTGATAGAGATATTCAAAATCATGAGAAGTCTGGACAGAGAAGATAGGGAGAAACTATTCCCACCCATGAAATGATCGTGAACAAGAGGGTACAGATTTAAAGTATTTGGCAAAAGCAATGAGAAAAAAACTTTTTCATGCAGCGAGTGGTTAGGTCTGGAATGTAGGAACAAGAGAAAGCTATTCAGTCCATCAAGCCTGTTCTGCCATTCAATGTGACCGTGGCTGATCGAACACTTCAATGCCTTTTACCCACACTATCCCCATAACCCCTTAAGTTATGGTTAATCAGAAATCCATCAATCGCTTGATCTTCCTTTGCTGTATTCTAAAAACCTCCCAACCCTCAGGTCTACTACTACTTCTGGTAACTTTATAAGCCTTTTCTTTTAATCTTATACAATCTTATGCTTCCTTTATCAACCACTGTTCACTGACTTCTTTCGGGTTTTTGCACCTTGAAGGAATGTATAGATGCTGTAAGCGATATAATAGTTCTTTGAAGACTATCCATTGCCTATGTATAGTCATACCTTTTAATGTATTTTCCCAATCTACCTCAGCTAATTTGTCCCTCATGCCTTCATAATTTCCTTTATTCAACTTTAACATCCCTGCTACAGAGTGAACTACCTTACTTTCAAACAGAAATGTAAAATTCTATCATATTGTGGTCACTCATTCTTAAAGGTTCTTTTACAACAAGGTTATTAATTAGCCCTTCCTCGTTACATAATACTAGATTTAAAATAGCCTGTTCTCTAGTCGGCTCCTCAACACACCGCTTGACAAAACCATCCCCAACACACTCCAGAAACTTGTCTTCCACAGATTAGTGCTCCATTGGTTTACTCAGCCTATGCAGATTGAAGTCAACCATGATTACTGTATCTTTTGATGATCTGCTTCTATCACTGCTTGTTTGTCCCTACAACCACACCACCCCCCTCCACTTCTCTCCCCCCACCCAAACCCCCCCCAACTTCTCTCCCCCCACCCAAACCGCACACACACACACCTTAAACCAGCTTATATTTCACCCCTTCCTTGGATTCACCTAGTTCTGATGAAGGGTCATAGGGTCATGAGGACTCGAAAGGTCAACTCTTTTCTTCTCCGCCAATGCTGCCAGACCTGCTGAGTTTTTCCAGGTAATTCTGTTTTTGTTTTGGATTTCCAGCATTCGCAGTTTTTATATTTTTATGATTACTGTATTGCCTGTGCGACATGCTTCTGTCATCTCCTGATTAATACCATGCCCCACAGTACCACTACTCTTTGATGGCTTATAAACAATTCCAACCAATGTCTGCTGCCCTTTGCTGTTTCTTAGCTCCATTCAAAAAGATTCCACACATTGTTCTTCCCGTCGGAGATGCTCCCTTACTAATGCACTGATCCCTCCTCCCTTACTAATGCATCCCATCTCTTATTATCAGCACAACTCCACCTCCTCTCCCTTCTTGTCACCCTTCTTCCATGTCGAATATTCAGTTCCCAGTCTTGAACACCATGCAGCCACGTTTCCGTAATGGCAGTTATGTCATACCCATTTAACTATTTGTGGCTTTAGATCATCTACCTTATTGTGGATGCTGCGTGCATTAACTTTGCCTTTTTGACATCATTCTGCATTCAAAGCATATTCAACACTCTTTGTTTCTCCTGCTTTCTAGTCTCACTACTACTTCCTGTTACTAACTTTACTTTCTTCCAATTTGGGTCACCTCTCAGGTTCCCACCCCCTTGACAAGCTAGTTTAAACCTATCCCAACAGCACTAGCACATCTCCCTGCGAGTATATCAGTCCCAGTCCTGTTAAGAAGTAACCCGTCCAGCTTGTATAGGTCCCACCTGCCCCAGAACCAGTCCCAATGCCTCAGAAATCTGATACCTTCCCTCCAACACCAGTTCTCCAGCAAGTATTTAATCGATCAATCTTCCTGTATTGCCCGAGAGCAGTGTGGAGGAGGCAGATTCAATCAAAGCATTTAAAAGGGAATTGGACTATTATCCGAAAAGGAGGAATGTTCAGGGTTACTGGGAAAAGCAGGAGAAGGCTCATTTGGAGAGCAGGTGCAGATACAGATACAATGGACTGAATGGCCTCCTTCTGTGCTGTAATAATTGTCATTCTGTGGATGGGTCAATGTTGTGTTTTCCACAAACACTGCCTCAGCAGAATGGAGCATTTTGCTGGGATATTCACCACTGCTGTAAATGCAAGGTCATTATGAGAAATAGAGTAGTGACCTGGATTTTTTAGCATCTGGAATATGCTAAAAACAGCATATACACAAAATACAAAGTTTTTAGCTTATAAGAATTGTTTGCTACAAATTTCCAAGCAATCAGTGGGCTGTTTATCCATTACAGATTAGCTATATACTTAATAGTCAGAACTTTGCAGTCAACTGAAAAAATTATGCATCATAGCACAGTTTGAAGGGTAATGCATCAGTAGTTCATTAGACAATTCAATCGTGACCACAGGAACCTCCCGAGATCAACACAAGTTAACATCCTCCAGAAACATCAACACATCCAAAGAACTGTTTCCCATATCCTAAAGTGCACAGTCGTATTCATCCATCATCAGCATACTGATGTACGTTGGTCCCCAATCCACCAATGCCTCAATTTGAGACACCCATCCTAGTTTAAAATCCTTGTACGGCCTTGCCACTCCCTAACCTCTTTCAGCCTTATAATCCTATTGAGAACTCCGGTGTTCCTCAAATTGTGGCCTCCTGTGCATCTTTCCCTTCCTTTGATTCAGTATTGGATGGTGTCTATGCAACTGTTTAAGCCTCAAGGTCTGGCATTCCCTCCCTAAACCCCTCTGCCTTAACACTTTTCACTCTCCCCTCCGTTAAGAAGGTCCTTAAAAATTAAGCATTACCCAGATCTCCCTGTCGCTTGCTATTTCAACACTCCACCCTGCTCTCATGCCCACATGTGCGTTCTTGCCTTGCTGCGTTCTTCCAGTGAAGCTCAATGCAAACTGGAGGAACAGCACTTCATCTTCCGACTAGGCACTTTACAGCCTTCCGGAATGAATATTGAGTTCAACAACTTTAGATCATGAACTCTCTCCTTCATCCCCACCCCCTTTCCGATCCCCTCTTTTTTTTCAAATAATTTATATAGATTTTTCTTTTCCCATCTATTTCCATTATTTTTAAATATATTTCCACCCATTGTTTTATCTCTACCTTTTAGCCTTTTTAGTATTCCTTCACCCCACCCCCACTGGAGCTCTGTATCTTGTTTGTCCTGCTTTCTACCCTTAATTAGCACATTCCTTTGGATTATATCATCACCTTCAACACCTCCTTGTCCTTTTGTCTGTGACATCTTTTGGTTATCTCCACCTATCACTGGCCCTCTATCCAGCTCTACCTACCTCTCCTCTTAAACCAGCTTATATTTCACCTCTTTCCTATTTTTACCTAGTTCTGTTGAAGGTTTGAGGACTCGAAACGTCAACTGTGCTCTTCTCCACCGATGCTGCCAGACCTGCTAAGTTTTCCCAGGTATTTCTGTTTCGGTTTTTGTTTTGCCTTAAAAATTAACACCTTTAATCAAACTTTGATCGAGTTGCTCACTCTTAATTCTGTGTCAAATTTTGACTTTATGTTCTAGAACTGGCATTTATAAAGCACCTCTAACATAGTAAAACATCCCGAAGTGCTTTACAGAAGCGCTAACAAAAAACAATCCAACACCAAACCACGTAAGAAGATATTAGGGCAGTTGCCCGAAATCGTGGAGTTAAAAAGGAAAGGAAGATAAAACTGCAGGATGTTTAGTGATGGAGGCTTAGGACCTTGACAACTGTAGGCAAAGCCACCGATGATGAAATGATTAAAATCATGGATGCTCAAGAGGCCAGAATTAGAGGAGTTAAAATAACCACAGAAGTGCCTTGCAACATCTTGCCAAATTAAGTGTTATGCAAATATAGAAACATAGATACGAGGAGCAGGAGTAGGTCATTCGAGCCTGCTCCGCCATTCTTTATGATCATGGCTGATCATCCAACTCAATAGCCTCTTCCTGCTTTCTCCCCATACCCTTTGATCCCTTTCACCCCAAGAGCTAACTCCTTCTTGAAAACATACAATGTTTTGGTCTCAACTACTTTCCTGTGGTAACGAATTCCACAGGTTCACCACTCTCTGGGTGAAGAAATTTCTCCTCATCTCTGTCCTAAATGGTCTACCCCATATCCTCAGACTGTGACCCCTGGTTCTGGACTCCCCCACCATCGGGAACATCCTCCCTGCATCTACCCTTTCTAGTCCTGTTAGAATTTTATAGGTTTCTATGAGATCCCCCCTCATTCTTCTGAACTCCATCGAATATAATCCTAATCAACTCAATCTCTCCTCATATGTCAGTCCTGCCATCCCAGGAATCAGTCAAGTAAACTTTCGCTGCACTCCCTCTATAGCAAGAACATCCTTCCTCAGATAAGGAGACCAAAACTGAACACAATATTCCAGGTGTGATCTCACCAAGGCCCTGTATAATTGCAGCAAGATATCCCTGATCCTGTACTCGAATCCTCTGGCTATGAAGGCCAACATAGCATGTGCCTTCTTTACTGCCTGCAGCACCTGCATGTTTACCTTCAGTGACTGATGGACACCTAGGTCTCGTTGCACATTCCACTCTCTCAATTTATAGCTATTCAGATAATAATCTGCCTTCCTGTTTTTGCTACCAAAATGGATAACCTCACATTTATCCACATTATACTGCATCTGCCATGCATTTGCCCACTCACTCTGCTTGTCCAAATCACACTGAAGCATCTCTGCATCCTCCTCACAGCTCACCCTCCCACCCAGCTTTGTGTCATCTACAAATTTGGAGATATTACATTTAATTTCCTCATCTAAATCATTATATTATACATATATATATTGTGAATAACTGGGGTCCCAGCACCAATCCCTGCAGTACCCCACTAGTCACTGCCTGCCATTCGGAAAAAGACCTGTTTATTCCTACTCTTTGTTTCCTGTCTGCCAACCAGTTTTCAATCATCTCAATACACTACCCCAAATCCCATGCACTTTAATTTTACACGCCAATCTCTTATGTGAGACTTTGTCGAAAGCCTTCTGAAAGTCCAAATAAGCTACATCCACTGGCTCCCTTTCATCAACTCTACTAGTTACATTCTCGAAAAATTCCAGTAGATTTGTCAAGCATGATTTCCCTTTCATAAATCAATGCAGACTCTGTCCGATTCTGCCATTGTTTTCCACGTGCTTAGCTATTAAATCTTTTATAATGGACTCCAGAATTTTCCCCACTACCGACGTCAGGCTGACTGGTCTATAATTCCCTGTTTTCTCTCTGCCTCCCTTTTTAAATAGTGGGGTTACGTTAGGTACCCTCCACTCTGTAGGAACTGTTCCAGAGTCTACAGAATCTTGGAAGATGACCACCAATGCATCCACTATTTCTAGGGCCACTTCCTTAAGTACTCTAGGTTGTAGATTATCAGGCCCCGGGGATTTATCGGTCTTCAATCCCATCAATTTCCCCAACACCGCTTCCCTACTAATACTGATTTCTTTCAGTTCCTCCCTCTCACTAAACCCTGTGTTCCCCAACATTTCTGGTATGTTATTATTGTCCTCTTTTGTGATGACAGAACCAAAGTATGTATTTAGTTGGTCAGCCATTTCTTTGTTCCCCATTATAAATTCCCGTGTTTCTGACCGTAAAGGACCTACATTTGTCTTCACCAATCTTTTTCTCTTCACATACCTATAGAAACCTATGTAGTCAGTTTTTATGTTCCCGGCAAGCTTACTCTTGTACTCTATTTCCCCTTCTTAATCAATCGTTTGGACTTCCTTTGCTGAATTCTAAACTGCTCCTAATCCTCAGGTCTGTTATTTTTTCTGGCCAATTTGTATGCCTCTTCCTTGTATGTAATACTCTCTCTCTTATTTCCCTTGTAAGCCATGGTTTGGCCACCTTTTCTATACTACTTTTGCGCCAGACAGGAATAAACAATTGTTGCAGTTCACCCATGTGCTCTTTGAAGGTTTGCCATTGCCTATCCACCATCATCCCTTTAAGTAACGTTTCCCAATGCACCATAGCCAACTCGCGCCTCATACCATTGTAGTTTCCTTTATTAAGGTTCAGGACCCAAGTCTCAGAATCAACTACGTCACCCTCCATCTTGATGAAGAATTCTATCATATTACGGTCGCTCATCCCCAAGGGGCCTTGCACAACTAGACTGCCAATTATTCCTTTCTCATTACACAATACCCAGTCAAGGATGGCCTGTTCTTTCGCTGGTTCCTCAATATATTGGTCCAGAAAAACATCCCGTATACACTCCAGGAATTCCTCCTCTACAGTATTGTTACTAATTTGATTTGCCCAACTATATGCATATTAAAGTCACCCTTAAATTACAGATGTTCCTTTATTATATGATTTGTTATTTTAGTTTAAATTTTGGTATTTGGTACTATTAAATGGATGATACTTGTCATTTGAAAGTCATCAGTATACAAAGGTACATCAGGGCACGGGATGAGGTATGCAAAGAGTGGAAAGGCTTGCAGGCAAATTGCCAGGGAGTAACAGAAATAAATCCGAAAGTGTGAGACTCTTACAGAAAAGGGGTGAAGTGACTGAAAAAGTCAAGGTAGAGCAGAGGTTCTCCAACTTTGTGTACTCCTTTCTGGCAGCTGCCACATATCCCTGCTGCACAAAGATTTAATATTTCAATTCCTTTAAATGTCCAAGAATTGCATAAAATGTACAAATTAAAATTCAAATATATAAAGTAACCAATGGCTCCACAGGACAATTGCCATTAATGAAACAGATGAGGTTAATTCTTTGAGATTGGTATATAATGTTTGGAGTGAGTCCCAAGTTGATTTCTACATATTAGCTCCATTCTCCCCTAACCTCCTCTGCACATTTACCAATCTCTACTCTTCTAAAAGTCTTTTCAAAGCCTTTTTGGTCAGGTTTTAGTCATCCACTACTAATCTCACTCCATGGCTCGCATCCTATTGCCTGCCAAATTGTAATTGTGAAACTCCTTGGGACGTTTTTCTTTACAGGCACAATATGAATGAATGCTTTTGTTTGAATTTGTTTTTCAGGTTATTGTGCTGTATCTGCACACAAATCAATTGACGTTTTTCCATCATAAAACATTAAAATGTTGGTGCACATTTACATACAATATAAATGGTATTTGTTTCTTTGAGCTCTCTGGCCAAAGGCAGGTGCTTGGCAATTATTCGCTGAACCCACAGCCAAGCCACTATAGGTAAAGCAAGGAGGCAGGCACCCAGTCTACCTCAGCTGGTAGAGATCGAACCCTGTGCTGTTGGCATTAATCTGGTCCACATGCTAGCCATCTAAACTAACTGAGCTAACCATCCGCTCCATGTTTCATTCATCAAGTGTTAAATGATGTGTAGATTTTTAGCCTCAGTGGTGAAGAAAGTCTTTTTTTATTAAATATAAAAACTCTGTAGAAAACTTACCTGATTTAGTTAAGAAATTCAAAGTCTTTTGCCCCACACCCTATGGTCCAGGCTCAGCACAAAGTCGGTGATCATGGCTGCAGTACCCCCAAGGAACCAGACACCTCTTGGGGCATACAGACCCGCTCATGAGATGCTCCTCCTTCTCTGGACAAGCCAGCTGCTGACATTGGATATTCCAGAGCCCATGATCAATGGTTGAGGTCAGCCAGTTGGAGCAAGAACTGCAGCTCCGCCAGACCCGCAAGTTTATCTGCATCTGGGAAGTCACAATGCCTCAGGAAAGTGCTGGCGGGTGCCAGCTCGTTTCACTTCTCCAGGCAAAAAGACAGGCAAGTCTGGATGATGGTCTCCTCCTCCTGGACAGTGCCTTGCTCCAGCTGACCCTGCCCCATTTAGGAATATTTAGGAATAGGACGATAGAAAGCTGAAAGGGCAGGCTAAAAGGGTCACTGCAACCAGATAATAGCAGTCTTGCACAACTGGCAAAAAGTCGTTAGCCTGATTCTGGCCATGCCACATGCCCTTACATTTGGGAAAATACAACAGGCAGAACAAACTGGGAAGCATCTTAAAACATTACTTATTTCTTCATTGTGTTTTTGTGTGTGTAATTAATAGATGAGAAAAAAAGTGGTTTGTCATGTGCCTTAAAACCTGAAATCCACCATTCGACAAATTCTCCTGCATATCTCCCAGAGACATCTCATGTATCCCCAGGGACACGTGTACCACGGTTTGGGAACCTCTGATATTGCACATCAGAGGTAAAATTATTTTTGCAGCATCGGCAAAATTGCACATCAGAGGCAAAATTATTTTTGCAGCATCAGCAAAACCACAGTTGATCAACAAGTTTGTTTAATACATGCTACTTTTGATTTGATCTGTTTGTGCTGCTACATTGCCTCAACAGATAACCGCACCATAAACAATACCTACTTGAAACACACCTGCACTGTAAACTCACTTAAGCAGCAGTTTGGCAGTGTAATGACACTGTCAAACTCGCAGTAAATCTCACTGACCACGTGCTCTCTGGAGAAAGGAGTTTGTTCTCGTGCATATCTTCAACTTCGATATGCCTTCATCCCACAAAAAGCAAGAGGTATTTACTGAGTTTGAACTCCTCTATTCCCGGTTATTCTGCCACAAACCAGCATCCAATAAAGATGGAGCCCTTGAAAGCACACCTAGCTGATCTAGTGCACATGTATCCCAGGATACCCAACATCTTCACATGCAGCGCAAACATTTGGTTGTGTTACAAGACCTGAAGACCACCCCAGACGTATCTGAGAGCCCAACATTGGGACTGGAATAATCATCCTTAACAAGTGAGATTGTATTGACAAAATGCGTGCTGTTTTTAAATGATGGGTCCAATTCTTATCCATTGGACCTGCTGCTAAGCATGACTGTACAGCCCAGATCATGTTTGTTGCATGTGAATAAGAGTAACAACCTACCTGGCAGTGTACTTGATAGGATTTAACCTCATGTATCACTGCATCCACATAGGTATGGGCTGCCCAAGACACACCCCTTATGACCTATGACTGGTTCTGCATAATACGAATTGGCCAAAATGATCAAATGAGTTGCTCCAACCAGTTCAGAACAGGTTTTTCCACATACATGGTGAAGGATTCCTTCACTTTACAAGACCACACAGGACTTGCATATCGACAGCAATGCCATGTCCATGTGCTCGTTTGACATTGCTAGTCTATTCACGAATGCAATGCTCCAGGAAGCCATAGACATTTGCACCACATCACTATATCATCGCGATCTAGATGCATCGTCATTTCAATGAATACAAATTCAGACACTTATGAACTCAGCAACTCGCACAGTTGAATTTAGCTTTATTACACCATGTATGCCCAAATAGGTAGTTTTGACATGGGATCCCTTCTCAGCTCAGCTCTTGCTAACATCTTTGTTAATTTTCATGAGAAGAACACCTTTGATGGAATGCTAGTGCTGGTTGAGAAATCTGCCAATGGGTTCTCTGCAAGCCCACCTTTACTGATCAATATATGCATTGGATTTCTACAATCCCACACACTTTAAGGCTGGCCTTATTGGGCCACAGCCATTTGCTCACCGTGCAATCTTCCCATGGGCAATTTCCCTGCACTGGAAACCATCCGAAAATGCAATGTGAATTGCAAACTTCGGAGAGCTCCAACTAGGTTACAGGAATAGTTACTCAGAAAAAAAGTTAGAATTAAAACACTAACTTCTGGGTAACTACTGGGCAGCAATTGTAGAGACCTAGGGGACTCTTTTTCCGCCCATACCCCCACCCCTGACTACCTGACCATCCCACCAGCCTGGACCTCTGACCACTGCCCCCCAGACCTCAGAGGTGAGGGGGTCGAGGAAGATAGGGTCGAAAAGAAATCAAGAACAGAGCGGTAATCTAATGCTGACTGCCACTCCAAGGAAGTTCAGGCCCAATATTCTTTATAACACATCTTCATAACAACTAGTTTGACCTAGTATTGTGTTTAATTCTAGGCATCACACATTAGGAAAGATATGAAGGGTTTGGAGAGGTTGGATAGGGATGCAAAAGGTAGGTCACAATAGATGCAAGAATGAAGGATCATAGTTAATTGGATAGGCTGGAGCAGATGAGCTTGTTCTTGGAGAAGCTTGGAGAGAAAATTTGATAAATGTTTAAAATTATGAAGGGTTTGTTACAGTAAATAAAGTTTATATTTCAATAGCTGAAGAGTCAATAACCAGATATGACATGAAAAACTTTTTTTGCATAAAGAGTAGTTAGGATTTGGAAGGCACTTCTGGATAAGGTAGTGGGTACAGATTCAAGAGTAATCTCCAAAAAGGGAATTAGATAAATTACTTGAAAGAGGAAAAATTGCAGGAGTAGGGGAAAAAGTGGTGTGTGGTGCTTATTGGATGCTTTTTGAAAAAGCAGGCACAAACTCAATGTGCCACATACCACCACATGTACTGCACTTTTCTGTGATTCAGCACAAGGGGGAACCATCTTGATTCGACAGAATACAAATCAATCTGATAAATGAATGACAAGTGGCAAGCAACATTCCACAACCTGGCTTGTCTAGTGTCATGAAACTGTATCTTTCATAAAGATAAAAGCAAAAAACCGCGGATGCTGGAAATCCAAAATAAAAACAAAAATACCTGGAAAAACTCAGCAGGTCTGGCAGCATCTGCGGAGAGGAACACAGTTAACATTGAGTCCGAATGACCCTTCAACAGAACTAAGTAAAAATAGAAGAGTGAAATATAAGCTGGTTTAAAAGTGGGTGGGACAGGTAGAGCTGGATAGAGGGCCAGTGATAGGTGGAGATAACCAAAAGATGTCACAAACAAAAGGACAAAGAGGTGTTGAAGGTGGTGATAGTACCTAAGGAATGTGATAATTAAGGGTAGAAAGCAGGACGAGCAAGGTACAGATAGCCCTAGTGGGGGTGGGGTGAAGGAATCAAAAAAGGCCAAAAAGGTAGAGATAAAACAATGGAAAGGAAATATATTTTAAAATAATGGAAATAGGTGGGAAAAGAAAAATCTATATAAATTATTTGAAAAAGAGGGGATCGGAAAGGGGGTGGGGATGAAGGAGAGAGGTCATGATCTAAAATTGTTGAACTCAATATTTAGTCTGGAAGGCTATAAAGTGCCTAGTCGGAAGATGAGGTGCTGTTCCTCCAGTTTGCGTTGAGCTTCACTGGAACAATGCAGCAAGCCAATGACAGACATGTGGGCAAGACAGCAGGGTGGAGTGTTGAAATGGCAAGCGACAGGGAGGCCTGGGTAATGCTTGCAGACAGACCAAAGGTGTTCTGCAAAGCGATCACCCAGTCTGCGTTTGGCCTCTCCAATGTAGAGGAAATCGCATTGGGAGCAACGAATGCAGTAGACTAAATTGAGGGAAGTGCAAGTGAAATGCTGCTTCACTTAAAAGAAGTGTTTGGGACATTGGACGGTGAGGAGAGGGGAAGTAAAGGGGCAGGTGTTGCACCTTATGCGGTTGCATGGGAAGGTGCCGTGGGAGGGGGTTGATGGAGGAGTGGACCAGGGTGTCCTGGAGGGAACGGTCCCTGCAGAATGCCGCGGGCGGGAGGGGGTGAAGGGAAGATGTGTTTGGTGGTGGCATCATGCTGGAGTTGGCGGAAATGGCGGAGGATGATCCTTTGAATGCGGAGGCTGGTGGGGTGATAAGTGAGGACAAGGGGGGCCCTATCATGTTTCTGGGAGGGAGAGAAAGGCGTGAGGGCAGATGCGCGGGAGATGGGCCGGACATGGTTGAGGGCCCTGTCAACCACTGTGGGTGGAAAACCTCTTTCACAAAATCATTGTAGAATATTGTGAAGTAGGCTTATGAGTCTATGCGCACGCATGTGGTTGTGTATGGGGGGGGGGGGGGGGGGATGATTAATTTCAGAGATATGTAGACTGCAAGGTTTAAATTATCAAGAGTTAGGTGTAAAAAGGCATTTGAAATGCTAATGGATGAGCTTAAGGAAAAGGGAATGTGCATTATAAGATAAGTGGAGGGGTGTTTGGTTTTCAGGGATGTAATGTTTTTATGACTGGCAAGATAAATAGGGCAAGGTTATTACGTTGATTTTTTTCCCCAGAAATGCTGATCATAAGAGCAACATAAAAGATTTTCATTTTATGCGAAAAGTAAATTCCAAAGACATGGGGGGGGGGCGGGAGGCAATGGGACTTACAAATCAAAGAAGAAGAAATATATTTAAAGAAGGGTGGAAGGCTGCATGGGATGTGGCCTTGTGAGATCTGAAAGGTACACTGTGTGAAACAGACTTGGGGAAAAGCATTTAGCCACTGCAGAAGTCTGCTGTTCCAGTAACCAAAGTTGTTTAAAGCCTTTGGAATTCCACTGTCAAGTGGGTGCTTGTGGTAACCTTGCTGGATTGTCTCTAATTTTAAAATCTATTTTGGACTGTTGCCTTAAAAGAGGGCGTGTAGTTGGGAGTCTGGTTAATTAGGAATTTTGGGAATTGTTATAACATTAAGTAACTGTGAAGCTGTAATCTTGTGTATGCGTTTTATTCTTTTCTTTTGTTAATGATTTCTCACTGTTTAGGCTGTTGAGATTTGCATCCTGGAAAATATCTTGAGGCTTGAGCCTTGTATGGTAAATGCTATGTTTTATTTTCAAAGTATAGCTTTAAAACTCTGCTTCAATACCATAGCATATGGTTGCTTGGAGTACAGGACTGAGTATCAATGAAAAAAGAGACATGCCGTAGAATCTTTGCACTTAACAGGACAGATGCAAGAATGCTAAATTTCAAAGAGAACAACCATTTATACAGCATGACAAGAGGATGCTGATTGGTTTACAAGTGGACTCTGGTAAGGTGTTGTCATGGAGAAACTGCCAAGCTTTTAGATGAATTCAAGCCAGGCAAGGAGACTCTATTCAAGACATTGCCATGGGCCATGAACCAGTGAACGGCTGTCCCCTAATCTTTTTAGTTGAAAAAGGTGCAATGAGTGGACATGTTCTTTTTGCTTGCAAGTACAGGGCCCTGTGTGTGAATACGTGTAGCTTCGAGCCGGCATATGTGAGCCACACCGCAAGCCCGGCTCGTAATCTTAAATTGGTTAGCAGTGCAATTCTTAGCAGAGTCAGGATTGCTTAATGTGCGTTATCCAATTGTGGAATTACATCTAATGTTGGACATTGAGTTTTGTAAGCATGTGCTGTATGATTACAATCACTACTTTGCCTGTTACGAACAACTGAAGGAATGTACTGTTTGATAGGTGCTCGTGTCTGAAAAAATAGACGGGAACCTGTTCTTCGTTGACAGGAGACAAAGATCTACTCCATTATAAAAGGAAAATTAAAGCTTCTATGAATTGTCCAAATTCTACATTAATGAAAACGGAGGGTCGTAACATCCAACTAGTGTCGGAAAGAGATAGCCCACAGGAATTAGAAGAAATCTTATCTGCCCTTGAAAATTACACTAATGTTTCCGTTCACCAGGGCTGCTTGGGGCCTTCATTGAAAGACTCCTCGCAGGCCCCAATGAGGTGTGGCTCTGATGGATTCAAGGAGGCCAAACCCCCTTTTTAACAGCACAAGCTGCCATAAAGCAGGAAGGTTTAAAGGGCCAGTGAAGTTGACAGGCTGGGGAGAAGGTAATTGGATAGGATTTGGGGGCTGCGGGGCGTCCCACGGGGTTGGTCTAGGTGTTTTCTAACTTCTGGGTAACTATTGCAGAGGTTTTAATTCTAACTATTTCTGAGTTAACTATTGGTGTAACCATCCGAAGTTTGCAATTTAGACCGCATTTTCAATGGTTCTCAGCGCAAAGCAATTGTCCAGAGTAAGTGCGCACTTATAGGAGTGCCTGGGAACTCCTGAGAGGGATTCCCCAGCGCATCTTTGGGACACTACCCAAATCTGACACTGGGGAGCCTGGAAGTTACGGCCATGAATGTTACGATGACTTCCAAACAAATATGAACAAACAGGATAGAATGGTTTCCCAGAAATTAGGCTAGGTTGCAGAGTTAAATTTAAAAAATACAATTTCCCTTAAGTACAGCATTCCAGAATTGTGAAATTCAGTCTGCATTTGGCTGCCACAGGGTTCACATGGGAAATAAAATAATATGTTTTGTTAAATATAATGTAGCAGTGTTGACCATAGTGTGGAAGCAAGCCAGTCTGCATAGTCATTGTGGTTAGGAGGTTGGCCAGATAAAGTAAAAGAGACCCAATTTAAAAACAAGGAGTAGAGGCATAGTTTACTTTCTCTGTTTGTGCTATTTTATTTGTTTGGATTTGCAGTTTGCTAGTAGTCACCTGATAAATTACTAACTTCATTTCATGGCTCAGCTGGTAGCATCTAAAAGTCAGAAAGTTATGGGTTCAAGTCCCGCTCCAGGACTTAAAAAGGCTGATTGTATTCACTCTAGTACAATAGATGAGTGCTGCATTGTCAGGAGGTGCTGCCTTTCAGATGGAATGTTAAACGGAGGCCCTCCTTGCCTGCTCAGGTAGATCTAAAAGATCCCATGGCACTGTGCCAAAGAGGTGCAGGGGTGTTATCCCTCAATGTTACAAAAAAAAAATCTGGTCATCATCACATTGATGTTTTATGGAACTTGCTGTGCACAAATTGGCTACTACATTTGTTACATGAGAACATTGGCTACATTTCATAAGCATCTTTAAAGACTTTAGGACACCTTGTGGTTGTCTTTTTAAAAAAAGATGCAGATGGCAGTAATATAAAAATTCTTACTTTGCTTGATTAACATAGCTTTAACCTTCTAACAGTTACCTCACATTGCCTGTTCAAAAAGTTTCTCAACGGTACATGGTGGGTTGAGCAATATAACAGCATGTTGCAGGACAAAAACAAGGCAAATCCCAAGGGCGACTGCTCATCAAGGGCAAGGAATCCAAACTTCATTCTCCAAAAAGATTATTTGGAGACAGAAAAGGTATTTTCATTCATATCATACAGTAAAACATGGTGACTCATTGCACAATAGACTGCTGCTTGAAACTAGGACCCCAACTGTACTCAGATTCCACCCTTGCCTAAAAAAACTTATCAAGTGGACGGGCAAAAGCAGAGTAAATTGTCACAAACTTAGTAAGTTGAGCATATCAGAATTGGTATCTAAACTAAAAGGTTCTGAATCTTACCACCATGCCCCTCTCTTTTGCTGGTTGCAACAGACACTTTTAATAAAGAAAATAAAATGATGTATCCTTTAGATGGATGTGTGACCAAACTGATAGACTTTTCTGAACATCCATTTGAATCTGCTAATGCTATTGTGGATCAAGTTCTGATAGGTCTGGACTTCCAACAAGCTCTTTCAGCTCATAATAAAATACCACATTTGAGACTCATCACTCTGCACACACAATGTTTTCTAGAAAAAACCTCAAAAGCTTTTCAAAGCTGGCTGCTTGGCTCACATTGTGAACAATGCATTCAAAGCAGGTCTATGAGAGTTAAATATTTACGTCGATGCAGCGGTGTAATAAATGGTTACTTCTCTTCATCAGCAGTGTGATGCAAAAATCTCAAGAGTCTGTAGAGTTTGTTGATCTGGAGTGGGTGTAGTTACACACTGGCTCATTAGGAAAAGCTGTGGATCATATTTTGAAAGTGTGGCCTAATTTGCTCTCATACTACAGCAGCATGGATTGTTCTAAGCATTTGCGGAAGCTCATTATGATAGATGAAGAGTAGCATGAAACTGATAATGAATGTACCAGTACAAACGTTGTCACCAACTTAATGTTCTATACCAACGTGTTTGAAGAAGCCAACTTATAGCTAGTCCATGAAATATCTGCACCCGAGCTGTATGATTTCATTCAGTACTTGCACAGTTAGCTCTGCAGAACATCAATGGATCGTTTCTTTGGTTACCAAACAGTGTGCACTGGCTGAGCTTCTTGATTACCAAAGGGAAGAAATAACAAGCAATTTCATTACTTGCGTCCAGGCAGCAAGTTTGTATCGTGAAAAACCGTTTGCCCTGATAACTAACAATCCAACGTTTTCCCCGAGATTCTGAAATTGAATGGTGAAGATCAAGTTTGACTCCCTCGTTGAGTGTATGGAAAATTTCAAGTCATTCTTACATCACTATTGATGTTGATCAGGACAAAAATCAGTTCCAGAGAAATGGAATTACATTTAAAACATGCAAGGATTTGAAAAACCTGTACAGATTACTGTTGCTTGTCTTAAGCATATCCCATCAAATGTACAAAATTGAGTGTATGCGTATTCACTAATGGGACAAAAATGGGATGGTTGTAGAAATAGGTGTAGCGTTGATCTCAAAAGGCTGGAAGTAAAATGTAATTAGCGAATATCATGTAGTGAATCTGTAGCCTTTGCACCACTTAATCGTGGTCTGGTGAAAGCTGTAGCATCAAAAGTATCTTAACAAGTGATTTCACTGTGAGACGAGACATTTACAAATTATTACAGTCAAATGCATATGTTTAACCAAATCCAAAATAAATCACAATAAAAGGAACATTTCCTGCAAGATGTCATATTTACAATCAAAACTTTTATTGAGATCAGCTAAGGCATGATTCATACAATCTCAACCCAAATTATGCATACATAAAAAAACTAAATTTGATTTACATTGAATGGTAGCTAGAAAACAATTTCAATTCATGTCTGAAATTACAGAGAAAATGAGCAAATGAATCCAGGTATTATAAATAAATCAAAATTGTTTTGGTACCCTTGAACCATGCAGGAAATTTGTAGGGGAAGATGGTATAAATTTACATATTTAGCCAATATCTACATTCAATAATAATATAAAATGCAGACGACAGCACCATTTCAAGGCGGAAAACGCAAAAGCTACTCACCGTGGGAGGAGGGACATCCCTCTCCCACTCCACCCCAGTTGCTTCACCTCCTTGGATCATGAGAGCAAGCACAGAGCCCAATCGCCCCTTATTTTTCTTAAGGGTTGGTCATCCTGCCAAAGACTGCAGCTGGGGAGGAGGATGGAATCAGTGGCAAGGGTTTCTGATGTAGGTCAAAAATGATGGTTTCTAAACAATGCTTACCTGAAGGAAATTGGATTTCAGATGGATTTATCAAATACCAGTTCCACTCAGATTTATAGCTATCAGCGCAAGGCAGAGAACACATTTATTGTATTTATCAAAAGAATCTTAAAACTACCAAAAATCTGCAAGAATTTGAGCCAAACTGAATTCAAGACCCATGAAAATCACCTAGGGTCTGTAAACTTAACCAAAACAAATCAAGGATGTAGCATACCAGACTATTTCTCATACAATGTATATGACAAAAGCTGTTTTCATTTCCTTTAAATGGAAAGCCAAAATATTAATAAAGTTATACCTGGCCACAAACCAATCAGAATCAGGTCATTCTACTCAAAACAAATTAAACTGAGACTTAAAGTCACTATCTTTTGGTTTAGATTTTAATCATTTATTGTTGCACTAAGACATTCCTTAAGACTTTATCCAACAAAATTTAATTCATTTTGTAATGAAATCAAAATTGGCTGTTGCCTTAAGTTTTAACAAAAAAAGTGGCAATTGTACTGCAAAGCAAAAACAAACAGAAGACAGCACTTTGTATTGGCTGATGGGGCTCATTAGTATATGAAAAATTCAAAAGGCTATCTGTTTAAAATTCTTTCAATCATGTTGCCTGTATGACTAACGCCCAAAGCCATTGCTCTATTCAGAACTTGGTCGTGGCAAGAGACTCCCAGGAGGGCATCAGAAATGCTTTAGGGGTGCCCTGAAGAGGTCAAACATACACGCCTACTCAGGGGAGACCTTGGCTTGTGACTGACCAAAATGGAGAACACTCAAACACAACTGGGATACTTGGTCAGGATCATACAGAAACAAAGGAGATGTCAGGAGTAAACAAACTTCCAAACAATCCATCTACCCAACCCTTCCAGCATGAGTAGGGGCTGTTGATCATGCATTGGGTTTATCAGCCATATCAGAACACAAATCGAACCAGAATGAAAGCAAGTCATCCTAAATCCCGACGGACTGCCTAAGAAGATATCGTCAGTACACAATTCTGATCCAAGAACGGACCTGATGCTGTTTAGATCAAAGGCATCGAATCCACTGTAGTCTACAACTCTCCAGACTTTCAAGCATTTCCTCTTTAGTCAAATCTTCAAAATCCTCCATGTCATCACTGTTGGTTTTCATCTTGAATGCAGCACCCAGGCTGCCTCCAGGAGTTTTTGATACAGTTCATTATCACTTCTTGCCAGGTACAGCCATATACAGATTCCTTCTTTCATGCGGAGTTTCTTCAGGCGTGTTGTCATGCTTACTGTTCACTATTACTGAATAGTTCTCCTCTGCAGCCATGTTTGAAGGTCAGTATGATGCCTTGATCAAAGGGTTGAATTTTTCATGCATATTTTTGTGTAGATAGATGTTCCCATCATGTTACCAGGTTCTCTGGTGTGGGTGCAGGGCAGTTGCCAAGCAGCAAGTTGGCCTTCTTCGGTGGTCCGTTCTATCTGGAGATGTTTTCTGATGTTTTGGACAAATTCATGATGGAACCAGTCTTCACAAATTGAAGCAGTCATCTAAGCTTTGGGGCTACTTGAGCATTGGCATGGTAGTAATTTTAGGTTTGGATGATGAAAGCAGCATGGTTTGCTGAATGTTCTGCTGATGTTGAGCGGAATTAGCTTGTGTAGATCTGTTCTGTTACAGCAAGACAGCATGGGAGGACAATCAACCTCGTCTTTATCTGTTTAAACCAGTCTTTACTTTAGTGTTGTTTCTTGCCACTGTTTTCTTTGGTAAAATAGTATAGGGCCACCTCGTCGCAGTTAAAAATGTTTTCTTCAGTGCATGCTCCTTAGTGTGAAAATTTCTTTACTTTAGCAGGAAATGATAGGTTGCAGCTGGTTCATCCACCAACCGTTGCTCTCCTCTAAGTCACTTAAAGGCCATGCAGGTTCAGTGGGTTCAGTCCGCAAGCATTACCCTGAGCTTCCAGTTGCCTGTTATTTTAATTCTCTGCCCTTAGCCTCCTTCCTATACTGTTCTAATGAAAACAGAATTACCTGGAAAAACTCAGCAGGTCTGGCAGAATCGGCGGAGAAGAAAAGAGTTGACGTTTCGAGTCCTCATGACCCTTCGACAGAACTTGAGTTCGAGTCCAAGAAAGAGTTGAAATATAAGCTGGTTTAAGGTGTGTGTGGGGGGGGGGGGGGGGGGGGGGGGGGGGAGAGAGAGAGAGAGAAAAGTGGAGGGGATTGGTGTGGTTGTAGGGACAAACAAGCATTGATAGAAGCAGATCATCAAAAGATGTCACCAACAATCTTTTGATGATCTGCTTCTATCACTGCTTGTTTGTCCCTACAACCACACCAACCCCCTCCACTTCTCTCTCTCTCTCCGCGCCCCCCACACACCTTAAACCAGCTTATATTTCAACTCTTTCTTGGACTCGAACTCAAGTTCTGTCAAAGGGTCATGAGGACTCGAAACGTCAACTCTTTTCTTCTCCGCCGATGCTGCCAGACCTGCTGAGTTTTTCCAGGTAATTCTGTTTTTATTTTGGATTTCCAGCATCCGCAGTTTTTTTGTTTTTATCTCTGTTCTAATGAAGCTCAACATAAGCAGGAGGGACAGCACCTCATCCTTTGTTTAGGTACTTTACACTCTTCCAGACTCAACAATTTCAGGTCATAACCTCTTTCCCCTCCCTTTTTTTTTTGCACAGCAGTTCCTGGTGATAATAGTCTCCCCATTTACATCTGACTTAAACCATACACCACTGTTCGATAGAAATAGGTGTTGGGGTTAATTGATTACTCTTATGAGAAAAAGGAAAACAAGTAAATTTACACACACACACACACACACACACACACACACACACACACACACACACACACACAGACAAAACCTTTTGCTTCTCGGGGAAAGAAAAAAAATCATTTGGCATGGTTTCACCTGTTTTGTGCTTAAGATAACGTGGACAATTTTGCACTTTCAGCATCAACCACTCCATTTGTAGATGCAACAACCAGAATGAGTACATTCCCTTCTCTTCTAACCTAAAAATGCTCTATAACCTCAATATTAGATTAAGATCCACCACTGAATCCATTTAAGATTTTTTATTCCCATGTGAGCCATTCTTAAGTGAAAATGCTAAATTAAAGCAATTTGTTGTGTGCGTCAAAATACAAGAACTGGATTAAACTGCTCAAACTAACTGACATATTACAGCACCCTTGCAGCTAGAAAGAGAAATCAAAGAGCTTGAATTTATATAGCAACTTTCACTTCCTCAGTATATTCCAAAGGGATAGATTGCAGTCCCATCACTCTAGGATCAATGGAAAATTATTGTGCTAGGGATAAAAAGATAGCATGTTATTCTCATGGACCACCCAAATTCACCCCACTTTTGGATGGAGGGTGAAGCAAAAATACTATGGTCACAATGGAACATTTCCACAAGCCTCAACATCTTGCATTAGATTTATGTCAAGTGCAGCAGCAAGTTACAATACTGTGCTTCAAATTGATGAGTTTCATTGACATGGTATGACATCTAAGTTCAGCAATTCAATTATACAATTAGTACTCAGGAGGCAGTTTTTTTTGTAAGCAATATGCTAAAAATACATCAACAGCTCACAGAATTTTCATTCCTCCTAAAAGCAGAACTGAATTCCTAGAGGTATGATGACCCAAGTACCTTCTCAAGTGACAATCCTTGAAGTGGATCCTGAACAGTGGCAGTAGAGTGCTAAAAGCAAAAAACTGCAGATGCTGGAAATCCAAAACAAAAACAGAAATACCTGGAAAAACTCAGCAGGTCTGGCAGCATTGGCGGAGGAGAGCACAGTTGATGTTTCGAGTCCTCAT